>NC_058133.1:269466488-269513193 GCF_016433145.1 Gracilinanus agilis | reverse complement strand
GGAAGGAAGGAAAGAAGGAAGGAAGGAAGGAAGGAAGGAAGGAAGGAAGGAAGGAAGGAAGGAAGGAAGGAAGGAAGGAAGGAAGGAAGGAAGGTAGTTAACTTTGGAATTAGAGGACCTGTATTGTATGACCTTGGACACTTCACCTCACTTCACTGGGACTGAGTTTCTTCATCAATTAAAACTAGTTTGGACTAGATGATAAAAAAAAAAAAAGTTCCTCACTGGAAACCTCCTATATCAATGAAATCACAAAACAAAGTATGTAAATTGTTAGGGACCATACTTAAATGTTTCCCACTGAAACCATACCATGAAAATCATTGGCATAGGCTCTAAATCTATGACCCTATGAGACCTACTCAAATGTAAATGAGATCTTTCCAAGTCCCTGTCAGAGGTTTTCCTGTTTTCTTGTTAAAGTAGAATTGCTTAAGAAGAAAATATTTGCTTGCTTTTCTAAACTTTAAAAGTTCACTTGGGCTTTCTGGTAAACTTTTGGAAAATTTTTACCAGAAGTTTGGTGTTCCATCTATTGTTTTGGGGAAAGTGGTAGGGGACAATAGGTTTAATTTTATACATTTTTTTCTTTTTTAATTTTTAAGTTGAATGTATTTATTTAATTTTATCACTTTAATTTGCCTGAATTTCTCATTACTGTATACATATATGGTACATACACATAAGCATGAATTTTTACATTAAATACAAAATCCTGTGGCAATCATGTAACTCACAAGCTTCTAAACAATTACAAAAGGTAATTCACTTTAAACATGCATCATTTGAACAAGTGTAGCAAAGCTCTCTAAATTTACATTTTTTTGGTAATATTTAACTTTTTCTCCAATTACATTTATGTTTACATCTATATAAGCACTTTTTTTAAACCCTTACCTTCTGTCTTAGAATCAATACTGAGTATTGGTTCCAAGGCAGAAGAGTGGTAAGGGCTAGGCAATGGGAGTTAAGTGACTTGCCCAGGGTCACACAGCTGGGAAGTGTCTGAGGCTACATTTGAACCCAGGATCTCCCATCTCTAGGCCTGGCTCTCAATCCACTGAGCTACCCAGCTGCCCCCAATATAAGCAATGTTTAACATTCATTTTCTCACATTTTGAGTTTAAACATTTTCCTTTCCTTCCTTTCCTCTCTCCCTGAGATAGAAAGGAATTTGATATAGATTATAACTGTACTATCAAATAAAACATTTTTCCATATTTATCATGTTGTGGAAGAAGACACATATAATTAAAAATATACATTTTTCAAAAAAACTCTTTACCTTCTGTCTTAGAATCAATGCTAAGTATCAGTTCCAAGGCAGAAATACACTAAGGGCTAGGCAGTGGGGGTTAAGTGATTTGTTCAGGGTCACATAGGTAAGAAGTGTCTGAGGTCAGATTTGAACCCAGGAATTCCTCTCTCCAAGCCTGGTTCTCTATCCATTGAGCCACCTAGTTGCCCCCAAAATATATAGTTTTTGAAATGTACAAATAGATATTTTAAAAATAGGCCATAATACAAAAGTTTGTGTAACTGTTTCTCCACCAAGTCCTACTCGAATGCTTTATTATGGCTTAAAGAAGACCTTGGGCTCCCAGAGGCTATCCCAATGAAGCACTATCTCAGGGGATGACCATCCTAGGAAAGCTGTAAGTATGGTCCCGGAACTATACTGCTCTGCCTTCTGATGAGCAACCTTACAAAACATGGAGGAGCTCATCATTAGAAGGTCAGCCACCTGGAGATGAAACATGTGGCCACGAACACTCACAAAATAAAGGAAAAAAATAATAGCCGTTAGTCCTGTAAAGCCTCCTATAGGGGCAGGGGCAGGGTAGCAGAGAAGAGAGGACAGATGATGCTAAGAACAATATAATTTGAGTCCATATATAAACTTTAGCTTTTTTTTTGGTAGCTTAAATGTAAGATCTTTGTCTGTTCACCAAAAAGTGAATGTACCATTAATATGTAAGCATGTAGGTTCCCTAAACAACAAATTATAGTACCTTCCTAACCACCTTTAGGATTAAATAAAGCTCCTTTGTTTAGTTTTCCACTTTATCATATCACTTATCTGGTCTCAATTATCTTTTCATCCTTATTATACATTACTCTCTTCTAATAGATGATGGTCCAAACAAATCCTCACACATGGCCCACCAATCTCTGTCTCTGCCCCTATAGATATCTCCTATTCCCAGAATGCACTCCCACCTTACCTGAGCCTCTTAAAATTCCCATTTCATTAAAAACTCCACTTAAATGATATATAATAACCAAGGTTTCGTAATGGGGTCCAAGTGCTATTCCACAAATTTTACCTTGCATTATATGCATGTTTATTTGTGTACATATTCCTTCCCCTAAAAATAGAACATAAACTCCTCATGGGAGACACTGTTTTACCTTTGTATTTAGGTTCCTAACATAATGTCTAACACCTAAAGAGAACTGATAAAGACTTGTCCATCAGGTGATTGATCATATCATATCAGTTTTGACATTCTAGCTAAGAATAAAAATCAGAACTAAGGGAGGAAATGGCACCTAAATGGAAGGATGACTCTCAGGTTCTATTTGGAGGAGCAATGAAAAGGGTGAATGGTTTTTATCACACATCCCTAGGCAAAAAGAAACAACATTTCATAGAGCATCTGGTCAACTCATATTGTTGAACTCATGGTAAGTATTTTGCATAAAGACCACCATGAAGATAGTGGCAGCATATGTGCCAACATCTGTTGTAAAGGATGAAGAGATAGAGAAATTCTACAAAGAATTCAATGAGACCCCCCAAATTTAATCAGTATATACTTTGATGCTCAATTATTTTATCTTAAAGTGGGAATAGGTACAGGTGGTAAATAATATATTGGAAAATATCAAGAATAAAAAAATAGGAAAGACAAAAGGTTCTGGTACCAAAGATGTAAAGAGAAACTTCAGGCTATATAGCATTAATATTTTATTTGAGAAAAGAATTCACATATACAGAGCATGGGAAATGTCAAATAACATTCCTTAACACATTTCACACGCAAAAAGACACTTATTACATTTCAACAAGTAAGCAATGACTCCTTATTGACGCATAAGTCATTCTCAAATCATGTCTGTGCACCATCATCTTATAGAGATAAGATACAAATAAATACAAAGTTAGAATAAAGAATAAAATATGAAAATGTGAAAAAGTTAAACAATTCAATCCTGTACTATTTGGTGGAAAAAGGAAAATATACATGAAAAAATTCCAGAAAAAAATTATTAAATTGACTCATTAGAAGAACTAAAGAAAACCAGTTGTCATTAAAAAGAGATAAAAAGAATCTAGAAAGTTTCTGTCAGTAAATGCTTGACTTATTTGACAAATGAAGAGATATAACAGCCAAAAGCAACACCAGTTTAGAATATAAACTAATTTATAAAATCTTATGAGAAGAGGATGATGGAAGTAGATTATGATCAGTATTACCTCATAATACAGAAAGAAACAATAGAAGGCAAAATAAGTTTTAAGAAAGTTTCATGAGAGATTTTATAACCAAAATCTTCCCAAGGACATTTAAGTACAAAAATATATCAATAAACAGAATAAAAATGGAATATGTCTGTAAAGCTTTTTATAGCAGTCTTTTTTAGCATCAAGGACAGAAAAGGTCCTATATTTGGGCTCTACTATCTAACTGAAGCCATCAGCTCAAAGTCCATTATCCCTTTCTCATTTCACATCTCTCTGTCATCAAACCATTCCCATGATCTACTCCTTCATTCCAATCTCTGATGAAAGGTAGCCCTTTTTTCTTTGCATACTCTTCAATATCTTTCTATCTGCTTCCTTTCTCTGCTGTCTACAAACGCAATCCTGTCTCCCTCATTCTCAAAAAAACATCACTTGATCTGCCATACCCATAGCTATCATCCTCTATATCTTTCCTTCCTTTCTCTACTAAATTCCTTGAAAAAACTCAACTATATTTAATGCCTTCACTTTAATGCCCCTTTCTCTCTCTCTTCTAAAGCCACTGAAATTTGGCTTCAGACATTTTTATTTACCTGAAACTGCTTTCTCTAAATGTTGCCAATGATCTCTTAAATAGAAATTCTAATGGTTTCACTTCAACTCTCATCCTTCTTTATGTCTGCAGCATTTTGGCACTGTTGCTCATCTTTTCCTACTGGATATTTTCTCCCCTCTGGAATTTTATCTCATTGCTTTCTCTTAGTTGCCCTCCAACCTGTTTGATCGCTCATTCTCTGCTTCCTTTGCTGGGCCTTTATCCTTCTCATATCCTCTAACTGTGAGTATTTCCTAAGGTTCAGTCTTCTTTGGGTCTTCTCTTTTCTCTCTATACTGTCATCCTTGGTGATCTCATTGGTTCCCATGAGTTAATTTATCATCCTTATGCAGATGGATTCTAGACCTATAAATCCAGCTTAATCACTCTTCCAAGATTTCATCCAGTATCTCCAACTGTCTATTAGATATTTCTAGCTGGATAATCCCATAGGCATCTCAAACTTCACTTAACCAAATTAGAACGCATTATGTTTCCCCAGAACCTTTCCCTCTTCTAAATTTCCTATTCCTCCTGTTGAGGGTACCATTTTTCTCCTAGTGCAGCTTACAGCTTTGCTATTCTCTTCAACTCTTTGTTCTCACTCCCATTTCTAATCCATTGACAAATATTGTTATTTATACATTTGAAATTTCTCTCATATATACCCTCTTCTTTCTATTCATTAAGCTACCACCATAGTTGAGGTCCTTATCACTCCTTTCCCTATTCCTTCTTATTGGTCCCCTGCCTCAATTTTCTCCCAGCCTATACATGCTTCTCAATTCAATTTTCTTAAAGCATAAGTCCGACCATGTCACAAACACATGCCCCCAGTCCCCTCCCTAAATAAACCCTAGTAGATCCCTGTTAACCTCTAAGACTAAATATGAAGACTTGTGTCTTTTAAGGGTCTTCTCAATCTGCCTCCTTCCTAACTTTCCAGTCTTCTCATACTTTATCTGCACCTGCACTCCAGCACATGTACATTGACAGCACATATACATATACAGTCTGTCAGACACTAAGCCTAGTCTGGGGATTCAAAGAAAGGTAAAAACCACCAAAACAGTCCCTGTCTTCAAGAAGTTGACATATTAATAGAAACAAAAACCTATAAATAGGTAAGTACATACACCTATATTCACACATAGACATATACACAAATTCATATGTGTTCATTCATTCACATATATGTATATGTGTGTGCAAATACATATATGTGAAAATTCAGAAAGGAAAAGGATAATTTATTTATATATGTATTTGATGCATTAGGTATGTGCATATGTAATGTAAAACATATAGATATATGTGACTATCTATGTGGGTATATGATTATATATATTATACATATCATAGAAATTCTCTCCATATTGCCCAGATAATCCTGTACAATGTTTTTAAACAATAGAACACAGACATTCTTAATCCTCTTGGTTTTAGCTATGTAAATGGTTAGGCTAAATTGAATAGTTAGAGATTTCTTCTGAGGCTTGCTACAACCAGCATGATACCTCTTGTAAATTAGAGGATGGGAACTAGCTCAACACCTACCGGGAACCCTTTTTCTTCTTGTATTTAATCAATTGGGAAATATTTATTAAGTACCTTTTATGAGCCTACAGTCTACTGAGTACAGTCTATTGTACCTCAACAGGTACAATAATTAAATCAGGCACTCAATCAACAGAAAACAGCTTTTTATTATGTGCCAGGTACTGTGTATACTCTGAAGATACAAAGAAAGGCAAAAACCTATACACACATATATACATATATGTATGTATACATATACATACACATATAGGCATTCATATATATATATGTATATATATATATAAAGGACACAGAGATAGCTATATCTTCTGATACTCTGTCTGTACTTATATATACATATATGATGACTGAAGTTGTATTTATATGCTAATAGAATATATGATAGAATAGAATATGAATATATTAACAGATGGTATCGAAAAAAATTGGGTTCAGAATTAAACAGAAGGAGAATAGGCTGAATTTCCTTTTTAAAAAAGGCCCATTAATGACAGAAACAAAGGGTTATCCTTTTAAGAGCTCTGCCTTTTTGTTGTATGGTTGAAAATAATGGGAAATTTTAATTTCTAAAGAATTAAAAATGAACATTACACAGAGCACAATGGTGAGGTTCATGGTCTCAACACCATTTAACTAAAATCCCACCTTTTACATGAAGCCTTCCTTAACCTTCTTTTACTATCTACCTTCTATTAACTATTTCTCATTTATCTTGTATATAGCTTTTTGTTTGCATTTTTGTCTTCCCTGCTATTGTCTCTTCCTTGAGGGCAAGGGCTATTTTTTTTTGTCTCTTTTTGTATCCAGAGCACTTAGTGTAGTGCTAAGGCACTTAATTGATGTTTGTTGACTGACTGATTTAAGTAAAAGCTAGCCTAATTTGCATGAGGGCATATTACTCCTACCACAACAAATAAGAATGTCTCCTATTTAAAAAAATAATAACAGAAATTATACTCCTTCAACAACAAAACAAAAGAAAAAAGATGACTCAATGGCTTCCTCAAAACAAAAGCAAAACAAAACAAAACAAACCCTCAAGTTTCTGTCTTTTTCTGCAATACTGCTCACCAGAACTACCACTCTTCAGGCTAGACAAGCTCCCTTATGTCAGCAACTAGGTTATAGAATTCATTTCAATGCTTCCATGTAAATCTATTCCCATCATAAATACCTATGGAGAATAGTCACTTCCTCTAGTTTTTAAGGGCTATACTGTTCACAAGCATTGATCTATACGTTGTTTGGTTGTGTCTCCATTTGAGGTTTTCTTGGCAAAAATACTGGAGTGGTTTGCCATTTCTTTTTCCAGTTCATTTTACAGATGAAGAAACTGAGGCAAACAGTTTTAAGTAACTTGTCCAGAGCCACACAACTAGTAAGTGTTTAAGGCCAGATTTGATCTTAGGAAGATGAGTCTTCCTGACTCCAAGTCTGACACTCTATCTATGGAGTCACCCAGCAACTCCAAAACTGAGAGTATATACTCAAAACTTAAAGCACTTCAGAAAAAATACATAGGCATGTGCATTCACACACACAGTGGAAGTCGTTGTCAGCCTAGACCAGAAAGAAAGGGATATTCTTCTTTTCTTAAATGGGTCAGAGGATTCAAGATCCTAAAAGACATCTGTACTTACTAAATAAGACTCAACTTTTTTTTTCTTTGCCAGGGTTCTGACACTTTAACATAACCTAATTTTTCCTTTAGCCCTTTGGGATGGCATGGTTAGCAAACAAAAGAAGATGGTATAAGATATAAGTAATGCACACACTTTAAAGGTGAAGAAATGGTGCCTGAGAGAGACAATCATAGGAGCAAAGGCAGATCTGAAATCCTACTATAATCAGCATTAGAGGGTGACAATCAAATATTAACCAAATAAAACCTCTGAGGGATTTAAACACTATCCAATTCCAATACTGAAGTTGAAAGGGCAGACAAATACATAAACAAATTCCAAAGTGTATTATCTGGGACCCTGAAGAAATGCTCCTGAATGTCTGATTGCTCTTGTAAATATATACATAAGAATCATAAATATTTCTGTAGCACGCTACATTAATAAATTAACTGCCTAAGTCCAACTTCTATTTCCCACAGACTGAAAACTTGATAAGATACCAAATTTGTTGATAAGCTCTCTCTATCACTCTTATACTTTGGTTGTAAGACTAACATGTATTTGGGACTCCAGTCTAAAAGGGGTCTCAGTCTGGAAAAAGGACAGATCCAGGAAATTAATGGGATGTGAAATCTGTTATAAGAGATTAATGTTTCTTCTTTTACAATGGACTTACTCATAAGTTCAAATTGTGACCCTGAGAGAAAATGGGTAAAAGAAGAAACCCACAAAGGAAGACAAAAGAAGTAATGTGGCCACATAGATGGAGGCCGAACTAGAGATAGAGTGACATGTATCCATATTCCTAGATAAGAATCCTGGATATAAAAGTAGGGATTGAATGCTGGTTGACTGACAACTATATGCTTCACAATCCTAATTATAGACAGAATCCAGATTGCTATCTTAGTACATTTTTTCCCACGAGTATGTACATGCGTCTTAAGGGAATTGGGTACTAAAGGAAAGATAGCTCAACATAATCCATTCTCATTTTTATAACATAAAGGGCATGTTTCTATTAATGGTGGACCAGCATCATCTTTAAGTAGGATCATTTTTCTCTTTAGTGCAGAACTCAATTCAAAGCTGTATGCAAATGAAGTGGTAGTGATGATGGTAGTGATAATTAGAGAATATATTTAGAATTGGAAGGGACCTTAGAGACCAAACTTCCTCATTTTTCAGATGAAGGAACTGAGGCAGAGAGAGGTTAAATAACTTCCCAAGAGTCACAGAGCTAGTAAGTGTCTGAGGTTGCATTGAAATCCTGGACTTCCTCACTACAAGCTAGTGACCCTATACACCTCATCAAGGGTCAATTCCCTCATTATTCCCTCCAGACACTATTTCCTAGATGGCAAACAACTCTTTAGCCATCAGAGTAGAGCTAAGAGAAAATATAATGATGGAATCTTGGTTAGAACTAGTGGGCACCTTACTAGATCCAAAGCAAATTAAACAAAAGAATATATGAATTTCTTGGTCTCTCAAAGCTTAACAGGGGATTCTTATAGTTATCCGCTTCTTCATCTGTCTCTCCTTATTAATTATTGACATATGTTCCAAAGACCTGTGACTTTGCTTTTATTAGAATTCTCTTTACCAACAAAGATTGCAACTGGTCTATAGTAATCAATAAATCTCAGAAAGTCGCTGGAAGCTTAAAGAGTTTAAATCAAACTTTTTTGGCCTACTGCCCCCTTTCCAGAAAAAATATTACTTAGTGCCCCTTGAAATTAATTTTTTTTTAATTTTAATAGCAATTAATAGGAAAGATAAATGTACCTGTGGCCATCACCACCCCACTGGATCACTGCAGCACCCACCAGGCAGAGGTGGCACCCACTTTGGGAATCACTGGTTTAAATGATTTACTTATAGCTAAATAGCTAGCAAGAGTCAGAGACAGGATTTGAATTCTAGTTTTACTGACTTGAGGTCCATCACTCTGCCACTATACCAGGGAGTAAACTGGTGCAATGGATATAATGCTGAATCTGGAGTCAGGAAGACCTCCAGTTCCAATTTATCTTCAGACATTAAGGTTTACAAAATGCAATATAAATTCTAGCTATTGTGATGATTTCTGACCCTGAATATATACATTTATAAAATTAATTCAATGGCATTAAGTCCCCAGCATGTGCAACAAACTGTTGAAGAAGTCATAAACAAAGCAGTCACAGAGGAGTTAGAAGGCCTGTACATGGACAAATATAAATCAGTAAATGAATAAGAGAAGAATAAATTCTCATAACATGAAATAAAAGGGAAATTATTTTCCAAATGAGGGGACCCTTAACTACATTTTGGTTTCACAGTTATTCTCATAGTATGTATGCAGAATCATAGAATATTAGAACTGGAAGAACTTTTGGAGATCCTCTAATCTAATCCTATTATTTATGTTTTGTACACTTATTTATGATTTCTTCATGACCCAGCAAACAATCAGTTTTTATAAAGGTACCATATGATGAGGGAAACTATGAATATTCCTTAATATTTCCAACCAGAAGTCACCATGAGGTCCTTTCAAAATTTTTTGACAATTATTTTTGCTCTTTATTTCCTTTTAAAAAATATTTCATTTTGATTTATCCAGCTCTGTAAAAGGAATATTAAATTCTCCTTTATAATTATGCTCTATTAATTTCTTTTTTGACAGTTCAATTAGATTTTCTTTTTAAAACTTTATATATTGTGGCGGCCAATAGATATGTATGTATATATGTACATATGTAAAAAATAATATTATTTCATTGTCTATATTGTCTTTAAGCAAAATATATTTTCTTGGTTTATCTTGATATTGTTAATTTTTATTGTTGTCTTATCTTGCATCATAAGTGCAACTTCTATTTTTTATAATTATCTAAAGAATAATGAATTTTGTTCCAATTCCTCATTTTTCACTTAGCATGTGCTTTTGTTTTAAATATCTTTATTATGTAAAACAAATTGCTGGAGTTTCTTTTAAATCCATTCTGCATTGTTTTTACTTTATTAAGGTTTTCAATCTATTTACATTTAAGGTTATAATCATTGGGGAGATGTTTTCCTCAATTTTGTTTTTTTGTATGAGTCTTTTTAAAAATTCTTGTTTAAGTCAGAATATAATCCCTATGATTTGTTTAGTTTATATTAATTTGATTCCAGTGAAATTCCATAGACTTTTACCCCTACCACTCATTAATTTGTTTGAGCCCAAATCCTAAAATGAGTCTTGACTCAAGGCCCAGCACTCTATCCATTTTGCCACCTTTCTCTCCTGACATTATTGCCTTATCTAGCTCAAAATAATGAAAATATTAATTTATGATTTAACATTTTCTTGCTAACTGCACTTACATTTCTCTTACTGATATTTGACATGCTATATTCTGTTCATCTCTGATTTCTTTATAAGAAAAGATAAATTCCTCCATCTGGCTGAACATCTACCTTTTTTCATTAATGACTAGGCTCAAATTTACAGAATATTATTAACTTTATATTTTAAATGTCCATTTACTAAACTTTATTGTTTCTTTTGCCTATTACTATATCATATTCTATTATTCTATTGATTTGTCATGAATAAGAAGCCTTGAATTAGATTTTCCTTCATAAGTAAATGGCTTTTTCCCAGCTGCTTATAATATTTTTGTTTGATCCTGATATTATAATGTTTGATGCACACATTTCTTCATGAACTAAACTTGGAGTATTTCTCTGTTGATATTCTATAGATTCTATAAATCTATATTTTTCCATCTGTTTACAATATTTCTGAGAAACTAAAAAAACTAGTCCAAGAAACATTTTTGGCTTTTTATTTCATTACATTTGGAAAATCTGCAATGTTTAGATGATTTCTATATAGTCAATCTTCATGGTCAATAATTTTAACTTGTATAGAACTCATGTATTTTTTCATTCTTAAAAATTCTACTCTGTCAGTATTCTGGATACTTGTGTTCCAATTCTTCCACTGTTTCTACAGAGCACTTACTATTTTGAAAGATTTTCTGTTGTATAGTTGTTATCTACTCTCATTCATCTTTCTGATTTCTTCCTTATGAGTTCAGATATCTACTTTTCCTTCTATTCTTATTTAGTGGATGTATTGAACTTATTTGTTTCTCTTCATAGCAGTTTCAGATATTTTTTTTACTGTTTTCCCATTACAATTTCAGGAAATCCCATAAATTTTATTACTTTGCTTTCTATTTCACCAAGGATTTTTGAGTCTGTAGTATTTATTGTATGCGCCCATTCTAGACATTTTACTCATTTTCCCTTCTTGATCATGTCACTTCTAATTTATCTATAAACCTCTTATTATGTGACCTTTCCTGTCCCTTCCTTATGTTTGCTATTATTATTTGTTTGCTCCATTATATGTATTACTTTCTGCTTTGAAATGATGGAAGAGGGTTGGGATTAGATATGAAATCTCGGTCATCAACTTTTGGAATTTCTCATTTCTCTACTTTTAGTTGTTGTCTTCAGTTTATTTTGTGCTTTTAAAGTTGTTTGGGGGTGTTTAGTGGTTTAACTTATTCTCAAACTCTCTCATCTGCCTACCTGCTTTAGATAACATAGAATAAGACCACATATTGCTGTGTTCTTTATCATTCAGAGCTGCCTGCTTTATTTTTTTTCCAGACCATTCAGACTGGATGAATTCAATGATTTTCCTCTTTTTAGATGTCAATACTAAGGACAACTCAGCATAAGTGTACAGTGAAAAGCATGAGGAGTGGAAGTACTAAGGAGGCACATCTAGGCATAGTGAGATAATAACTTGGCCTTCTATTTTCTGCAAGTATATCCTAGTTTGGCATTTTTTCCTTCCTCTTCCTATTTTCATTATAGTTCTTAGTTCTTCCCTTGGCACATTTCTTGCCACTCTGAGGTGGTGAGAATGGGATCTAGCCTCAACCATCTCAAACAGAAGTGTAGGCTTACCGATTTTTCAATGAAAATATTGAGAACCAACGAGGTAGAGGGATTTTACCAGGACCACAGAGGAAGCAAGTGTTAGATCTGAAACTCAAGCCTAGTTCTTGACTCCAGACTCAGTATTCTTTCTCGGAACCCTGAGATTACCTCCAAGAATACTGATCAATCCTTTTAGCAACAGCTACATAAATAAATAATAATTACCACCAACAGAAAGTGCAGTAGTTGATGTCCTCCCCTGCCAGTTTAAGTATCCTCCAAATGAATAGATAATAACTGATAGTGTACAGTAAATGGCACAGTACCACTTCAAAAGAAGCTGTTGTAATCAGGCCCTATCATGATGATAATGACAATATTTCTGGAGTGATTTGGACCCTCTTGCCTCTTTGACAATCCAAAATGAACATAACTATATATCTACCACTTTAGCTAATTATAAATACTATTTCTATTATTGGAGAAATATTAATTATGACCTTCCATTTACTTCACTCTACCACTTCTCTTCCCTTCTCTAGGAAATCTAAGTTAGGGTAAGAGTAGCTAAAAGACGACTTAACTTTAACCTCAAATAATTTGATTTAGCATATTAACTTGAGTTCATCAAGTTTAAAACATAGAGGAAAACTTGATTTTGGCAGTAAGTCTGGACTTCTGGCTCAGAAAGGTTGGTAAGGGTAAAGTGTTTAAAATACACTAGGGATGACCTATTGGAACAAAAGGAGTAATAATTAAGTGTCTACCACAAGAAACAATCAGATTTGGCAGGAATGGGTAGTGACGTAAATACTGAATCTGAATATAAAGACAATTTCCAGAGGGACAGAAGACTGGGTACCATAGACTCCCTTGGGACTACACTCTTTGCTTTACAGAACCAAAAACAATTAGTCTCTGAGGAACTCCCAAAGGTCAACTGATCTAGTCTCTATCTCCAGGAAAGATTACAAGCAAACTTTCAAACCATTCTGGATCCTAAACACTATGCTAGGTATAGACTCAAATAAAGAATTGAGGATAATGGTACAAAGGTGATAAAGAGTAAGTCAAATGTCTTATCTAATCTAGTTATGGCATAACTGTATTTAGAGGAAAACCACATAATGGCTAGAAAACATTCAAGATAGAACACAAAGTTTTACTTGAACATATATCCCAAAGGGAGAGGGATGAACAAATGATCTTTTTGTTTTAGGATATAGCCTCCAGTCATTATTTGATGAAGACAATCCTCCAAAGCTCATTTGTTAAATATTTCTCCATCATTCATCTCTTGTCAAAGCCATCTTTAGCTAATGCTTTTGATTGATGTTTATTGTTCAATTGATTCAATCATGTCTGATTCTTCATGATCCCATTTGAGATTTTTTTGGCAAAGATACTAGAGTGATTTACCATTTCCTTTCTCCAGCTCATTTCATGGATGAGGAACTCAGGCAAACAGGGTTGAGTGAATTCCCTAAAGTCACACAGCTAGTGAATATCTGAGACTGGATTTGAATTCAGATCTTCCTGACTCCAGCCCCAATACTCTATCCACTGAACCACCTAGCTAACACACCAAAAACTATATAAAAGTTATGTATTATTATTGTTGTTGTTGTTAGTGTTATTATTATATGGATAATTGGACCATGTTGTCCTAGGAAGTTAATGTTGCAAGAGATTAATTGAATTGAATTGGTTAATTGAAAACTGCCCAGATTATTCAAGATTTTGAAAACAGATTTTGAATGGCAAAATTATCTCCCAAATTGTATCTTTGTAAAACAGATGATTCCCCCACCCTGTGCCCCCTCTTACTATTCCTCTTCCTATTCCTCTTCCTATTCCTCTTCCTATTCCCCCTCTTCTATTCCTCTTAATTATCCAAAGCAAATGTTTATTGTAAAAGTGCCTATGCTAGATCAGATCTAACTCTGGCCTGCTCAGTGATTCAGGATTGAGATTAGAATACAATATTCCAAGGTCACACAGGTAGTAAGTAGCAGAGCCAGGATTTGAATTTAGGTCCTCTGACTTCAGATTCAGACTTTTCCCACTATATTGATAAGATATAATGTAGATCATAAATGTAATAACTCTATTGAGAATTAAATTTAAAATTATATATTTCCTGAAATTAAAATATGACTCTCCATCTTTGCATTCACCCCAAATTTAGTAATTCTAGACCAGAAAGGCAGAGCAATAGGAATTACATCAAAACTTCTAACACCATTGCCCTACAGATGGGTGCCCTCAGGTGGGAAAGAAGTCAAAGACTTCCCACTCCCCTAAAAGAGCAGCCTTGACTACCTAAAACAGGCAACACTCATACCATAATGACTTTCTCTTCATATCCTTAATGCAACATTGGTTTAAATCAGACGAAGAAAGGAAATTATTATATGAACTACTCCAAAATAAAATAGAAATACTTTTTATTTTCTATTATTTAATATTGACTATGATATTGCTCCTTATACTTAACAGGTAACTAAGAGTTGAATATATAGATTAAAATCTTAAGTATTTTGGCAGGAACACTAGACATAGTCAAAGAATTATAATTTTTTTGGAAACATCTTTTAACATAGAGGTAAAAAAGTAGTCAAGAAGTTTACTATAAGTTTCTCAACAACCCCCTCACTTGTAAAAGGTATTAATGACCATGGTAATAATAAGAATAACTAGAATTTACATAGCATTTTAGATTTGCAGATCACTTCACAATATGTTATCTCATTTGATTCTCTCAACTATCCATTTGAATAAGCAATTTTATGTATCTCAGATTTGCAGATAAAGAAAATGAGGCTGAGGGAGTCTGACTTGCCCTGCCTGAGTCACACAGCTAGTAAGTGTTTGAGAGGACTTGAACTGTGGTCTTCTGGCTGCCAATTCTAGCTAGCATTTTCTGTGGCTCTCTCCCATGCCTGGAATGCTCTCCCTTCTCTTTCCTATCTTTCCTGGCTTCCCTGGCTATAATCCCAACTATAATCCCATCTCCTACAGGACACCTTTCTCTTTTCCTTTTAATTCTAGTGTCTCCCTTCTTTTAAGTATTTCCTGTTTATCCTATATATAAATCACTTTGTGTTATTTGTTTGTATCTTATCTCCTTTAATAGTTGGTTCCTTCAGATCAGGGACTGTCTTTTGCCTCTTTTTTGTATTCCCAGCACTTAGCACAGTGCCTAGAATATAGTAGGTATTTGATAAATGCTCATTATTATTTTTTTTAAATCCTTGTACTTCGGTGCATTGTCTCATAGGTGGAAGATTGGTAAGGGTGGGCA
Source organism: Gracilinanus agilis (assembly GCF_016433145.1). Taxonomy (NCBI): domain Eukaryota; kingdom Metazoa; phylum Chordata; class Mammalia; order Didelphimorphia; family Didelphidae; genus Gracilinanus; species Gracilinanus agilis. The sequence continues at coordinate 269,497,711 of NC_058133.1, read as the reverse complement.
ATGGGGGTCAAGTGACTTGCCCGGGGTCACACAGTTGGGAAGTGGCTGAGGCCGGGTTTGAACCTAGGACCTCCTGTCTCTAGGCCTGACTCTCACTCCACTGAGCTACCCAGCTGCCCCTCATTATTTTTTTATTGCCTGCCTAGTTAGGGAAGAGCAAGTAAGAGTCCCAGGTCATCCATAATATGAATAATATGCATTTCCGTTTGGCTGACAACACTTAGGTACGGTTAATCTTTGTTTTCTGACATTTAGTCATGATTGATTCTTTGTGACCCCAGGGATGCACTAAAACTGCCTACTGGTTTTCTTGGTAATGATACTGATGTGGTTTGCCATTTTCTTTTCCACTGAATTAAGGGAAATAGAGGTTAAGTGACTTGCCCAGGATCACACAGCTAATAAATATGTGAGCCTGGATTTGAATATATTTGGTCTTCTTGACTCCAGGCCCCACCCTTTATCTACTGAGCCACCTAGGTGCCTCCAACTATATTTATGGTATAGATGACAGCAAATTGCCAGTCCTCCTCAATTTCTCAGGCTGCCCTTATTCATTTGCCCCAAATTCGGGGGGGTAGCTTTCTTTACAAAATTGCTTTGTGAGTGGGTGCTTAAATGTGACATCTTGAGCTCTTCCATTTTTTCTTTCATTTCCAACCAGTTCAATTCCTGTTGGAATCCTTTGGACTTCTCCATCATGCCTCTATCCTGGGTTCCTTCACCCCTCCCTTCTTCTCTTTCAGCTTCCTTTTGTGTAATGTCTTCCCCCATTAGATTGCAAAGGCAAGAATTGCCTCTGCTTTTATTTCTACTAATATCATCAGAGTTTAGCATAGGGACTGACACATGGTAGATGCTTAATAAATGGTCATTGACTGACTGACTTTCTTACTCATAATATTTGTCTTTCCTAGCATGACCTTCATTTTTTAACCCTACTTTATGGCTTAGTAACAGCTCTAAGACAGAAGGGCAAGGGCTAGGCATATGGGTTTAAGTAACTTATCCAGGGTCTCACAGCTAGGAAGAGTCTGAAGTTAGATTTGAATGCAGGTCCTCCTGTCTCCAGGGCCAGTGTGCCACCTAGCTGTGCCACCTATCCACTGTGCCACCTAGCTGCCCGCATGACTTTCATTCTCATACTGGATTAGGATTTGGACACTAGGTCTACTTAATTCCTCTTCCAATTGGATCCAATACTAGATATACTCTAGTCTAGATTCTTGCTTCTGAATTTTTATGCTCTTGCCTTAAATCTTAAAATGTTTCTTCTTTTTTTTTTTTTTTTGGAAGGTCTTGGTCCTTGATTCTACTGAATGCCTCCTGGTAGTCAGAGTCAAGTAGGTAGGACCTTTTGTTAGGAGAGCTAGCCAGTAGCCTGGGTTAATAGTTGAAGCCTCCCTGGGAGGTAGCTGTAAGTAGTTTTGGCCTTATTCAGACCAGGATTTACACAGATTAGCTGGTACACAAAATGAGGATAGCTGATCTAAGTCTTTAGAACTTAGGAAAGCCTGCTAAAAAAGAACTTAAATCTTGGGGCTGAGATATCTGAGCTTCATTTGATTTTCTTCCATAAGTTAAACAGGAACATGTTTGTTTGGTGACACAGACAAATATCTAAATCCATGAGTATGCTTAAACATAAAAAGAAAATACTGATAGTCATTTCTCAGATCTATCGTGAAGACACCAGGAAAGTATTAATGAAATGGGCCATAAAGTGCTAAACTGCTCAAAACTATTTTCTCTTGGTGGCACCATAGTGCATAGAGGGCTGGACCTGGAGGCAGGAAGATTCATTTTTCTGAATTCAAATACCACCTTTGACATTCATGAGCTCTGTGACTATCAACAAGTCACTGAACCCTATTTACCTCAGTTTCCTCATCTGTAAAATAAGCTGGAGAAGGAAGTGGTAAACCATTCCAATATCTTTGCCAAGAAAACCCCAGATGGGGTCACAAAGAGTTGGACATGACTGAAACGACTGAACAATAACTTTTTCCTAGATAAATTAACATTTAAAAAAACACCACAAAAGGACTTAGCTGAATAAGCCCAAATGAATATAGAACAGTACTATCACTGCAATGAGGAGGCTGAGAGAGAAAATCCACTTGTGGATTTTTCTACCATTTTTGTGCTGACCACACAAAAATCACCCATTTTTTTTTTATTGTTAGGTATGGCATGATGTAGAACAAAGATGGCAGCCTAGCCCTCTTAACTTCATTTAGCTCTTTTATTCTTGCCCTCAGGTTGATTTACATGCCCAACAGGGAGTATTACAGAAGCTGAAAGGAGGCTCACATCTCATCCCTTTCACACAAGGTTCCCCTTAACTCCCATGATGTTTTTGTGAAGACTGAAGATACAGACAGGCAATAAAGTATTTGACTGGAATTCAAAGGAATTTTCCAAAGTCAAATAATTGGCTGAGGCCAGAGCTTTCAAATCTACACCAAAGGAAGAGCAATAAAAAGAATTGTCTTCAATTTAGGCTGGAGCTTCTGATGACTTTTGCTCACTATTCGGTATGTAGCTCTAGGTTACTTTCTCTAGAGCCTTTAGTCCTTCCTTTTTCCAGGAAGACACGATAGCTATGATACCACAGCATAGAGAAGAAACTAGTTGATAATAAAGAGATTAACTAATGACTAATAACGAATGAGTCTAATAGTAGCAGGGAGCTGCCTAGTGACCCTAGGAAAAATGAAGTTACTCATCAGAGTGGAGATAATGTGGCATCCAATACAGAATAAAATTATTTCATCACCAGAGGATGGAAGCAAGCCTATCTTGCGGAAGAGACTTATTCTTCCACATATGTATACTGGTCACACATGTATGGGGTATTCATGGACAAATATACCTTCTATTTGTGTGCTGTCCTAATTGAAAGTGTGAAAACCTGTGAGAAAGTATATCCCATTTATCTATGGAGATTCTTCATTGCCACTTGATTTATTATGCTATTTGACCAAATATCCTTTGCTTTGAACTAATGTGCCCTCTGTCCTTGTGAAAGGAAGCACATTGGCAGGATCTACTGATCTCGAGTTTTGAAAGGATGCCAACCCACAAAGTACCTCAGTCCCAGAGTGACTTTCTGGAAATGCATGTCACAGGGAGGCATGGGAAGAAGGCGCCCAGGTGTTACTCACCCTTGTACCATGGCATTTTAATGCTATATTTGAAAAACCTCACAGCCTTAAAAAAAAAAAAAAAACAGTGAGTAGAGATGGAAAAGCACATCTTGCCATTAGAGATAGGTTTACTCATTCCTCGACTAGAACAGCTCTGGAGAAGTTGGCCATTAGCTAAGTCTCTTAAAAGCTGAAGTCATCCCAGGACATGGTTACAGTGAAAACTTGAATAAAAACAAATGTGTACTTCAAAGGCGTAGACATAAATGTCAATTTGAAGGATCTCTTAGAAGACACTGGGTAGGCCAGGAAAGTCTATAACTGCTCCCTCAGCAAGAGAACAGTTTAATACTGCTCTCCTTCCCTGATATATCCCTCCCTCACCTTGGTGCAGACGAGGGAGAAGAGGAAATTCAAGCCAATTTCTCTATCCCTGGTCCCACCCCTGGAAGTAGATAGATATGTGGGTCTAAGTCTCTTAATTCATTCAGCCCCAAGAAAATCTCTTCCATACTTGATTCTGAGCACTGTTCTCAGAGACTAGTGGGTTTCTTCCTACCCTCGAGCCATTTCCAAATCCTAGACAGTCGTGGTAACTGCTAGCCCAGGTTAAATGACTACTGGACTCTAGATGTTTTACTCACCCCTTCCTTCCCCTCCTCTTCCTCCGTACAAATCTGGCCTCAGATACCTACTAGCTATGTGACCCTAGACAAGCCATTTAACCCTGTTGGCCTCAATTCTTCATCTATAAAATGAACTGAAGAAAGAAATGGTAAACCACTCCAGGATCTTTGCCAAGAAAACCTCAAATGGGGTCACAAAGAGCCAGACATGACTGAATATTAAGAATTTCATTTGATCCTTGGAATAGCCCTGCTCACTCTGCAGTATGGATATTATTGCTCCCATTTGACATATGAAAAAACTGAGGCTTACAGAAGTGAAGTAGCTTGCCTGAGGATACAGAGTTAAAAAAAAAGAGAATACCAAATTCTCAGCATAACTGATCCTCAAACCCTGCTATCTGGACACTAGATGTGGCACTAGGTTAATTCACTATGATACAATTTCTCCTGGTTATAAAGGGCAAGTTGTGATTAAATTTAACCTCAGAGAAAATACAAAGCATTCTTTTTTTTTTAATTTAAAAAATCCTTAACTTCTATCTTAGAATTGATACTAAGTATTGGTTTTAAGGCAGAAGAGAGGTAAGGGATAGGTAAATGGGGTTAAGTGACTGGCCCAGGGTCACACAGCTAAGATGTATCTGAGGTAAGATTCCAGCCAGGTCCTCCTTGACTCCAAGCCTGGCTCCCTATCCACTGAGCCATCTAGGTGCCCTCAAAATCACTCTTTATGGCTGAATGTGAATAGAAGAGCTTTCAGCTTGAAAAGCCCTTTAATTAGAAATCTGTAAGTCAACAAACGTTTATTAAGCTCCACCCCAGTCTTTTTTTTTTCTTCCAAACCCTTACCTTCCATCTTTAAATCTATACTGTGTATTGGTTCTAAGGCAGAAGAGCAGTAAGGGTTAGACAATGGGGGTTAAGTGACTTGCCCAAAGTCACACAGCTAGGAAGTATCTGAGGTCAAATTTGAACCCAGGATCTCCCATCTGAGCCTGGCTCTCAATCCACTGAGCCACCCAGTTGCTCCCCACCCCAGTCTTCTTATACCTTACTCCCCCAGCCCCCACCCTCATATGCTATAGACCCCTTGCTTTTCCTCCACAAGACACTCCATTTGTTAATGCCCTTTCACTGGCTGTAACTCTCCAGACCTTGACTTCTATCTGTCCTTGCCTCTGCCTCCTGGCTTCCAGGGCTCCCTTCGCATAAAACCCCACCTTCTTTAAGAAGCCTCTCCTGGTCTTCCTTAATGCTAGTGCCTCCTCTTTGAAAGTATCTCCAAATTTATCCTGTCTATATCTTGTTCTTATATAGTTATTTACATATCGTCTCCCCTCCATTAGATGATGAGTTCTTTGAGGGGCTGTTTTTGCCTTTCTTTGCATGTCTAGCTTTTTGTTTGGCACATGTTGTTCTGTCATGTCTGACTCTGTGACCCCACTTGGGGTTTTCTTGGCAAAGACACTGGGCCATTTACCATTTCCTTCTCCAGCTCCTTTTACAGATGAAGAAACTGAGAAACAAGGCTAAGTGACTTGCTCAGAGTCTCATGGCTAGTAAGTTTCTGAGACTGGATCTGAACCCAGGAAGATGAGTTTTTCTGACTCCAGGCCTGGGATTCTATTCACTGTACTACCTACCTGCCATCCAGCATATAGTAGGTCCTTAATAAATGTTGACTTTACTTGACTACTAAGTGCCAAACACTCTGCAAGGTACTTGGAATATCAGTAGAAAGAATGAAACCATCCTTACTCTTTAGGAGTTTGTATTCCATGGAGGAAAGAAGTATATGCATTACATAAAAAATTATTAAAGAGGATTGACTTTTAGTTAAGGGCTTCAGGAAAGGCTTCATGTAGAAGGCAGTACTTGACCTGATCCTTGAAGGAAGAGAGTGATTCTGCAAGTCACAAGTGAGAAGAGAATATATTACAGACATAGAGGATTCTGTAGACCGTGTGAAGGCATGAAGGTGAGAGATAGACTGTCATGTGCGAGAAACAGCGAGAAGACTATTTGGCTGGACTTCAGAGTGTAGAAAGAGACCAAAAAGATAGGAGGTGACTGTTTAAAAAAAACTAAACAAAGGAGTTTATATTTTAATCTAGAGGCAATAGGGAGCCATTTAAGTTTTTTGGTGGGAGAGTGACATAATCAGATCTACATGTAAGGAAAAATCACTCTGGAAGGTATGCAGAACATGGACTGGAATAGGAGAGGCTTTAGGCTAAGATCCTGATTAGGAAGATAGTATAACATTTTAGGTGAGAGATGATAAAAGAGACAGGTAGCAGAGCAAAATAAAAAGGCAATAATTGGTCATTGACTGGAATATGTTTATGAAATAATGAATTGAAGACAATGCCATGGTTAGGAACCTGGATGCTTAGAAGAATAGAGGCACTTTCAAAAGAAATAGGGAAGGGTGGAAGAGGGGAGAGTTTTGAAAGATAGTGACCTTTTATTTAGACATGCTGAGTTTAAGATATCTATGGGAAATTTATTTTGAAATGTCCAGTGGTTGTCTAGATAATATATTCCAAGGAGAAGAGACATTAAAGACCTCTTACATCTAGGAAATGTCTTTTTGCAACTACAGTTATCCTTTCCACATTGCAACTTTTCCCATAGTGGTTTTGATATATCTCAGTTTGTCATAAGAAATTAAATAGGAGTTTTGCTAGAGTTCTGCAGAAGCCACAAATGACACAAGAAAGCTGGTAGATGACATAGAAAACTCAGAAGTGCATGCTTAACCAAAATTTTACAATCATGTACTTTTAAAACTCCATAAAAGAAAAAAAAATTCAGACTTCTTCTTTAATATGAAAGAAAGGCCAAAAATTTTTATCAGATTTTCCAGACTGGCAATTCAATGCGAAAGAGTTAACTGTACAAAGATAGGTCAGGACCCCATTGACTCTCCTGTGGAATCACATCAGCAAAAAAGCCAATGCTAAGAATCATCCTTTTTCCCAAATTCCTTACCCTTGACAGCTGAGAATTTATGAGCTTGAAGCAGGACTATTATAGAAGTTTAATTAAAATATTATCAGTTTTTTTGACTATTTTTGTTAATATAAGAGAAAGAGCACCATTTCATGAGTCAGAGGACCAAGATTCAAATTCCACTTTTGACAATGCTTGAATGAATTTGGCAAGTCACTTAATCTCCTTGGGTCTCAGTTTCCTATTCTAGATAATAAAACAGTTGATTAAGTGGCCTCCAAGTACCAATCTAGTTCTAACTCGATGAATCTCTGATCCACTGACAAGGGTACCAGACCAACAACTATTTGCCTCTCCTCCATTTTATCTACCTTTAACATGACTTCCTATGGTCATATCTTTGGTATAGTTCAATTGCTTATTACTCTAATTCAAGATTACTTAATGATGAAGGCATCTATCTTGTCTCGTGTAGCATGGGCTTTTTGTGGGGCTTGGTGGTGGAAGATTGGAGAGCATAAACAATTCTCATTGGAAAGAGGACCCTGTTTTGCCACCCTCCTAAGTTCTTATATATTCTTTTCCTACTTGTCCACACCATCTTACCATGTTCATATCATGTGATCTTGTATTCTTGAACCAGCTCCCTTTTTCTAGGTCCTAACCCTTTTATAAAATGTTTGGTGCCCTCTGTCTCTATAGAATGCCAGTCTGTGTCTCCATTGTTACTCAAGGTGGGAAAAAAGCTTTGCCTCAGTGTCAACTCTTATCAGATTTTGATGTTTTATCAAAGAGTTAAATTTGTTCTTTTGGAACCAGAGAGTCATCATGAAGTCAATCAAGTATTTAAGTGCCTACTCTTTGTCAAGCACTGTGCTAAGGCCTGGGTTAGAAAGAAAGGTAGCAAAGAAAGGATATGAAGTCCTTGTTCTCAAAAACAAGCAGGTTGTTTGTAGGATTTGTTTGCAAATAGGAAATTATCAACAGAGGAAAGGCACTAAAATAAAGAGGGATGGGAGAAGGCTCTGTAAAAAGTGGAATTTTAGTTAGAGCTTATTTTCCAAACCCTTACCTTCCATCATAGAATCAATAATAAATATTGGTTCCAAAGCAGAAGAGCAGTAAGGGCTAAGCAACTGAAGTTAAATGACTTGCCCAGGGTCACACAGTAAAGTGTCTGAGGACAGATTTGAAACTAGGACTACCCATCTCTAGGCCTGGCTCTCCATCCACTGAGCTACCCAGCTGCCCCTTTAGTTAGATCTTGAAGGAAGTGAGAGAAACCAAGATAGAAATGAGGAAGGGAAGAATCCATTTATGGAAGACAATCAGAGAAAATACTTGGATCCAAGAACAGCAAGGTCACTGTGTCCAGTGTCACTGGATCAAAAGTAGATGAGGGGGTGTAAGGTATCAGAAGACTGGAAATTGGGAAGGTATAAGTTGTAAAGGGTTTTGAATACTGGACAGAGGAATTTATATTAGATCCTAGAGCTAATAGAGAGTCACTGGAATTTTAATAGGAAGAGATACCATGATAGTGCCTGTGCATTAGGAAAATTACTTTAAACCATTGAATCAAAGATGGACAAGAGTGGGGAGAGACTTCAGGCAGGCAAACTAATCTTCAGACAATACAATAGTGCTGAGCGTGAGGGCACGAGGATCTACACCAGAGTGGTAGCAATATCAGAGGAGAGAAAGAAATAAATTTCCAAGATGTTACAAAGTTAAAATCAATAGACCTTGGCAACAGATTTGATATGGGGAGTGAGGAATCAAGGATGACAACTTGGTTTTGATTCTAGGCATCCAGGAAGACAGTGATACCTTCAATAGTAAAAGGGTAGTTTCTAAAGGGGGAGTAATTGGGAAGAAAGATAATGAGTTCAGTTTGGGATATGTTAACTACAATGTCTATTGGACATCTAGCTCAAGATATTCAGTGGGCAGTAGAGACACAGCTTGGCATAACTTAAATGAATGAATAGCTTCTCAACATCACTCTCATTAATGGATGAGTTAATGTGCACGCTCATACTCATCTCTCCTCAACTCCTTCCTCCCATCATATACCCACATATATATGGGCATATTACCCCAAAGAGAAACATGAATATATGAGTGCCAATAACCACATACCCATTTTCACACATCATAATCTCATTTGGCTTCTAAACACCCAAATGGCAATGTTTTCTAGGACCTGAAATAGTTGTATAATTTCCACTTACATGCTCTCATTCTGAGAAAAAAAATCACTTGGTCTTATATTTAAAACAATGCTAGTCCAAAGCAGTTCAGGACACACGTCCACTTGTTGGAATTTCTTCCCAAGTCTAAGACATGAGAAGAATCTAGTAAATTTTCTAATCAATGAATCCAAAAGATACTAACTAGCAACTCCCTTGGGTTCCCCTCCCACCACCAAATCTTTTGTTGCAAAATGCCAAACCAGAAAGAAATTCTCCTAGATGAAAACTGAAAATAATCTCTTCTGTGGTCTCTTGTTTGTTCAAACTGACTACTGACATCGAAGAGCAGTGCATTGTGAAATCATGACCCAATCCATTTTTACCTCTCTTCTGTACTGGGTAAAAACACATTTCTTTCATTTTAAGTCCTAAGGTAAGTCCTCTTCTTCAGGAAAACCAATATTCAAAAGCAGCTCCAAAAACAGACACCAAACAGAGGAGTTTAGGTGGGGTTGGTAGGAAATCAAGGAAAATGTTAAAACCTTTACATATTTAAGGATGTCACTCTTCTCCGTTGTAATTTAGGGCAAACTACAAGGATTCCTCCACCTATCTCTCTGCAACATTATTCTTGCATCAATCATAGTATGGGGGATGAGTGTACAAGGCAGAGGGAAGGGTTAACTAAGCCCAGACCTCAGCAATCTGTGTTCAATTTTGATAAAAATCTTTCTCTCCACCCCACAGCTCAGATACTTCTCTTTATGTTACAGGCTCACATCTTGTTTGGGGCACTGCACACTCCCCGTGGTACCCAGCACCCACACTGCTGTGGGACAGATGTGGCAGAGACATCCAATCCACTCTCCCCCTTCTGAGGATCTAGCCTGTGCCAAAGTCTCTGCCACCTCCCCCCCCCTCCTCATCCTCCCCTTCTCCTTACACCTCCTCCCCTTCTTTCTCTTCCCCCTCCACTTCCTCACAAATTACCTGTTCCCCGACCTATTCTTTCCTTAAATGAATTACAATGCAAGTTCTCCTTTATGTCAAATACAAAGAACAAAGTTGTGTAGTAGCTAACTGGGGATGCTATCCTTATAAACTCAAGAAGCTTATTCTTAAATATCTTTTCCCTTCCCCAGTCCCTGGCATTCTTCCTCCGGAGTAGCTTGAAGCCATGGGACCATACTAAAGAAAGCTTCCACTACCACCAAGAGGGAAAACAGATACTGCTTCCTCTGACCCATCTGCTGTCAAGACAACTTGGGCATGGCTCGGAGTTGAGTCCGGAAAGAGTTAAAACTCAACCAACCCAAGAAGCCAGTTGGGGACCCTGAACTGGGGAAAGCCACAGGAAAGTTGCCAGGTTTTAGGGGTTGGGAGAGTTCATTTTGGGTTGACGCTCCTGTGACAATCCGGGAATCAGATTTCAAATCCACAAATCTTTCTCTCTCCCTCTCCTCTTAAAGTTTTCCAAAGACATTTCTTTTATACAAATGTGCCAACACGTACACACACACACAGGCACACACACACACACACACACACACACACACACAGCGGCAGAGCCCCGAATGTCCGTAGCTCCTGTGTACCCGTCGAAGAAACAAAAACAGCTTGCCCATAGCAGAGCGATGTTTTCCAATCCCTCTCAACATCGTAAAGAAAGTTTTTAAAAAGAAAGAGACGTCCCCTGAATGTTGCCCCTCATTTCCACCCCCATCGTCCCAAAGGCATGAACCAGAGACCAGAGTGGCTGTGGCTGTCGCACTTACACTGAGTAGCCCATGGCTTCGTTCTGGCCCCCGATTTCTGTAGTCCTATAATCCACACAGAGTGCCTCTTGTCCTCCTCCTCCTCCTCCTCCTCCTCCTCCTCTTCCTCCTCCTCCTCCTCCTCTTCCTCCTCCTCCTCCTCCTCTTTCCTCTCTGTACTGTACAGTACTCAGATTGAAACCACTGCTGTTTTCACTTTCAGACCAACCTCTCTTCTCTCTCTTCGCCCTCCCTCCCCGCCTCTGACGTCAGGCTGCCTTGGAGAGATATTTATGGCAAGGATAGTCTAAAGTTTCCCTAGGTAGACTTCTGATCGCAGTTCCTTGGGATTTGTAATTTTCACACTTTTAGACAGAAAAGCTCCACAAAGAAGGGAAAAGACCGAGGGAGGAAGCAATGGGACAGACAATGAGGGCAACTGTTTAAAACTCTGGCAAAGGGAACTCCCTACCCTGTCTCTCTTTTGAAACCACTTTAGGGTCAAAGGGGCAAAAATTAAAACCTAAAATATGTTCCTCCTTAGTATATCTCTGCAATCCAGAAAAGTGTCTGCTACAAGACCCACTCAGGACACCCAAGTGCTATTGGCTCTGGGAAATACCCTCCTCTCCATGAATATTTCTCAGCAAGGTGTGAAGGAAAGACAAGAAGCAAAAGAGAACAGCCAGTTAGAAGTTCTGATCCATATCCAAATGCTTTCCTGCATTTTTGCTGAGGAGTGCTTCCCTGCAGCAAACACCAAAGCAAGGAATTAAACATTTAAGTCCATTTTTATTAAGCTGTTCTTAACTTAACACCTCTGATTTTTTTTTTAAACTGGAGAAATTCTGCTTAGATCTAGTCATCAATCTGCCTGTAGCATCTGTGGATTCAGTTTGTTTTATATCTTCTTGTACTTGTTTATGTTTCTTTGGAAGTGTTTAAAACTTGTTTAAAATTTGATTTCATCCCATCTGTTCCAGCCCTGCCTTCTACTAAGGGTGAAGATTGGATGGAATTTTCTCAGTTTCTCTCTCTATCTCTTAGCAAAAGTATGAGGCAGAAAGTGCTCATTGTAAAGTGATGTCCAAGACAGAAAGTTTTCTAAGATTTGAGGAGCAGGACATTGTTATAACTATCCTCCAGTGCTTGAGAGGATATCACAAACTGATTTGTCAACTGTGCATCTCGGCCAAATGAGAGATTCTAAGGGTAAAAAGGAAGATCCTGGAGTTAAACTTTGAGAGTAAATGAAACTGACTACTATCACTCAACAAGTTTTTATCAGGTTCCTAATATATGCCAGGTACTTTGCTCATTGCTAGGGGGAAAGAGCATTTTTTGTTATTTATCCAAAGAACATTACATTTATTTATCTCATTTCATTCACGCAGCAACCTTTATTTATTATCCCCATTTTACAGATGAGGAAACCAAGGTTGAGTCACATAACTAATAAGTGTCTGAGGCAGGATTCAAACTCAGTTATTTCTGACTCTGTGGCACTCTGTGCACTTCATATGGTAGTTGGTTCTTCAGTGTTCTGTATGTGATACTATAATCTTGCTGTGGAAGTTAGCATTATATATATGCTATATGTTCAATTGTTATTCAGGTATTTCAATCATGTCCAAGTCTTCGTGACCCCATTTGGGGTTGTCTTGGCAAAGATATTGGAGTGGTTTGCCATTTCCTTTTCCAGGTCATTTTCCAGCAGAAGAAACTGAAGCAAACAAATTATTTGTCCAGGGCCATACAACTAGCAAGTGTCTGAAGTGAGATGTCCAGAGTCTGAAGTAAATAAAGCAGTAAACAAGTAAATCAGTCAGTGGTCTTAATGAAAATCAAACAGTAGGTCTATTGAGAAACTGATTTTCTGCTACCTTCCAGTATTCCTTTTCTCTTCCCATTGTGGAATTTCTGAGATATTCTGTTCTTAAAGACAACTCAGGATGTATTTGTGGAAGGATAAGAGTAAAACAGAGAAGAAACTTTGAAAGAAAGGGAATATATTGGGAAGACAAGAAAATCAGAAGATGGAAACAGACAACAAAGGAGTCTAAACAGGAGAAAGAATACTCTGTTGCTACTTCAGAATGTTTTAGTCTGACTCCACTCTGATTCAGCAGCACAGAAAAGTCTCGAGACATGTGGCTGTGTTCTGCAGGGCAGGCTATGATGCTTCATCTTGCTTATTACTCTTTCTCCAACTCTGTCCCTAAGATTTCCCAGATGGATGAGGTTTTATCTCATATTCTCAGAGATCTCCAAGTCAGGAAATTCTGCTACTTGATCCATTATTCAAATGCCCCCTTGCTTCAAAGTCTGTAGTGCTCTAAAACATCAATTCATCAAAGTTTTTAAGGTAAGGTAAAGAAAGATCGAATTTGTATAATTCCCAAAGACCCATATTCTTCTATGAAACAATATTTATCCAGGGGGATATTTAGGCTCTGTAAAGATTCCTTCTCACTCAGTATACTTTGATAATTCCCAAAGAACTCAAAGCCACATAGAAATGTGACCATATTCAGTAGAACAGCACTGGTATGAAGATATTCAATGATTTGTTTCTCTGTTCTAATTCAGTCACAAATGCAAGTAGAAATGATAGGAAATATTCAGATTCATGAGATGTGCCTTGCAGTGAAAAAATCAACAATTTCATGAGCTCATGATTTAATGCATAGGAAATTAATTAATTAAACTCATTCATTCATTCATAGGAAATTCATATTAATAATGATGATGACATCCAAAAAATAGATGTAATTTGATTTATGTAATATCTGATACAACATCATTCACAGAAGAACTTATCCAATATTTTTGGTAATGATGATGATTCTAGTTTATACATAAGGAAACTATACATTTGTGTTTGTAAAAAAGGAAATTGCAGGAATTCAGGACACAAGTTGTCAGCTTTACTTCATCCCTTCCAGTCTCTCTAAATACAATTCTTGAGTAATCTTCATTGCCTTAGTGTCAGAGGTATGATGGGAGTTGAAAGAATTTTATTCATTCAAACCCAGAATTCATAGATCAGATGGGCCAAGGGGAAACAAAGAAATTTCAACTGACAGATGACTTAAAGAATTCATATTTTGGTCTGAGTGTGGCTGTGGATCTGACTCATAAAAGAACTGAAATAGTCATGAGGTCTTCTATCATCTAGAGCAGAAATGTCAAATATGCTACAGCCTGGCAATACTCTCACTGCAACCTGAACCAGATTAAATTGTAACTTGGAAATACAAAATTAGTAAAAAGGCAATATGACATAGGTAATGTTAACATATGGTTTTCTAAGTCAATATGTTACTCCTCAGGGATCTTTACATGTACTGTTCTCTATTTCTATTTGAGTTTGATACCAGTAATCTAGATCGCATTCACAAAAAGTGACCAGCCTCTATGCTATGAAGAAGTTAAATAGTGGCAGTAATTCAGCAGAAAAGCCACAGATAGCAGCATAGAAGAGAAGGCAGTCAAGCAGATGACATCAGCAGCTCTCCAAGAAAGAAGTACTAGGTTCTTGCTGTTGTATAAGCATCCGTTGTCCAGGCAATGTTTGTCCTTCTTATTCCTACTCTTGGATGTATTCCTACATATATGGAGGGGTATATAGTTTCCTTAAGATTTATCTTACTGGTCTAATTAATTAAATGCTTTTATTTTATGTGAATGTTTACTAAAGTATGGTTAGCTAGGTGGCTTCGGCTACTAGATGACCCAGTGGATAGAGTGCTGTATCTTGGAGTATGAAGACCTGAGTTCATGTCCTACTTCAGATAGCTATTAGTATTATTAGGTAAAGTAAACAATCATTATCAGAGCTTTGACCTCGAATTGATGTTGATCTAAAATGTGTCTTGAACTGAGAAAACAATATTTGAGGGAGGGACCCAGGTTACACAAAGGACAAAACCTCCTCAATTAGCAAGGAAGCTCTGATTAGTCCTTGTCAGTTCATATAGTATCTATTATCTAGAAGCAATTTTCAAGAATTTTCAATTTCCTAGTCTTGATCAATGATACATGTAAAACCCAGTTGAATTGCTTGTTGGCTATGGGAGGTGGGAAGGAGGAAGGGAGGGAAAGGATATGAATCATGAAATCATTGAAAAATATTCTAAATTAATGAATTAAATAAATAATTTTAAAAGAATTTTCAGTTTCCTAGTCATGATCAATGATACATGTAAAACCAAGTTGAATTGCTTGTTGGCTATGGGAAGGGGAAAGGAGAAGGGGAGGGAAAGTATGAACCATGTAGCCATGGAAAAATATCCTAAATCAAATAAATAAATAAATAAATAAATGAATGAATGAATAAATAAATGTGGTTTTTTTAAACAATTTTCAATTTCTAATAGATAGGAAGCTAGTATCTATCTCAGTTTCATTGAGGGTGGTGACATATAGCGATAACAAGTAGTGAAAAAAAATGATAATAACTTAACATTTACATAGTTCTTACTATGTACCAGCGCTTTACAACTAATATCTCATTTAATCCTCACAACCAGGGAAGAAGGTTTATTATTATTTATTATTATATTATATGCATATTATGTAATATTTATATATTATTATTATTATTATCACCTCCATTTTACAGATGAGTGTATCTCCCCTCTATCATAAAATTAATTACTGGCTCTATTAATTATCACATTGGGGAACTGAGGCAGACAGAGGTTAAGTGGCTTGCCCAGGGTCATGTAACTAGTAAGTGTTTGAGTCTAGATTTGAACTTCCATCTTCCTAACTCCTGGACCAGCACTCTAGCCAGTGAACCACCTAGCTGCCCTTAGCATGACACCAAGTTTATAGCTGCATTTTTGTTCTCTTCCTCCCTCTTTTTTGCCTTCTCTATTGATCTCTGCTCAGAGCCCCATTGAAATATAAAATGTCCATACTGGGGTTACAAGTCTCCTGGCATCTGTCTCTCCCAGCACAGACATAACCACACTAAACGAACTGTTTGAGAAACCGTATACTTAGAGAATAAGCCCCTGTACATTTTCAAGAAGCAGTCTCGGGGTGTTTGCAGTGGGTTTGAGGTTCTGCCGTGTATTAATTCTCTTACGTCAAAATCTTGAGTATTCAACCACAAGACACACAATCCCAGGACATCACAGCTTTACCCTCAGCCTTCTCCCTAACCCAGACCATGCATGTGTCTAATCTGGTATGTAGCTCCCCTGCAGAGGCCAAGAAGGCAAACACCAACCTAGTGTACTGTACCTGGCCAGGCCAGGCCACACGTGGAATGGAATCTCATCCAGGAGGGAGAAGTGCAGGGTGGAGAGGGGATGAAATAGAAAATTCTTTTCTTATCTCTTGCCACCCCACCCTCCCACCCCCAGACAATCTGTCTGTTCCTAAAGCCTAAGGTTCAGAGTTTAGAAGAGTGTATGTTAGTAGCCACAGCTGCTTGTGTTATTTCTGGAGTCAGATCCCTTGCAGCAGCAAACATCAGGGTAATGGTTACATGCAAACCCCCATTATATTTCCATTTTCAATGGCTCTCAGCCTTTTGAAAAATAATTCTCATGGCCAAGTATTATGCAAACTATTTTGAAAAATAAATTTAAGGAAAAAATTTCTGTAACTGAGTAAGAATTCATGGGCATATATTCAAAGATCTCGAACATAGGGAGCATGATATAGTGGTAGGAGAGTTGACACCAGAGCCAGAAAAACCTGGATTCAAAATCTGCCTCTTACATATACTGAGTGTGTAACTCTAAGCTAGTCACTGAACCTCTCAGCACCTGGAAAACTCTCTAAGAGTGCCTTTGTTCTCTAGGCACTATAAGATTGACACTGTTATAAGAAATGGTTTACTGTGTGGAGAAGGTGCCTACTTAAAATAGAGGGTATTTCCTCATAACAAGAATTCCCTATGACAGTGAAATCAGTATCTAAGCAGTATTCAAAGATCTAATTTTTTTACATTTATTTTATTTTCATGCAAAGCACACTTCCATATTGGTCATTGTTGAAAGAGCACACTCATACATAACCAAAACCCTCAACTAAAACCATAAATACTTTGATGGGGAAGAACAGAACAGTTCTTTCTCTGGAGGTGGAGAGCATTCCTTGTCATAAGTCTTTTAGGGTTGTCCTAGAAAAGATCTACATATTCTTTTCTTTTTCTTTTCTTTTTAAATTTTTCTTTAGTTGATTAATTAAGAAAAATTTTCCATCACTACATGATTCATGTTCTTTCTCTCCCCTCCTCCCACCCTCCTCTCATAGCCAACGAGCAATTCCACTGGGTTTTACATGTATCATTGATCAAGACCTATTTCCATATTATTGATATTTGCACTAGGGCGATCGTCTAGAGTCAATATCCCCAGTCATATCCCCATCAACTAATGTGAAGATCTACATATTTACCTATCAACCTGATAATTAGTCAGGATCATTGACTGAATCCCAGGGCAGATAGGTGGCACAGTGGATAGAGTTCTAGGCCTGGAGACAGGAAGACCTGAATCTGCTGTGTGATTCGAGGTAAGTCACTTAACTGCTATTTGCCTCAGTTTCCTCATATGTAAAATGAGCTGGAAAAGGAAATCGTAAACTGCTCTGGTATCTTTGTAAAGAAAACTCCAAATAGGGTCACAAAGAGTTGGACACAACTGAGCAACAAAAACATATTCTAAACATTCCCCCTGCCCCCAGTCAACACTCCCAATCACATAATAATTAGGCAGGGTCTTTAAATCTCATTTCAGGAGTTGTTTCTCCCATTAAACTATTTGACAAAGATGGATACCATGTTATCACTATTTGATTGGGAACTCCTAAAAAGTAGACTTTATCTCTCCTATTAGATTAAAAGTGGAGATGGGTTAAGTGAATACAATGAAATTACTCCATCCTATTTTCATACTTTAACAAGGTAAGGGCATGTTTCAATCAATCAATTAAAGTTTTTAGGCTGAGTAAAGGAGGGAAGTCTTTGATCAAATGGCATTGTACTAGAAGTATGTTCAGATTGCTGAGGAAATTGGATCAAGATTTTAAGCTAGTTTGGGCCCAAAGGAGCAAATACAAGTCTAGGGACAGCATTTTTGTAAAATCTCTGAAGAACAACTACTTAGGGGTAGAGGATAGTGACTTAGTTTCAGCCTTGATACAAGAATTTTCTCCTTTTCTTCTTCCCTTAGCTAGAAGAAGAGCTTTTAAGCTCAGAGGAATCCAGAGGATTTTGGACTTTTCCCCCTTCCCATCATCTTCCTAGCATCATCTCCTAGGAGAAAAGTGACTGGCTGGTGGTGTCAGAATGTGGATTGGGAAGTTAGAAGAGAATGGATGTAATTCCAGACGGCAGACTCAAGAAGCTAGAGCAAGTTCAAAAGAAACTTCTTGAACACCCCCACAGAGGAAAAAATAATTTCCATCCAATCAAAAGTCATGAGTTACTCCTTTTTAACATGTGTTTTATGCTTGAGTCTACTTTCCCCTGGACTATATATCTATATATGAGAAGTGTATCATGGACTTTAGGAGGAATGTTTTGTGTCATATTGCTTATACTATACCATCTTAGTAAATACCAGCTTTCCTAAAAGCTAATTTACTCTGAATAAGTAAATATCAACTAATAATGATGGCAGGATGGACAATAATGAGGGATTTTGAGCTAAGTTATTATTCCCAACTCCTCAGAGCTCTCTCTAGAGCCTTGGGTGATGTAGTAGTCACTCTCAGGGGACCCAGCCTTCTACTTCAACTGGAAGTTGGGATAGTTATCTAAGATCCTATACAACACTAAATTATAAACCCATTGAGAATAAGGATACACATATACTTTATATTATATATATATATATATAATTCACTTGATATTATGTATATGTATATATATATGACCTTTATACTTCCCACATGATGTCTTTCACATAGGATGCTGCTTATTAGATATTTCTTGAATGAATGAATGAATGAATGAATGATGGTCTTGGGTTCCCTTCTCTCCTCTCTACCCCCATAGCATTTGATGTAAGGATCAACACACAGGGAGCACTGAATTTAGCCCCATAAAAGAATCTGGATTTCAGTGTTTCTTCCCTTGTGTTTTCACCTCTAGCTCGATTGCTGAAACATTAGTGGAGTGAACACAGTATTTTTTGGAAGGGAAAGGGATTTACTTTTGTAATCCAGGATTCAAACTTCATGTCTTTGTTTATGATTCTTTTCATTGATGGAGAAGATGATGGTATATTACTGCAAGGGAGGGGAAGATGGCATCTGAACTTAGGAGGGTAGAGACCCTTTTTCTTTCTGTTTCAAGAGAGGACTTAGGTGATTCTAGAACCTCTAAGGAGACAGACAGACAGAAGACTTTGGAAGTGGCTGTTATAAAGAGACATCTACATCTCATTATGTCCCTGATTTCCAACTTGCCTTCTTTTTTTTTTATTTTATTTTTTTAGAAAAATTTTCCATGGTTACATGATTCATGTTCTTACTTTCCCCTTCACTCCCCCTAACCCCCCCCCCATAGCCAACACACATTTCCACTGGTTTTAACATGTGTCATTGATCAAGACCTATTTCCATATTACTGGTAGTTGCATTGGTGTGGTAGTTTTGAGTCTATATCCCCAATCATGTCCCCATTGAACCATGTGATCAAGCAGTTGTTTTTCTTCCGTGTTTCCACTCCTGTAGTTCTTCCTCTGAATGTGGGTGTAGCAGTCTTATTCATAAATCCCTCAGAGTTGTCCTGGGTCATTGCATTGCTGCTAGTACAGAAGT
The DNA here is from genome assembly GCF_016433145.1 of Gracilinanus agilis. NCBI lineage: Eukaryota > Metazoa > Chordata > Mammalia > Didelphimorphia > Didelphidae > Gracilinanus > Gracilinanus agilis. The sequence goes on along the minus strand of NC_058133.1, from coordinate 269,478,242 downwards.
CCGTTACATTCGATTGTACCATAGTGTATCGGTCTCTGTGTACAATGTTCTTCTGGCTCTGCTCCTTTCACTCTGCATCAATTCCTGGAAGTCTTTCCAGTTCACACGGAATTCCTCCAGTTTATTATTCCTTTCTGCACAATAGTATTCCATCACCAGCATATACCACAATTTGTTCAGCCATTCCCTAATTGAAGGGCATACCCTCGTTTTCCAGTTTTTTGCCACCACAAAGAGCACAGCTATAAATATTTTTGTACATGTCTTTTCCCCTATGATCTCTTTGGAGTACCAACCCAGCAATAGTATGGCTGGATCAAAGGGCAGGCATTCTTATATCGCTCTTTGGGCATAGTTCCAAATTGCCATCCAGAATGGTTGGATCAGTTCACAACTCCACCAGCAATGCATTAATGTCCCAATTTTGCCACATCCCCTCCAACATTCATTACTCTCCCCTGCTATCATTTTAGCCAATCTGCTAAGTGTGAGGTGGTACCCTAGAGTCCAACTTGCCTTCTAATAGACTGGGAAATTTCCCTTGAGTAAGATCAGGAACTCTCTCTTTCTCATATCTTTGGGATATATTTGAAGTGAGATTTATTGTTCCCAGTGAGAGACTCACTCTATTACATTGTGTATTTCATTCTGTATAATGTCTCTGGTTTGTCTTTGCCAACTGACTGGATAACTGGCTTTATTTTCTATTTGCTATGATGGTCTTTTGTGTAATTAGCATCTAGTAGGAAGAGGACAAGACTTCAGATACAAGCATATGGTACTCCAGGAGAGCAGCTTGAACCGAAAAGCTAGATAGTTTCTATTAGACTAGTAATATTTAGGGGGGAAGATATTAGTATTTCCTCTCTGGGGAGAGCAGCATGGCTATCCTGGTGGCCCCAGGCCTCTGTTCTCCTTTCTATAGAATTACTTCTTTTTGGATAGAGGTGGTCCAGACTCCAGAGATAGCTATTCATGCCTCCCCTCAAGTTGCATTTATACAAAACTCATGTGGATATAACGTAACCTAAATAGACAACACAAAAGTATGCTATATCACCCCCCTTCTCATTTTATATTTCAAAAGAGAGTAAAGGATGAATCCAACTAAGTTATGAAGTGATAGCAGCCTAAAACCACAGCTATGCAGCAACCAAACAAGGATATTGGGTGTTTATGAAACCCCATTGGTGTGGAAATGTCTGTATTTACCAAATGATGCTGTGAGTGTGCAAACCTGCCATCTGTGTTTTGTCTAGGAATTTGTAGCAAACTTTTTTTTTAATATGGAAAGTAACTTTCCATTTGGATCAAATGACTATTGATTAATTATGAATATATTTGTAATATTATAATTTTTACCCCTTAAAAGGATAGAATTATTTTGGGGGAATATGGATCTGTACTGGGGCCAGTTCACTCGATAGAGAGCCAGGCGTGGAGTCAGGAAGATCTGAGTTTAAATCTGGACTCAAATACTTACTAGATATGTGATTCTGAACAATCCATTTAACCTGGTTTGCCTCAGTTTTCTCATCTGTAAAATGAGCTGGAGAAGGAAATTGCAAACAATTCTAGTATCTGCCAAGAAAACTCCAAATGGGGTCATGAAGAGTTGGATATAGATGAAAACAACTAAACAACAAAATGTATATGTGTGTATATGGAGGTGTTTTTCTAGGATAGGAACTTTCTAGCTGCAGTGGAGGTGGCTGGCCTGGAGCAGATGAGGGGCCCTTCTGGAGGGAAGATGAGGGAGGAGCAAAGGGAGGTGCCAGGTGTGGGCTATAGCATGGGATCCATGTCTCCCCTTGCCTCACTTTTCTGACTCTTGGGCTGTGGTGGAGGCCCCATGTGGATGGCAGAACTGATTTTAAGGGGTGCGGCCAAGAGGTTCTGGACTTCATGAGTTTCCAGTGAAATGTTGGAGAAATCAGGCTGGAGCACAAAAGCAAAGGATGGGAACACACATCATACAACACTCAATCTATTTAATACTTACAAGAGAAAATCACTAGGAACTCAGAAAACTATAGTTGCTGCTCCATCATGTATTGCAGAGTCTGGGAAAAATTTCAATTTCTTGGCATATGCCCCCACCTGTCAACCTCCTCAGTCTCAAAGCAGAGAATAAAAAGCAATGATCCTAATGTGAGCATTAGGGTATCTAAATGTGGGTATCTAAACTGGAACAAGAATGAAAAAAAATCACTAGAAGTTCCACCAACACAGTCAAAATTAGAAGTTATTGTTCCCCCCTGAAGTTACTCCAGATGCCAAATCATGGGCCAATAAAAAGCAAGGTGGGCAAGGAGGTGATGTTCAAGTAAATGTTCATTTCCAAAAAGAGTTTCCCAGTCTGCAAGTAGCTGTTGATCAGGGAAAAAAGAAAAAAGATGCAAGTGATGATACCTATGGACCTGAACCCAGCCTACAAACCACTAAATGTTGCTAGTTAGAGAGAAAGTGGCAAATCTTCTGGCTCATCTTTTCCATCTGATCAAGAAGAAAAGCTCCCTGGTCAAGATGATTGTGCAAATGGACTAGTAGAGCAGAACAATTCTCATAAAACAACAGAAAAGAGGTTAGCCAGTGTTCCACCTGAGATACCTCATCCTAAACTGAATAGACAATAGCAGCCTGCCCTCAACTCTCAGTGCAAAGCAATGATGCCCCTTTATATGTGTCAGCAGTATCCCAGGATGGCATATCCTCCATGACATGGCTCCATCAGGCTCCCACTTCCCTTATCAGAAGCTAACAAAGGTCTTAAGAGGAAGAGGACTGCCCCCGTCCCCAACCCTGTGCTCCTGAGCCTGAACATCCCTCTATATTTAATGCAACAGAACTTAAAGAGCTTGATAAATTTGATAACCAATGATGAAGCTGATGAAGGCTGGGCTGGCTCTCAGATGGAAGCAAGTTATTCAGAACAACTCAATTTTAGTTATGATGATAAACAAGAAGGTAGTCAAAAAGAAAACAAAGATAATTGTGAAGAAGAAGCGCCAAAGACTTCTGAAAGTGCTGAAAATGGAAAAAGTGATGATGATTCTAGGAGCAAATCTCAGTTGTTTTCATAGTCAACAGCATCAAGGGGTTCAATAGAAAAGAGCCTCTTTTTAATCAGGAATGAAGACGTCCTCAAGCATGAATGCATGAAATGCATGAATTAATGAATGAAAAGGAATTTTCTCTACTAATAGAGATTAGTAATCCTTTTATAATTTATAATTTTAGAGTTGCCTGGAGCACCAGAGAAATTACATCAGTCAACAAGCATTTATTACAGGCTATGTGCCAGGCATGGTACTAAGTTCTAAGGATACAAAGGAAAGCAAAAATACCCTCAAGGAGCTCACATTCTAATGGGGGGAGACAACACATAAGTAACTATGTACATATATGTACACCAGCTGGGTGCTGCAATGGGAAGGATGCTAGGCCTGGAATCAGGATTCAAATCCAACCTTAGATACTTAACTAGCCATGATACTCTGAGCAAGTTATTTAACCATTGTATGCCTCAGTTTTTTGAACTGTAAAATGGGGCTATTTTATACCCACTTCTTAGGGTCATAGTGAAGATCAAATGAGACATTTGTAAAGGGGTTTACAAACCCTAAAATGCTATAAAAATGTTTATTATTATTATTATTATTATTAATTTGTCTGTGATCAGACAGCCAATACTTTATTAGAGAATAAACTTGAAAGCAGATTTTCCTGTCCCCATGACCAGCTCTTTGTCCACTTTGCCATTTTGCTTTTTTAAAAATATAGAAATATATCAATCGGTCCCTGAAACCACATCATCTTAAAGAAGACTCTAGGGATTCTTGCTCAGTTGTATATACGTATACATTCATATATACAATACTTCTTTTAATAAGCTGTAAATCCATAAATTATTTTTCAGATAGAGAAAATGGGACGCTGTGTCATATCCATTAATTTATTTTAGTCAGTAATGGATAGTTACAGAAGGTTAACATAAAAGTTAAAATTCAGAACTTATTTGGGGGGATAAAGCCATGGAGTGAAGGGGCCCAAACTTGCAGAGATTGAAATGTTGACTAGTCAAGTAGTCAAATTAAGGACTAAGTCAGCCAAAATAACTGGCTTTTCTTCAGAGAATCTATCAAGATGAAGAGACAGAACAAGATATAAAAGGTGAAGAACTTCTGAAGGGAACAAACAGAGCTTGAAGACCTACAGAAAAGGAAGTCCCCCAGGTCTGAAAACTTGAGGAACGAAAGTTGGAGGAATTTGCTAGAACCAGTTAGAACCAGAGAGCCTGGTTAGGTTTTCCAAGTGAGCATTTGCACCTGATTGCTAGATTCCAGATTTAATTTGATTCTAGACTTGATTTGTTGTCTTGCTAATTGTCTAGACATGTTCAATTTAAAGTGTCAACCAAGACATGCTGGTAGACCTTTGCTTTTTGTATTAATGTCCCATCATTTTGCACAGTAGCTGACATGGAGTAAGTGCTTAATAAATGTTTTTTATTCATTCATGGAAGGAAGGAGAGAATATCTGAGATAAAATAGAGACTGGAAAAGTAAAAGGAGGCAATTTATGCAAAAGATAGAGGTAGGAAATGATCGATGGGGCAAAATTCCCGTGGAGATAGGAGTTAATAGATTTGACAAGAATGAGAATCACTTCAGTGACTGAAGGAGATGGCTCAGTCTTCTCAGTAAAGTAAGAAGTTCAATCCATTGGCAAAAAGCAAATAATTAAGAGTAGAAAAAAAAGGGAAGCATAATATATATTTTAAAACCCTTACCTTCTGTCTTAGAATCTATACTGCATTTTGGTTCCGAAGCAGAAGAGTGTTAAGGGAGAGGCAACTGGGTTTAAGTGACTTGCCCAGGGTTACACAGTTGGAAGTGTACGAGATCAAATTTGAACCCAAGACCTTTCATCTCCAGACCTGGTACTCTATTCACTAAGCCACCTAACTGCCCTGAAGCTGAATAAATTGAGGATAATTTCTATGAGGAATATACTTAAATATTTTGATAAAATGTATGTATAGGGAGTAAAAAATAGGGAATAAGAGTTGTCATGCATTGTCGGGGGTCCAGTTGAAGTGAGATAGCGTATATTTAGTGGACCCTCCTCAAGCATCTTCCACTAAGACTGCTTCACTATTCAGAAAAAGGAGAAAAGTAGGCAGTGTGAGTTATCTGGGAATAAGAATTATCAGGGTTGGAGATGCAAAAGGACAAGGTTGTCAGGAGATTTGTGGGCAATGATTGAAATGGCTCAACATCCTATTTCAGGGAAAGTGAGATGGAGGATAATAGACTGGGAGAGCAGGTAGGTGGCTGTGAGACCAGATGTTACATTGAATAGAAAAAGCAGATTTGGACCTAGGAGAATAGCAGATGTGGAAGAATAAGTGGTTTGGTCAAGTTAAAGTTCAACAGAGTTCAAAATGTTGCTGTTTAAAGTAGTTGTAAGGTCAAATGTGCTACTTTCTTTACAGGAGTCCGAAGTAGGGAGAATGAGTGGCATAAAAATTAAAGAGGTTAATAAAATATTAAATTGATTAAAAATTAATTAAAGACTCAAGGGATGTTAGGTAGATCATTAACCTCCATACTGAAGCCTAAGGACTATGGATGTGGATAGTTAGCCAGGTACTGAAAAATGGGAGTGTTACCCCAAAGATTGGTAGAGATCCATTCAAGGAAAGAATGAGAAAATCAAATAGTATAAACTTCAAATGGGGTTTCTGAGTGATGGTAACAAAGTAAGGGTCTAGAAGTAGCTAACAATGAGGAGTAAGATTTTGTACAAGCAGATAGAATAGAAAAGGGCATTAAGTTATATAATGCTTTCAGGAAAATGCCAAGTTGTCCATCAGTGGAAGGAAGTGAAAGGAATATAACAGAAATAGTTATTTCTGTTGCCAACAGAGAAAGATTTCCAGTACAAAATGTGAGCAGTGGGTGATGGGAACTAGGAATATGAAAGGGTCAAATGGATTGAGAGATACTGAATTTACATTTACAGCTTAAGATTGTGGGTTATAGATATAAAGGGACTTATTGGCCATCTGGTAAAATCTCTTGATTTTAAAATGAGGAATCTGAGGTCCAGGGAAGATAAGTGACCTCCCCAAATTTACAAAGTAAATAACAGTGCTGGGATTCAAACTCAGGTCCTCTGTCTAGACTAGGTTCAATATTTTTTTCATTATACTATATTAGGGCAATTGGAGTTATGACAGGGTGAATAAAGAATAAAAAAGTTTATAGTAACCTAGTCTCAAATTTTAAAATGAAACTTGATTTAAGTCTAAGGTTAAAAGATGATAGGGTGTCTGGTCAGGCAAAGAGCTCTCATTGATTTCAGACTTTTCCTCAAAGATATTTCTCAGGAGGTTTCAGTAATTTGATTTATAGCTATTACAAAGTGGTTGGCTTGTTGAAGGGAAGAGCCTGAGTATGAATGGATCAATGATAATTCAGAATTGCTATAAAAAACAACTTTAAGTAATCTTCTGCTATTGATGGGTGAGAGGTGTTATCTTTACACATAAAGTTCTCTTACAGTATACATGAAATAAAGCAGAAGAAAACAGAAAAGACCACAATTTAGAAAAAGAATGTTTGGGGTAAGATCTAAAGCAGTTTCATTCTAGTAATAAGTATTATTACTAGTATAACAAGTTGTGTTCCTTTTATTCTTCTTGGCTCAACAGGGTATATATGCCTTCTCTTTACAACTCTCCAAGCCCATCTGTTGCCCTTGCTTCTAGTCATGTGTGGCTGAACAGAGCTGAAGAAAATTATTAAACTATGCTGACTCAATCCACTATACTTCACTGAAAAAATTGAAGCCATTCTAAAAGAACTCCTTCCTCTCCTTCTCGGGTCACATTATTTAGACATTTTCCTCCACTGCCTCCTTTAGTCTGGGCTCTGACAAAGAGTTAGTTCTTCTTGCCAAATCAATTCCTTTGTACCATCTCTTGATATAATCCCTTTCTTGACTGCTCCAGCAGATTGTCCCCTCTATCATCTATGCTCTCTCATCAACTCTTCCAATAACTGCCTGTTTCCCTGCTGTCTTCAAACACGCTGTTAGCTAGTTAAAAAAAAATAATACTTTGACTATATCCAACCACCCCAATGAGTTATCATGCTATATCTCTCATCTTTTTCATGGTTAAATTTCCCAATGAACTCTTCCACAATCTCTCTCTCTCTCTCTCTCTCTCTCTCTCTCTCTCTCTCTCTCTCTCTCTCTCTCTCCTAAACCTCAGCAATTTGATTTCTGATCTCATCAACAACTGAAACTGCTCTCCCCAAAGTTACCAATCACCTCTTAGTACCTATACCTATCTACTCAATACATATTGAAGCCTTTGACACTGTTAATCACTCTCTTCTCCCATATACACTCTTCTAAGTTTTTACATTTGATTGTCCTCCTTACCTGTCTGACTGCTCTTTCTCAGTCTCTTTGCTGGATCTTCATCTAGATCACTCTCACAAACTACGATTGTCACTCAAGGATCTGTCTTTGGCCTTCTTTTCTCTCTTATTCTATCTTGCTAGGTAATTTCATAATCTGCAATGGATTCAATTATTAGATAACAATTGCTGATGATTCTCAGATCTATTTATCTCATCCTAAGCTTTCTGCTGATCTACAATATTGCATCATCAATAGTATATTTGACATCTCTACCTGGATGTCCCAAATGCATCTGAAACTCAACATATTTAAGAGAGAACTTATCTTTACCCCCCAAACTCTCCCTTCTTCTGAACTTTCTTGTCATTGCAAAGAACATCACCACCATCCCAGTCACACAGGTTTGAAACTTCATGTTGTTGCTTACTTGCATTCACTTCACATATCCTGTCATAAATCTTGTCATTTCTACCCTTCACAATTTCTCTTCCTTATAGGTCCTCCTTTCTTTACTCACAAAACTGTCAACCTGTTGTAAGTACTTATTACTTCCCTCCTAGACTTACTGATTGGTCTCCCTACCTTAAGTCTTTTCCCTCCATTCAGTTGTCAAGGTGTTATTCCTAAAGACTAGGTCTGACCATCATATCCCTCTACTCAATAAACTCTAGTGGCTCCCTATTACCTCTGATTAAATATATACCATTTTGTATTTAAAGTCCTTCACCATCTAGTCTCTACATTTCCAGTCATCCTTCATGTTTTTCCCCATTTTGTAATCCAGTAACCCTGGCCTTCTTGATATTCTTTGGACCTGATGTCCCATCTCCTAGATCTATGATTTTTCCCAGGTTAATTCCCATGTTGGAATGCCCTCCCTCTTTATCTTTTTCATCTTGATTTCCTTCAAGACACTTCAAATCTTATCTTCTGCAAGAGGCCTTTCCTGGTCCCTTTCTTCCCCTTTCTTCTCATCTCTCCTACTACTGCATTCTTTTTGAGATTTTCTCCCATTTATCAAATATATATATATATGCATATATATATATACATATATATACATATATATGTATACACTATATGTAGATACTTGTTACTATTTTGCCTCTTCTGTTAGAATGTAAGCTCCTTGAGGACAGAGACTATTGGGTTGTTTTGTTTTGTTTTTTCTTTGTATCCTCAATGCTTAATATAGCACCAGGCACACGATTAGCACTTAAATATTTTTTTGACTTTGTAACAAGTGAAAGATGAAATGATTGTGGAAACAAAGGTTTGAAGTTCTGAGCATATCAATTTACTAAGTAATGCATGGCAATTGCCCTATAAATCAGGACCAAGCCCCTTCTTCAGCTTAAGATTTGACCCTGAATACAGCAGAAGACAGACTTTTAGGCATTAAAAACAATTAATCAAGTAATAACAATTAATTAAAAGGAAACAATACAGCATTAGGTAATTTAATTTCAAATTGGAGGAACAATGAACAATTTTCCAAGTTAGGGATAGGGGGTGAGTGAACAGGTTCAGTTCCCTGAATTTGAGTAAAGAGCTGTCCTCCTCCCTATGTATCTATAAACAGTCAAAGGAACATAGAAACAAAAACCAATTGATCAATATGGGGCCAATTTTCCCTTGCATCCGTCTTAGGGTTTGACTGTGTTTCTAATCAGCATAACCTAGGTCCTTGATTGATGAAGGGTCTCTAAACAGTAGATATAGGTGGCCAGTTTCCCAATCATGTAAGGCTGGTTCCAAACAATTCAATAGGTTTTTTTCCCTTCATTTCCCACAATGAGTAAAGTTTTCTCACAAGACAGAAGCTGAACTAGATCTATAACTGAATAGAAAGAGAACTGAGCAAATTCCAGAATTGAGTCACACGATGGTGTCAATGTGGTTCGCTTAATTGCTTCAATTCCCACAATTACTTACTGTCTGAATATTCTCTATTCCCTCTATTTGACTGGAGTAAAAGTGTGACCACAACATAGAGAAGGCTCCTTCCTTGGTGAAACAAACTAGCATGATAATTACAATTTTGCATCTCAAAGTCAGATCAAGCAGGAAGACTGAGCATAGATATTCAATATCTATGTGTTAAATATCTACAAAGCCTTGACAATGGATTCTCCACATGTGACTCTATTAACTTTAAAATCCCTCTTGTTTGGTCTTCTGAAAAAATGGGCTAGTTTTATTATAAGCAGACCAATTAACTATCTCTTCTGACCCCAATAGAAGGAAAACAACCAGTTTTCCCAAGGAATTTCACAAGCCCAGACTTGGTGATCCCAAGTCTGTACTATGAATCTAAGAGAGGAGAAGTTCAAAGGCAACCTTCTCATGACTGCTATAGTGGTCAGTTTGAAAAATCTCTTCCAGCATGTGCATTCTGGGTGGTGAGATTCTTTCCCTTGGCTTAAACAAAGTTAAGAATACAGATCCCACAAACATACAAAAATTAGAGAGTAATTTGGAACAAATGTGGACTGTAGTCCCATGCACGGTTCAATGGAGAATTGTTGTAATGTGCCATCTAGCAAGGGCCTTAGTGGATTTTTTATCGCTCACTGGGGAAAAGAAATTCATTCCTTCATCAAACATACCCTGAACTTCAGGGAAACATGTAATCTGCTCTTCATAGTTTCCCTGGCCTTGTCGAGAGCAGCAGCACCTGTAGGATTGTTTTACTATCCTCAAGCTAAAATCTCAGCTATAGATGTGACTCTTCCCCCTTTACCCATGAACCTCCCCCAATGACTTTATCTTGGAATAAAGCACTCCAATAAAGTCCCCATGTCCCCCCCAAGAACCTCTGATTACACACCTGACACTAAGTTTGCAAGATAAATGCGTATGTCTCTAGGAAAGGGTATTATCATTCCTTCCGATGGCAAAGGGGCATGTAAGTAGGGATAACCTGAATGGGACCTTCATTGTTTCAGTTTTCCTGGGGTGACAGTAGTCACATGAGGTCCTGTACACACAACTCAGCTCCCCAGTATCTTAAAGATGTACTCAGCAAACTAGGGAGAGGACATGTGCCCCTGATTCTGCCTGCTTTCTGCAGAGCATATCATGGGTGTTGTCATCCATACACAGAGAACAATCAAAAATAGAAGACGATATGTAAGGAAATCTTTTGAGCAAACCATGGTGGTTGAGAGGCAAAGGCATAAAAAATTATGACTTTTCTGTGTAGCTAGGTAACTCAGTGGATTAAGAGACATGGATGACCCTGGGCAAGTCACTTAACCTCCATTGCCTAGCCCTTACCTCTCTTCTGCTTTAGAAATAAGATATAGTATTGATTCTAAGATGGATACTAGGGTTTAAAAAAAACTGAGCTTTTTGAACAGGGACTACAGCCAATGAGTAAAAGTTTGTCTACCATTATTCACAGACTCAGTAGGAAGGATGATGTACAATAATCCTTCTAGTCATAGCTAATGCATAGATCTAACTATGGCACTTTTAGGAGCATCACCTTCAACTGTGAACAACAGGAAGATCTATCACAACAAAACAAGAGGCTCAGCCCTGATACTCACTGAGAACTGAGAGGTAGTGAAAGCCAACCTGAAAGAAACCTGTGAAAATAGTCCAATGTGTTGTTATGTCTAGGGTAAGTGGTGTTTCTTCTTTCAGTTCAATTCAGTTTCAGAGGATATCAGAATATCACTCAGAGAGATCAAATAAAAGCCTGGCATCATTAAAGATACTGGACTTGCAGGCAAACAGAGTCCAAAAGGGGATCTTGTTGTCAAACAAAGATATAACTAAATTCTATTATAGGCAAGATGCTGAGAATGTATCAGAAGCCATCTTAGATAAATCTCCCCAAACGTATGGTCATTTCAATGTTGTATACAGTATTGTGTAAAGGAAAATGATGACATAAAGCCTATCTACAAGTTTGAAAAGTTAATCTGTTTTCAGGACAACTCTGAAGAACTTATGAAGAAAAATTCTATCCACCAGACAAAAAGAGAAATAATTGATGAAATCTGAGGGCAGATTGAAACAGAAATTCTCTTAAAAGTTTTTTTAAAAAAACTTTCTTTTTCTTGTTTATTTTTTGGTCTGTGTTTTTTTTGCAACATGTTTAATATGGAAATATATTTTACATAACTGCACATGTTAGGTGATATAGCTGATATAAAATTTCTCAATGGGGGAGAGGAAAGAGAAGAAGAGAATTTGGAACTCAAAAAAAATTTTAAATGAATGTTACATATAACTGAGGAAAAGAAAGAGAGAGAGAGAGAGAGAGAGAGAGAGAGAGAGAAAGAGAGAGAGAGAGAGAGAGAGAGA
>NC_058133.1:269436359-269466154 GCF_016433145.1 Gracilinanus agilis | reverse complement strand
AGGAAGGAAGGAAGGAAGGAAGGAAGGAAGGAAGGAAGGAAGGAAGGAAGGAAGGAAGGAAGGAAGGAAGGAAGGAAGGAAGGAAGATTAAGCTGTTTTGAATTAAATTGAAGCACCTAGGTGCTTGGAATCAGGAAGATTCTGTCAGTTCAAATCTGACCTCAGATACTCCCTAACTATGTGACCCTAGGAAAGTCACAACCCTCTTTGCCTCCATTCCTCATCTGTAAAATGAGCTGGAGAAGGAAATGGCAAACTACTTGAATATTCCTACCCCCAAAACACCAAATGTGGTCACAAAGAGTTGTACATAATTTGAAATAATGAAAAATAAGATGGTGATGAAAATAATATCTTTACAGTGTTGTGAAGATTAAAACATAATATGTCTTAAAAAGTATTTATCACAATGCCTGGTGCAGAGTGGACTCTTAGTAAATGCTTATTTCCTCTACTTCCTGTTCAAGTTTTTTTTAATAATCAGATAACTCAAAGCAGGGTCAGTCCTCAAAAACAGTTAGTTTAGAGTATTTCTTGTGAAAAAAATAATAGTCAACTTCCCCTCACCCTGACATTTTCCTTTAATACAGGGATTTTGGCTTTCTAAAATGTATCATATGTATCATGGACCTTTTAGACAATCATCTAATGAAGCCTATTGACCCCTTCCCAGAGTAACATTTTTAAATAATTGAAGGAAATGTTAAATATCAGTTTTAGAGGTTAGTGAAAATGAAGATATAATTCTTTTCTTATTCAAGTTGGCAGGCATCCTAGAAGATATACTTGGAACCTAGTATAAGAACCATGTTTTTGGATACAGTAGTTGTTTTTAAGTTTACAGATCCCTTTTATCAATGTAATGGTTATTTTCCTAAAATCTTTTTGTTAGGCCAAGACTTAGACAAAGAATCTTGTCAGGGAGCAGCTAGGCAGCACAGTGGATAGAGTCAGGCTTGGATTTAGGAGCACTTGGGTTCAAATCTTCCCTCAGATACATACTGTGGGACTCTGGGCAAGTCACTTCACTCCCATTGCCTAGCCTTGCCTCTAAAAATTGATACTAAAACAGAAGGTAAAGATTTGTTATTTGTTGCTGTTTTTTTAAGGAATCCTATGATTCAAGTCCACCATTTTTAGTGCAGGATCATTTTGTCAGTTTCTATGTAGAACCATCGTACTCACATCAATAAAATCAATTTTTCTGAGCTCTGTGAACTTGTTTGTGGTTGTCTTCATAAGCTTTCTTATTCCTCATCTGAATGTGCCCTGACAATAGGCATATGAAAAGTGATTTCTGAGCTGCTTCTCACTTCCCTTTATAATCCTTTATTTTCCTCCAACTTCCCTTTGAATCTATGAGGACGTACTAGAAGAAATATAGGCTATAGAGAGAGAATTAAGAATTTGGACTAAAGTTAAGCTCCTTTAGCTGACATTGATTTTTTAATCATTGTCCAGTTATCTTTATGTCCTTTATATCCATTCATATCAGTGCTTTTTTATCTTTAAAATCTTCTCAGCAAGCAAGATACTCTACTCCAGGCATTCTCACTGGCTGTCCCCCATGCCTAGACTGTTCTCCCTCTTCATCTACTCCTCCTGGCTTCCTTTGCTTCCTTCAAGTACCAGCTCAACAGAAAGCCTTTCCCAATTCTCCTTAATGTTACTGCCATCCTCTGTGAGAAGCTCCAATTTATCCTGCATATAATCACTTGTTTATAACCAGTTATTTCTACATTATGTCCCCCCCCCCACTAGACAGTGAATGAACTTCTTGAGAGCAAGGATTGTCGTTTACCTTTCTCTGAATCCCCAGCACTTAGCTAGTGCATAATAGGTGCTTAATAAATGTTGATTGATGAATAAAGATAGTCAACTAATAAGCATATATTAAGTGCTTACTATAGTCCAGGCAGTATGCTAAGCATTAGAGATACAAAGAAAGACAAATCTGATCTCCACCCTCAAGACTCTTACATTCAAATGGGAGAGACAACTTGTAAAAAGTTGGACAAGAAAGATATGTACAGTGTAAAAGGAAGATAATATCAGAGGAAAGATTAGGAGTTTGACCATTATTAGCTTAAATACTTATTGCACATGTTCTCTTCTTTGCTTTAGCCAGTACTCAAGAAGATTAATCCTAGTGGAGCAGCCAAGTGGTTCAATGGATAGAAAGCCAAGCCCAGAGATGGGAGGTCCTGAGTTCAAATCCAGCCTTAGATACTTCCTGGCTGTGTGATCCTGGGTAGGACACTCGACCGTAATTGCCTAGTTCTTAACATTCTTCTTCTGCCTTGCAACCAATACTTAATGTCAATTCTAAGAAGGTAAGGACTTATTTTTTTTTAAAAAGATGAACTCTATTGCTTTTATTTTATTGATATGCTTGGTCATCTCCTAAGGTCACTGCACCAGCAATAACAGCTCCCAAGTACCTCTAGAATGATTGGCACTGACTTAAAAAAGTCTATTAAAATGAAACCTTTCATCAGACTAATTTATCCACATAGAGCAATAATTAACAAATAATGCTTTTTTTCCACACAAGACTAGGAAGGAAGAAGAGACAGAAAAGTGGACAGAAGAGCTAGTAGGAAAGCTTAAGTTTTTAAGACAGGATCATGTGTTAACGTATCATGAAATTAATAACTTTGAGAATAAAGGAACAGACAACAATGCCCAATGAAGCAAAAATCTGTGGGTAGGAAAAATGGTTGGATGAGGTTCTATTGTTGTCTTCATGACCCCATTTGAGAATTTCTTGGCAAAGATACTGGATTGGTTTGCCATTTCCTTCTCCAGCTCATTTGACAGATGAATAAACTTAGACAAACAGGGTTAAGTGACTTGCCCAGAGTCATAGTTAGTAAGTGTCTGAAGTAAGATGTGAACTTGGATCTTCCTGACTCTACACCTAGTGTGCTTTTTCTGCTGTACTACCTAGCTGCCCCAGGATGAGATTAGGAGGTCCATAATGATATTCCAGATAATGCTATTATAGGCAAAATCATAGATTTAGAGGTGGAAGGGACTCAAACATTTTCCTGTCTAACCTGTTGTTTCACAGATGAAGAACAAAAGGCTCAAAGAGTTTTAAGAGGTGGATTGATCCAAGGAAACACAGGTAAGAATATTGAGAATAGAAGTCAGATAGAAACACAGAGGGGTAGTTGCTGGCGCCATAGATAGAGCACCTGCTGGAGTCAGTAAGACCTGAATTTAAATCTAACTTCAGACACTTGCTAGTTATGTGACCAGGGCAAGTCACTTTTTTCCTCATTAAAAAATTTTTTTTCAGTTATATATAGGAACAATTTTTAACAATTTTTTTGACATTTTAGGATTCGGATTTCCTTTTTCTCTCCTCTTCCCTCCCTCAAGGCAGTGATTGGTTTGATAAAGGTTATACCTATGCATTCATGTAATTCATATTTCTATATTGCTTGTATCATGATAAAATATACATATCACACATATAGTAGAAATCTCATGAAGGAAATATAGTGGAAGATGGCATGTTCTGATCTGCTCTCAGACTCCAACAATTCCTTTTTTGGCCATATATGGATAGTATTTTCATAATGAGTACCTTGTGGTTATCTTGGAGACTTGATTTGCTAATAATGTCTTTCATGGTTTATCACTACATGATATTTCTGTTAGTGTACACATTGTTCTCCTGGTTCTTCTCACTTCACTTTACAACAATTCATTTAAGTCTTTCCAGGTTTTTCTGAACTCATTCTATTCATCATTTCTTATGGCACAATAGTATTCTGTTGCAACCATATACCACAACTTGTTCATCTAATCCTTAAGTGATGGACAACCTCTGAGTTTCCAATTCTTTGCCACTGCAAAGAGTTGCTAAAATGTTTTAGTACAGGTAAGTCATTTACCCATATCTTTGTTTTTGGGATACGCTCCAGTAATGATATTGCTATGTCAAAGGGTATGCATAGTTTTGTGACCCTTTGAATCTGGTTTCATTTCACTCTCCAAAATGGTTCTATGAGTTCACAGTTCTACCAACAGTATATTAGTACCCAATTTTCCCACATCTTCTCCAACATTTATCACTTTTTTGGATGGGCGCATATTAGTTGTAGGTATGAGGTGGTATCTGAGAGTTGTTTTAATTTGCATCTCTTTAATTACTAGTGATTTTTGAGAATTTTTTATATGGCTATGGATAGTTTTAATTTTTTCTTCTGAGAACTCCCTGTTCATAGTCTTTAACCATTTTTTGGTTGAGGATTGCTTTGTATTCTTATAAATTTGACTCAGTTCTCTATGTGAGAAATTAAGTTTTGTCAGAGATACTTGATATGAAATATTTTCCAAATTTGTTGTTTTCCTTTCTAATCTTGGTTGCATTGGTTTTATCTGTACAAAACCTTTTTAATTTTAATGTAATAAAAATTATCTATTTCATTTTTTGTAATGTTTGCTATCTCTTGTTTGGTCATAAATTCTTGCCTTATCCATCAGTCTGCTAGGTAAACTTTTCCGTGATTTCCTAATTCGTTTATGGTGTCACTTTTTATTTCTAGATCAAATATACATTTGGATTTTATTCTGATGTATAGCATAAGATGTTGGTCTGCCTCCCTTCCTTTCCCTGATTTCTCCAATCGTCAATATCCCACCAACTCATTGTGTATTTATTTTATATATGTTTTGTATCTACCTGTGAACATTTTATACTTCCTCTCCTTGAGGACAAAGATTATCCAGTATCTGTTGAGTGTCTGGCACATAGCATGCCCTTAATAAATATTTGTTGACATAAATGACTGATTCATTGATAAATGATTGATTGATTGATCAAGAAAAGAAGCCTGAAAGGACAGCAGGGTTGATTTTATTAGGTTGGGAGGGAGGGTTTGGATGAGAGAAATGTAGGAATGTTTAAAGATGGAAGAGAAAGAGTCAATAAAGAGGAAAAGTTTGCAGATGCTAAATTAAGGTTCTGACAGAGGTAAGAGGGAATGGGGCTAAAAATATAGATATATTAAAATTGAGGAAATACATGTCAGATTCTTTTTAGTGAATTATGTGACAAAGATATCTTGAACTGAGGAGGGTCAGGATTAGGGGCTGAGGAAAGTACATATGGTTTCAAATAGCCCATGTGGAGAACATTACTGGTAGTCAACCAGAGATGCACCAAAATGTTTGCCAAATAGCAAGAAGGGTCCAATTGAGATTAATAGTTTGAGTTTGTTATGTACTCATCTAGCATTGTTTAGAAGACCAGAAATGGGAACTAAAAAGAACAGCTAATTTATATATTATCTCTTTCTTGTCATATGCCTCAGGCTGTCAGACCAGTAAAAAAGGAAAAATAATGATGGGAAAACTTGTCTCCCAGGAAATAGTTGCTGATTTATCCCCACATTTGAATAGATAATATCATGGAAAGCAGCAGCTTTATGCCCTCTTCTTCTAGTATCCTAGCATCCTCACACATGTTCTTCTATGAACAACAGCCGGTGCCTAGAATCTTCAGCCAGTGGACCCTGGTTGGCAAATCTTAGAGACGGACTTTGTGCTATAACACAAATGACTTCTCCTCATTGTAAATTGTTTGTTTCTCTTAATCTTGCCCCTAACGTTTTTTTCCTGTTAGGCCCTGCATTTAAGGCCAAAGTCATAGTGCCAACAAGCACACAACACATCCATGGGGAAATCATTATTTGTATATGTGTATGTGTGTTTGAAACACTTGTTTGAACTTTTAAAAATGATTTCCCTGAAAACTGGTCTGGCTTAAATGTGTTTATCCCCCTTTCCTTTGTTAACTAATGTTTGCATTCACTGTGCATTAGTAACAGATGATCATAGCCATGTTAAGGTATTTAGGCCTTTGATGCCCTTTAGTTGCTTCCACATTTTCAGAGCAGATAAAATAAAAAAGAATTGAGGAAGGATGGGATAGCTAGAAGCCCAGAGTGAACAAAGCTGTCTTTGAATGAGGACTGGTCTCAAGTTCTAAAGGTGAGTTTGGATATCTACCTTTATATACACATAATTTGCTAGAACAGAAAAGAACCACATTAGCCTAAAGATAAGATATGTCAAAATAATGGCATGAGTAGGAGATGGTGAATGGAAAAATTTGCTTATTACTTCACCTGGAAGGGTTAAATAGAAGAATGATTGAAGGGCTCTACTCCTTGGATCTGTCACTTACTTATTATGTGACCTTTCACAACTTAGTTGAACTTAAATAGTCCTCAGTTTCATCATCTTGAAAATGAGGGAATTGAATTAAATAATCATTAGTCCCCTCTAGCTCTAAAATTCTAGAGCTGGGTTTCAATGAAAAAGAAATAACCAGAACTTTTGGTGTCATTTATAAACACAGTAACTGTCTTATTCTTGGTTTTTGACTCATCATTTTAAAAAAATTTTTTAAACCCTTAACTTCTGTGCATTGGCTCATAGGTGGAAGAGTGGTAAGGGTGAGCACTGGGGGTCAAATGACTTGCCCAGGGACACACAGCTTGGAAGTATCTGAGGCCGGATTTGAACCTAGGACCTCCCGTCTCTAGGCCTGACTCTCAATCCACCGAGCTGCCCAGCTGCCCCCTTGAGTCATCATTTTTGAAGCACTTTTTGAATATTGATTTGGAAGGACTGTCAGAGGAGTTTCAGCTTTTGCTGCTACTAAGTCACTATCTTGGCTCTTTCCCCAACATTGTGAGTTTTTGAGACATTTTGATGATCCCTGAACAAATTTATTTCTAAAATTCTGTTTACTTTTTGAATATGATGATAATGATAATATCTCTGGGAGGCACAGTGAATAGACCTGGAATTAGGAAGGCCTAAATTCAGTACACAGTAACACAAGGAGTATAGAATCCTATCTTATCCTATAAAGAAGTACAAGAGGAATAGGAAAGGGGGGTGGGGAGAGAAGTAATAGAAATAAGGGGGAAGTTTGGGGGGTGGTTAAAAGACCCTATAAAGAAGTAGGAGAGGAATAAGAAGGGTAGTGATGGGAAGGGGAGTAATATAAGGGAGGGAGAGTGGGGTAGTGATTAAAATCAAAACACTGGTATAGAGGGAAAGAGTTAAAGGAGAAAGGGTGGGTTTAAAAGAGGAAATCAGATGGAGGTGGAGAGCAAAGTGGATTAAAAAACAGAATCCTGCCATACATTGTTTACAAGAAACACATTTGAGGCTGGTAGATACACAAAGAGTAAAGGTAAGAGACTGGAGCAGAATCTATTGGGATCAACTAAGACCCCCCACCCCAAAAAAAAGAAGTAGTAATCGTGATCTCAGACAAAGCCAAAGCAAAATAAAATCTGATTAGAAGAGACAAAGAAGATAATTACATCTTGATAAAAAGTAGTATAGTCAATAAGGAAATATCAGTACTTGACATATATGGACCAAATGGTATAGCATCTAGATTTTAAAGAAGAAACTAAAGGAGCTTAAGGAGGAAATAGACAGTAAAAGAGGGGGGACCTGTTAAGGGAGAAACCAGGGAAAGGTGCCTTAAACAGTAAATATGGGTCCAGGTGGGTGTGAGAGACAGGAATGACAGGAAGGGGCCCAACAAGTAGGGAGACTAAAGTTTAACAGCAAGGGGGTGTCTGTTACTGAATTGGCTGTTAGGTCCAACTGCCACTCTGAAGCACCAAGACTAGGCCTATGGTAATCAGCAAAGTAAAGGCAGGATTTTATAAGTTAAGGCAACACATTTAATCAAGGACAAACTAAGATTAAGGATGGGAATAGGGTTTACTACACTTAAAAGCAAAGGGCAAACCACAAGGGCAGGGGAAGGACTTGACTATACACTCCTATGATCTAAGCAAGACAGAGTCCAAAGAAAGCTGTACTGGAGTCACAAGGGAAAAGTTCCTCCCAACCTGGTTCTAGCCAGGTTTGGTCAGCTCAGCTGAGGACCTGAGGGTGGCTTTACTTGGGATCTCACAGCTAATCCAGGGATGGTTTCAGGATGCCAGGAGTCAACTCCACCAGAGCAGGTGATCCAAGGTATCCAGGTAGGGAGAGATAGTTTGTAATGCTGTCCACCAGATCACAAACCACTTCCCTACTCGGTGCTGCTCTGCAGGTCTGATGTCCTCTGCTGTAAGCCTTCACCACTCTCAGGATCCTAGGGAATCTGGATGCAACTCCCCTAGCTCTGAAATCTCCTAGGGTCAGAAACAGTTTGTGCCAACCACCATGGAGTCCTTCTCAGGCACAAGCCACTTCCTCCTTCCCCTGCATTCCATACAGAATGTCCATGACCTCCAGCTAAGGCTTTTCCTAGCCTGCTTACATACCTACTTTTAAACTTATCCCTCTTACAGACCTCAACCTTCTGCTATCAGAACTAGATAAATCTAACCAGAAAATAAATAAGAAAGAAGTAAAGGAAGTGGATCAAGTTTCAGAAAAGTTAGATTTCATAGATATCTGGAGAAAATTAAATAGAGATGAAAAGAAATATCCATTCTTTTTAACAACACATGGTACATATACAAAATTGACCATGTACTAGGGCATAGGGCAAAAACTTCACAACCAAATGTAGAAAAGCAGAAAAAACTGTAACTTTTTAAAATCATAATGCAATGAAAATTATATTCAATAAGAGTTCATGGAAAAGCAAATTAAAAATTAATTGGAAATGAAATAATATAATTCTTCAAAACTGGTGAGCCAAAGAACAAATCATAGAAACAATCAATGATTTCATTGTAGAGAATGACAGTGAGAAGACAACATATGAAAACTTATGGGATACAACCAAAGCAATACTCAGGGGAAAATTTTTATCCCTGAATGCCTATATCAATAAATTAAAGAAAAAGCAGATCAATCAAATGGTCATGCAACTAAAAAAACTAGAAAAAGAATTAAAAATGCCCAATTAAAGACTAAATTGGAAATCCTAAAAATCAAAGGAGAAATTTTTGAATAAATAAAATTGAATAAAAGAATTATTATTGAACTAATAAATAAGGCCAGGAACAGGTTGCATTAAAAAAACAAATGAAATAGGTAAAGTATTGGTTTATTCAATTAGAAAAAGAAGAAATTCAAATTACCAGTATCAAAAATGAAAAGGATGATTTTATCTTTAATGAAGAGGAAATTAAAGCAATTATTAGGAGCTATTTTGCCCAATTATGACAATAAATCTGATAATCTAGGTGAAATGAATGAATATTTATAAAAACATAAATTGCCTAGATTAACAAAAGAGGAAATAGAATACTTAAATAATCCCATCTCAGAAAAAGAAATTGAGCAAGCCATCAATGAACTCCCCAAGAAAAAATCCCCACAGCCAGATGAATTCACAAGTGAATTTTATAAAACATTTAAAAAACAATTAATCCCAATATTATGCAAAATATTTGACATAATAAGCAAAAAAGGAGTCTTGCCAAATTCTTTTTTTATGACATAGATATGACACAGACAGATGCTGATACCTAAGCCAGGAAGACCAAAAACTTAGAAATTTCCTTAATGAACATTGAATCAAAAATCTTTAAAATACTAGCAAATAGCCTACAACAATATATCACAAGGGTTATTTGCTATGACCAGGTGGGATTTATACCAGCAATGCAAGGCTGGTTTATTATTAGGAAAACTACCAGAAACATTGGCCATATCAATAATCAAACTAACAGAAATCAGATGATTATCTTAATAGATGTAGAAAAAGCCTTTGACAAAATACAACACCCATTCCAATTTAAAACACTAGAAAGCAAATGAATAAAAAGGCCTTTCCTAAAAATAATAAGTATTATTGATTTAAAACCATCAGCAAGAATCATCTACAATGGGGTTAAGTTAGAAGCCTTTCCAACAAGATCAGGAGCGAAACAAGGATGCCCAATATAATTACTATTATTTAATATTATACTAGAAATGCTAGGTTAGCAATTGGAGAAGAAAAACTTGAAGGAATTAAAGTTGGCAATGAGAAACTAAACTATTACTCTTCGTGGATGATATGATGGTATACTTAGAGAAGCCTAAAAAGTCAGCTAAAAAACTAATTGAAATAATTAATAACTTAAGGAAAGTCGCAGGATACAAAATAAACCTACAAAAAATCATCAGCATTTCTATATATTTCCAGCAAAACTCAGCAACAAGAGTAAGAAAGAGAAATTCCATTTAAAATCACTCTAGGCAATATAATACCAAATACTTAGGAATCTATTTGCCAAGACAAACACTGGAATTATAAGAACACAATTATAAAACAATTTTCACACAAATAAAATTAGATCTAAACAATTGGAAAAGCATTAATTGCTCATGAGTTGGCTTAGCTAATATAATAAAAATGACAATCCTACCCAAATTAATTTACTTATTCAGTGCCATACCAATCAAACCACCAAAAAACTATTTTATAAAACTGGAAAAAATGATAACAAGACTCATCTGGAAGAACAAAGGGTCAAGAACATCAAGGGAACAAATGGGGAAAAAATGTGAGGGATGATGATCTAGCAGTATCAGATCTTAAACTGTACTATAAAGAAGTAATCATCAAAACAATCTGGTACTGGCTAAGAAATAGAAGGGTAGATCAACAGAATAGACTAGGGGTAGATGTACTCAGCAGTCTAGTGTTTGATCAACCCAAAAAATCTCAGCTTTGGGGATAAGAACTCACTATTTGACAAAAAACTGCTGGGAAAGTTGGAAAAACTATGGCAAAAATTAGGTTTAGATCAATATCTTACACGTATACCAAGATATAGTCAAAATGGGTATGTGATTAATCATAAAGAGTGATATTATAAGTAAATTAGGGAAACCTAGAAAAGTTTACCTGTCAGATATATGGACTAGGAAAGAATTTATGACCAAACAAGAGATTAAATACATTACAAGAAGCAAAATGAATAATTTTGATTATAATAAATTTAAAATATTTTGTATAAACAAAATCAATGCAAGGAAGATTAAAAGGGAAACAACAAACTGGGGGGAAATTTTATAATAAGTTTCTCTAATAAAGGTCTCATTTCTCAAATATATAAAGAAGTAAATCAAATGTATAAGAACCCATGTCATTCCCCAAATGATAAGTGGTCAAAAGATATGAATAGGTGGTTTTCAGATGAAGAAATCAAAGCTATCAATAATCATAAGAAAAAAATGTTCTAAATCTCTCTTGATTAGAGAAATGTAAATTAAAGTAATTCTGACCTTATACTTATCAAACTGGCCAATATAATAGTAAAGGGAAATGAAAAATGTTGGAGAAAATATAACAAAATTGGAACACTAATGCATTGCTGGTGGCATTGTAAATTGATCCAACCCTTCTGGAGGGCAATTTGGAATTATGCCCAAAGGGCTATAAAATGCATATCTTTTGACCCAGTAATACCACCACTGGATCTTTACCCCAAAGAGATAAAAAATGGGAAAGGACCTGTTTGTACTAAAAGATTTAGAGCTACTCTTTTCATGGTGGCAAAGAATTGGAAACTAAAGGGATGTCACTCAAATGGCTGAACAAACGGTGGGTGGCATATGATGTTGATGTAATATTATTGTTTTATAAGGAATGATGAACAAGATGATTTCTGAAAAGGCTAGAAAGACCAATGTGAACTAATGCAGGGTGAAATAAGCAGAATATGGAGATTTGTAATTGCCATATTGTGGAATGATCAAATGGGATAGATTTTGCTACTAACAGCAATATAATGATCCAGGGCAATTCTGAGGACCTATGAAAAAGAATGCCATCCACCTCCAGAGAAAGAACAGTTGGAGCAAAAATGCAGATGAAAACATATGATTTGTCACTTGTTTATCTGGATATATGTTTGGGGATTTTAGTTCTATAAGATTATTTGCTTATAAAAAATGAATAATATTGAAATATGTTTTGCATAATACTATATGTATAACCCAAATTGAATTGTTTGTCAGTTCTGGGAGGGAAGAGAGAAGAAGGGAGGGAGATAATATGGATCATATAAATTTGGAAAACATATGTGGAAATTTATTAAAATTAAATTAAATTAAATTTACTATGTGGCCCTAAGCAAGTCACTAAATCTCTGTTTGCCTCAATTTCTTCAACTATAAAATGGGGATAATAATATCACTTACCTCTCAGGGTTGTCGTAAGGTTAAAATGAGATATTAGCTAAATGCTTAATGCAGTCCTTGGCACATAGAAGGTGCTTTTAAGATATTCTTATTTATTTCCTTCCCTTTTTTAACGAAGGTTTTAAATTTGTTTTTGTTTTTCTCTTCCTTCTTCTTTCCTTCCTTCATTTCTCCCTCCCTCTATCCCTTCCTTCCTTTTTTTTCTTCCTTCCTCCTTTTCTCCCTTTCTCCCCTCTCTCCCTACTGACCATTATTCCTGATTTACCAGTACAAGATCTGACTATTCCCCATCCATGCCTCACCCAGACTGATAAAATATTCCATCATTAGTTGTTTTTCCTTCTCTTTGATGTTTAAACACAGTATCATCTCTTCAGTGTCTCTTCTCCTGATGACTCTATGACTCCTTAAGTAAGAGCTTAGAGTAATCCAAGCTGCACCACTTTGATCTTTCCTAGACATAGAAAGCTCATGTGCTTTTTTGAAAAATTCAAACTGTTTTTCTCCCACAGGCATCTCAGGTGTCTATGATGAAATAACTTTTATATTGGTCTTATAGGTTCAAAAACAGTTGTTAAATCAGGAGTATGAGACTACAATCAGCCTACAGCAGTTTTAGACCTGCTGAAATGAACTTTGCACTTCAGATGAACTAAAATGCAGAAAAAATGAAAAACATTGTAATCAATAGTCTTATAAATCTCAATATATCCTTTTAGGTTTTTTTAAAACATCTTTTTGATCAAGGAGTGGAAGAAATAAATCAACAGATAATGCAGGAAACTCTAAAAGCAGTTATTTTCAGTGAAATATGTTTACATTCTGGAGGGTAGAGGAATAAGATAAAGCTGTTAATTGTTGCTTTTTAAAAAAATCCTTGCTTTCATCTTCCTTATCAATACTAAGTATCAGTGCTGAGGCAGAATAGTGGTAAGGGGTAGGCAGTTGAGGTTTAGTGACTTGTCCAGGGTCACACAGCTAGGAAGCATCTGAGACCACATTTGAACCCAGGACCTACCACCTCGAGACCTTGCTCTCTATCCAGTGAGCCACCTTGCTTCCTCAGTTATTGCTTTTTAAGCCCTAGTTACCTACTTTTGTTTTTGCATGTCTTTCCTACTTATGGAAAAGAAAAAGATTAGAGATTCATTATAATACTTCATCGGGCTAATTCTTTTATAAAAGAGGAGGGAAATGAACTTTTCTCCCCCCTTTGATGTGATGTCAGGACACTACCAAATGGTCCTAAGCTGCTGCAGCAGTAAACATTAAGCTTAGCTATGAGGATGAACTTCCTGGAAGTTAGGACCATTGGAATGCCCTAGAAGGAGATTTCTGGAAACAGGATCTCTCTCAGCCCGGTTGATGTTCTCCTTGGAGACAAGAAGATGTAGGAGAAGAGATAATCTCTCAAAGTTATTTCCAACTCTAGAATCTTATATGGAAGAAGAGAACTAGTCTTAATAAACCTCAACATATTTAAGGGGAAAAAATTCTTCTTACTGAAATGTTCATTGACTTCCATCTATCTTCTAATTAATGAAAGATTAAAACAACACTTCTGAATTCTATTACAATTAAAGATGTATTCAAATTTGGGAGACATTCTTTTAAGCTAATAAGATTGGTAGTGATTTCAGCTTCTCTATGTGAAAAACAAACTCTATTGTCTGCTTATTTATAATTAGTAACATTATCTACTGCATCTAGCACTGGCTGTAACGGGTGAAGAGAACAAAGGTTCAGTTCTTTGTTTAAGATCCAATTTAATGCATTATTTATACTCTGGCTTGAGTTTCATCATTTTATTACACCAGTGTGTCCTATCCTTGCTGTAGTAGGAGCATAGTTCAGTTAGCCAATATAACATATTTGGATATTATCAGAAAACTTCTAATACCCAAATTATCCCTTTATGAACCTTAAATGGAAGAGGCTTCATCAAACCAATTTAAAAGTCCAGTCCCTTTTCACCATTTTTCTAAATGTTCATCCATTTCTTCTAATGCCCAGTTTTAACCCTTCCCCAGTTCACTATGGTTTAGCAAAAGTATGGCAGTCAGCTTCTGTGTTCAGGGCACTGCGCAGCATGGTGGGGAAGATATGGCGACATAGTCCCTGAACTGGTGTCTGTTACAAGACAAAAGGGGATGACAGATAAATAAATACATAATAAAAAAAATAGAACACAGCAAGAATATAAGAGAGGATTAAATCAGGTGCTATATAAACTTAAGGAAGGATTGTTCCAGTTGATATTATCGCGGAACGTTTCATAGGCTCATTGGTCTAGATCTGGAGGGGGATTTTAGAAGTCACTAAGATCAATACTGTCATTTTACATATGAGTAATTTGAAATCTTAAAAAGTTTGGTGATTTGTTCTAGTTTTCACAGCTAGTAAGTGTTTGAGGTGGGAACTGAACCCAGGGCTTCCTGATTTCAAGTCTAGTGCTCTATCCACTATACGGTATTGCTTCATAGAAGAGGCATTTCATAAACTGGGTCTTGAAGGATGGAGAAGATTTCAAGACATGGAGATATGAATTGTACAGTTTGTTCAAATTTAAAATACAGAAATGGGAAATCCCTGGATAGGTATAGGGGATTGAATACTGTCCAGTTGGCTAAATCTTAGAGTATGTGATAAGAAATTGTATGAAAGAAGACCAGAAAGGCATATGATATAAGATTTTGTATATACACAAAACTATAAAAAATTGTAAAGGCTTTATTTCATATATAATAGGGAACTATAGAGGAAGAATATGATCAGATACATGCATATGGTAGTGATATGAAGGATATCACTGGAGAAAGGGATTGAAACTGGAGTGGAAGACTATTAGGAAATCATGCCTCAAGGGAGAGGAGCTATTCCTCCCCCAATATGTTGGAAATCTGGACTTCAAGGATCCTATCTCCTGTTTTCTTAGACAACCTAATAGTCAATCAGGTAATACAATCCATCAACAGTAGGGCATGTGCTTTGAGTTATTTTGGATTATCACTAATCCATTTGCAACCTTTCATCTCATTCCTCCTGTGACCAACTCTGTATATGTAAGCTGGCTAGTCAGAGTTAAAGAAATAATCTGTAACCATGGAACAGAGTGATGCTAACCAGTCAATATTAGAATCAAATCACCTTCTTGGGCTTATTTGCACTGTATTCAATCTAAATGAGTCAACCAACCATATATTATTGCAGAATAACAGATCTTTAGCACAGTTTTGTTTTGTTTCGGACTAAATGCCTTGCTACTTTATGCAACTATAGTCATATTCAATCTTCCATGGAAGCCAACTGGGTGAAAAGGATTCTAGATACACAATAAGAAAGTGATTACTCTGTTAGCACTCTCCAAAAAGAGTTAGAATTACTTGTATTCTACTTTGGATAAATATTTCCTCTTCAGGCTCATTGTTGGTCCATGATTATTTATAGAAGATACAAAAGATGGTAATAGACATTCAGCAATTTCTGGGCTTTCAAAGGTAATCTTGATCTGTTGGGTCTACTTTCTAAATTAGTCTTAGTGTATTGAATCAAGATCTTTCTTGATGACCTCATCAGCTCCCATGGATTTAATTATCTACCATATACAGATGACTGTCATTATCTACTTTATATAGATATGGAATCACATCACCTGTCTATTTGACATTTCAAATAAAAGGTTTCCCATAAACATCTCAAAATCAACCAATCTAAAATAGAATTCATTATCCCTATTTTTTTGTGGTAAACATTACCATCTTTCTATTCTCCAAGGATAATAATCTCAGTTCTGTCCTCAGTTTCTCATTCTTCCTCACCCCACATACCAAATCAATTACCAAATCTAGCCATTTTTACCTCTACTATATCTCTCAAATCTAAGTCCTAATTACTCACATACAAACTACTTTAGTTCAGGGCCTAATCAATTCTCACCTGGTTATTGTAATAGAGTCCTAATTGGGCTCCCTGCCTCAAATCTCTTTTCTCTGTAATCCTCCCTCCATATGACCACTGGTTATTTTTCTTGAGTTCTACTTTTCTACTCAGTAATCCCCACTGGCTCTTTATTTCCTCAAGAATAAAAAATGAATTTTCCTGTTTGACTTTTAAGCTCTTCAGAACCTGACCTTCACCTATCTTTCCAGTCATTCATTTATCCTCCTCTAGCTCTCTTTGGTCCAGCCAAACTGGACATTTTTTAGTTTCTCAAACACAACCCTTCATCTCCTTCCTCTGTTCCTTTGTACTGGCTATTTCCCACATGTGTAAGGTTCCTCCTCACCTGCTCACCTCCATTTCATTGGATACCTTAATTTCTTCAAGATTTGGCTAAAGCATCATCTTCCACATGAAGTCTTTCCTGTTTCTCTCAAATGCTTGTGTTCTCCCTACCTAACTATGTTGCAACCTGTATTTAACTACCTTTATATTTATTTTGTATTTATCTCCCCCATATCTGTCTTTGTCTATTTCTCTTTCTTTGTCTCTCTGTCTCTGATTCTCTCTCTTTCCCTTCCCTCTCCCATATTCTCCATATATAGACACATTCATATATACATATATGTAAATATAGTTGCTCTCTCTCTCTCTCTCTCTCTCTCTCTCTCTCTCTCTATATATATATATATATATATATATATATACTTATATTTGAACATGTTGCCTCCCATAACAGAATGTAAGCTGTCTTACTTTTGTAATTGTACTCCTAGAGCTTAGCATAGTACAGTATCTTGTATGTAGTAGGCATTTAATAAAAGTTTACTGAATGACTGCTTAAGGTAGAAGTATCTCAGATGTTAAGCAATAAAGTCCAGCTCAAAATTCCAGGCCCTTCAGATATTGCTATGTAAAACAAAGAGAACAAAACCATGTCTATTATATAATCCTCTCACATTTCTCTAGTGGCAGAGATTGAATGCATCTACTGGATATTTTAAGAAATAATTAATATGGCATTTTTTGGTAATTTGATTTTAATGGAATTTTCTTTAGTTATAAATCTTTAGACTGAAGAAATGATCTGGTCTTGGACTGACACAACAGTTGAAATTTATGCAAATATTCAGTCTTCACTTGATTGGTTATTTCATTTTTAATATTGATATATTTTGCCTGGACATAACAGGCACTCTTTTTTTACTCTACATGTTTTGAATGTACGTATGTGTTTCTTGAGGGAAGTTCCTTGAGGAAAGAAATAGTTTTATGGTTTTTGCTTTTCTTTAAATCCCTATCACTTGGCATACAGTACCTAGTGCATAGCAAATGTCTAATAAATGAGAGAATACCTTCCAACAAATGTCAAAATAATGACCTTCTACTCACGCACCTACATTTCATAGACCTTCAAAGTACATTTGCTAAAGTGAGTTAGTTTCTAGATTGTTAATAGAAAGGAAGAATGCTCCTTTTAACTTTGACAATCTGGTATTAATCTTGACCATTGTATTTGATTGAGTTTTGTTGCCTTTCCATGTTAACTCATTGGAAGTCATTCTTTATATTGTTCTTTTGGCTTTGCTTTCTTCACCTTCCATGACCTTTATATAAGACTTCCCAGAATTCTCCAATTTTTTTCATAATAGTCATTCCTCAAGCTGCAGTACTACTCTATTATGTTCCTAGCCCATAATTGTTCATTTTCCAATTATTGGACTCATATTTTTTCTAGATTTTTGCTATAACAAAAAATTGTGCTATTAATATTTTTATAGATGTTGGTATTGTTATTAGCAACCTCTTTGGGGACTCAGTAGTAAGAGATCTGCATCAGAAGGATTTAAAATTTTTAATTGCACAATTCCAAATTGTTCTCCATAATGGCTACACCACTTCATAATATTATTCACCATGAGTGAATTCGAATGCCTGTCTTTTTCCTCCTCTGCTAATGTTTTTCCATTATTCTATCTTTGATAACATGGCAGGCATAAAATGATTAGTCAGTTAGTTATCTTAGTAGTGTTATTTCAGTTATTGGTGATTTTATACATTGCTATGGATAGTTTATATTTGTTCTTTTGAAAAAAATTTTCTCATTCATCTGGGAAAAAATAGCTTAAATCTTATAAATTTGTTTCAATTCCTTATGGAGTTTGGATTTTAGACTTTTACCAGAGATATATAAATTTTAAAAATTCATGTATTTATTCTGATTCTAAATACATTGATATTGCATATGCAAAAGGTTTTATTTTCATATATTAGAAAAAGTTTTTTTAAATATTTTATTATATTTTCTATCCCATGTCTAGTTATAAATTTTTCATTACTCCTAATTATAAAAGATACAAGCTTCTATTTTCCTCAGTGTTTAAAAATAGAATAACCTTTTATATTTAAATTGTTTATCCACTAAGAATTTATTGTGGTATATTGTTTATAAAATTGATTTAAAATTATTTTTGTCAGAGTTTTTCCAGTTTTCCCAGTACCCGTTATAAAGGGATTTAAAAAAAACTTTTATTGATGTTTTGTTTTTACATTACAAACATTTATAAATTACTCAAACTGCATGAGAGGTCTCTCATTACAAAGCAAATCAGTGAAGTAAATGTCATAATACACTAAACTCATCTGAAAACACATGCAGCATTCCATATCTAAAGAATTCTCACATCTCTCTCTATTAAAAAATTATTAGCAGAAATTTATTGTCTCTCCCTTCTACCCATTAAGAAAAGGCAATTTCTTGTAAAATATATGGAAAGTCAAGAAAATAATTCCCAATGACTATTTGTAAAAATGTGGAGGTGGAGGGAGATAAAAGAATATGTATATGTAGACATGAATACTTTGCTGTAGCTGTTGTTTAGTCATTTCAGTCACATCAGACTTTGCAAATCCATTTGGGGTTTTCTTAGCAAAGATACTAGAGTGGTTTGCCATTTCCATCTCTGGCTTATTTTGCAAATGGGGAAATTGAGGCAAATACATTATGGCAACCTGTTCAGGGTCTCACAGCTAGCAAGTGTCTGAGTTCATATTTGAACTCAGGTTTTTCTGATTCTAGATCTAATGCTCTCTCCGCTACATCACCTGACATATGCATTAAATAGGTATATACATGGATAATATACACATATACTAAAATATATAATAAATATACACATGTGTGAACATTATTCTGTATCATTTCTAAGTTACTTATTCTTACGATGTTATTAGACAAATTATCCTTATTCTGCTCATTTCATTTTTCATTATCTTATGAAAGTCCTCAAAATTATTTATTTTTATAACTTTGATGTTATAGTATAAATTATTTTTCTGTTTCTGCTCCCTTAAATTTCCATCAGTTTCTATGTCTTTTCATATGAAATTGTCTTTATGAAATTCAGAGTGAAGTGACCACAACCAGGAAAATGATTTAAACAATAATAATAACACAGAAGTGATGAACTCAAAATGCAGAATAAGACAAACATTATTAGACACAGTCCATGTAGGTATTTGTGTTACTTGATTATACATATTTGTTGAAAAGGATTTCATTTCTTTCTCTTTTTTTTTCAGGTGAGAAGATGGGAAGTATGAGATGATTGGGATAGGAAGGAAATGAAAGAAAAGAAAAAGAGAGACAAGGAGAAGAGAGGAGAGGAAAGGAAGTCTTTAAAGCATTTTCAAATGTGTAGGCGATAACAGAAGGTCAGAAAGAGTCACAAACAAGCAAGACCACTTTGAAAATTATACATTTGAATCCCTTAATTGATAAGAATGGCTAGGAAAACTGGAAAGCCCTCTAGTAGAAAATAACCTTGGAGTTTCATCTCTACTGGTAGTTACAGAAGGACCTTTCCAGGAAGAAGCATGGATGAGTGATGCTGA
This sequence comes from Gracilinanus agilis, assembly GCF_016433145.1. Lineage (NCBI taxonomy): Eukaryota > Metazoa > Chordata > Mammalia > Didelphimorphia > Didelphidae > Gracilinanus > Gracilinanus agilis. Next base: position 269,446,180 of record NC_058133.1, on the reverse strand, counting down.
ATCTGCATGCTATAGGCCAAAAATGATCCTTCTACCATAATCTGGATTTCCCTGGGAGGCAAGCTTCCCAACTCAAGTAGCAGTGTGATTTCAAAAAGAAGATACAAAGATAGTTCCACCATGAACCCCAGCCACCTCACCAGGACATCAAAAGTTGGTCAGGTCCCTTGAAAGACAGAATATTCTCCAGGAAAAAGATGCTACAAACTGTACATATTGTTACAGACAGCAAAAATAATCCCAATTCTTAAAGGACCCATGTTTGAGGACTTGTGATATGGAAGGAAATGAAACACTGTACTTAAGATACTTAGAATTGTTGTTCACTCTTGTCTGACTCTTTGTGACACCATTACGGGTTTTCTTTATTTCTTTTTTTTTAAACCCTTAACTTCTGTGTATTGGCTTCTAGGTGGAAGAGTGGTAAGGTGGGCAATGGGGGTTAAGTGACTTGCCCAGGGTCACACAGCTGGGAAGTGTCTGAGGCTGGATTTGAACCTAGGACCTCCCGTCTCTAGGCCTGACTCTCAATCCACTGAGCTACCCAACTGGGGTTTTCTTAACAAAGATATTGAAGTGTTTTGTCATTTCCTTCTCCAACTCATTTTTACAAAGGAGGAAACTGAGGCAAACAGAGTAAAGTGAATTGCCCAGGGTCACACAGTTGTTAAGTGTCTTAGGTCAGATCTGAACTCAGAAGGATGAGTCTTCCTGATCCTAGATTCAATACTCTATCCACTGTGCTACCTAGCAACCTAGAATACATACATTTAATTCTCATTATTCTATGTTGTTGGCCCACCAAGAGCAGTGGCACTGAGTTTGGGGTGGGGGTGGGAAAACAAACAATTATCTAATAAAGAGAGGAATTGCTATTCCAAATATTAGCACTAAGGGACAAACATTTGAATATCCAGATTAGTAACAAGAAGAGTGGTTTTCCCAAGAAGGTATAGACTTGAGACCCAAGTAGCTGCAGGATCATGAGGTTAACTTGTCTTTGCATCATAATCTATAAAGACTGCCATAGTACTGAAATGAATATTAACCCATGATGAAGCAATGGATTATGTGAAATCATTTAAGCATATAAATGATGGTGAGTCAAGAAATGTCCTCTATGAAAAATTCTCAATTCTAGCCACCTTGAGAACATTTCCCCATATGTGGTACCAGAAATCTAAGCAAAGGAATTACTCTACAGTACTGATTCTGCTAAAGGAACTCATAGAAATTATAGGGAAAGATGGACTGAAGGACAAATCTGTCCCATCTGGAAAAGTAATGAGACAAGGAAAAGGAAGGCAAGCTGGCCTGATTCGTGAACATAATCATCAGAAAGAAACCAGAAAAGCAGACATATTCCTTCTATTACAAATGTGGAAGAGACAACCAAATGTAGGACATTTGCTCACAGGAAGACAATGTAGCTTTGGTCGTGTGGAAGTTGAGGACTGAAGAGCCAAATCTGTGAATAAGAGATCTAGGCTTATCATCTCCCTGAAGCACTTGCTGGAAAGCAATATGCTCCAAATTCTGGAAAGCTCCCCATTCCAACTTACTTGACATTTTAAATAGGACCCAGAGGATGGAACAAAATCCCATAGCCATTAAAAAAGTTATCCATCAAATAACTTTCAAAGACTTTTCTCACTTAGTGTAAGGTCTTTTGATTGATCAATTGACTGAAGTGTGTTCTCACCTAGTTAAGGTGTCAAACTAAACTAGTTTTCAGACCCACTTTTCCATTAGAGATGACTTCTTGGGAGAGATGGAAAGGAGAAAAAATAAAGGTAGAAATCCCAACGATAAAGAATGCATATATATATGTATATGCATATATATTAAAAATAGATTCCTATTTATTTATATGTTTACATTTAAAAGAAAGTAGCATGTTGAATTTCTAATATATTTATATGTTTAAAAAGCAAAGCAAGCTATGTATAATAGGAACTTGTAGTTTCATATATCATTCTCTTCAGCCGTTCTATTTTTTATGTGGAAATGGTAATTTTGTTTAATGTTTGAGTTCAGAATTTAAAACTAATTAATAATAAATTTAAAATAAATTAAAAAGTGGCAGCTAGATGGCCCAGTGTATAAGGAACCAGGCCTGGAGATGGGAGTTCCTGGGTTCAAGTCTGATCACTGTCACTTCCTAGCTGCATGACCCTTGGGCAAGTCATTTAACACCTATTGCCTAGACTTTATCACTCTTCTGCCTTGGAACCAATACTTAATATTTAATTCTAAGGCAGAAGTTAAATGTTTTTTAAATTAATTAATTAATTAATGTAAGATTGGAAACTATCTGGCTTTTGTCTTTGTAATCCCTGGCTTTTAGCACAATCTTGGGCTATGCTAAGCATTTAATAAATACCATTGGGTTTTTTGTGCTTCATTTTTGTCTCCATCAGAAACATTCACTCATGTATTTCTCTGCACCATCAAGGAATTATTTAAGGATATTGATGAGTTTCTTGGGGACAGAAGAGCCAGCTTGGGGAGCAAGCAAAACTGAAGCCTCTTTATTCTATCAAAATTTTGATGTATTCAGTGAATATACAATAGAAACAAGTAGTTTATTGGACTACTTGTAAAGCTGCCATTTAACCAAGATCAAACTTGAATCTATCATACCATTTAGTTCAACAAAGCAAGAAGTTACTAAATAATCCTCAGGGCAACTGAGTTTAGGACATTTTGTACAATTTTAGCACATTTCCTAAAATGGGCCTAACAGTCCTCAGGAAGGAGTTTTCATGTGGTGTATTCTGGCTTGTCAGATGTTTTTGATACCTTTCTTCTCTTAGATGAACTATAACCAAAAGACTAATCTTTAAAATATGTCTATTACATTTTGAAATTTCTGCAATTAGGCAGTTAAGCTTCTTTATGTAGTAAACTCTTAGTTAACCTTCATTCTATTGAACAAGATTCTGTTAACCAAAATATCTTCAAGTAAAAACTACAATAATTTCTATTTATGATGATGATCATGAGGTCCTGTAAGACCCCACAATGTCTTCTGAATCATCATGAATTAAAATGAGTTTTCATTCCCAGGGTACCAATTGAGGGCAAAGGGAAGTAGCCCAGGCATATTCCAGGTGGTGAGGAAATGAACACGAGTTTTAAACTGGCCTCAGATAATCTACCACAACTCCCTGTCAATTAGACCATCTTGTGCTTTTTTTTATGGAACTTTTTTCTTTCACTATGTTTGACTTAACTAAAAAGTTTACATGTCCTTAAAGGAACCCTTCAAAAAGGGCAGATGTCTACATGCTCAATTAAATTACTGCTCTTTTTTTATTTGGATATCAACAAATTAGAGGTAATGGAAAAGTTTTTGAAACTTGAAACTCTCCAAACTTTAGAGTGGGCAAACTGTACCATCTCCACTTGGCTTCTATTCCATTATCTTTTCCATCTGCTGACCACACAATATCAAATCCCTGGGTTATTTCAAGGTCAAGAAATGGACAACAAGACCATCTTTTGCTCTCAGGTCTACAGTCTGTATTTCCAACCTCTCTCTATACCACTCTCATGAAGAAAACATTTAAAGCAACATATATATATGTATATATATATATATGCGTATATATATATATCATAAGTCTCAGTGGTTAGGTGGCACAGTGGATAGAGTGTTTGGCCTAGAGGCAGGAAGATCTGAATTTAAATATAGCCTCAGACACTAGCTGTGTGACTCTGGGCAAGTCACTTCACTCTGTTTGCCTCAGTTTCCTCATATGTAAAATGAGTTGGAGAAGGAAAGGGTGAACCACTCCAATAACTTTGCCAAGAAAACCCAAAAAGGGAGTTGTGAAGAATTGGACATGACTGAAAATAGCTAAAAACAAACAAGCAAAAAGAGCTGGACCTCCAGTACTATCATTCTCTTGTCTCCTTGAATAATATTGGAGGAGAGGTTAGACACTGGTTGTATGTCTGCATAACTGTAAGGGAAAGTCTGATCCAAGTTAGTGATATTTTAACCTCAGTCTCCTTTCTACTCTTTCACTTCTGAAACTCTTGGGGCCCAAATTCCTGCTGCGCTCTCTTTGTCTTTCTACCAAGAGTCTGAGGTTAAGAAATCTTGTGCAAAGATTTTTGCACCTTAGTAGGAAGCCTCACATTTAGGAAGATCTGATTGCTCTGCTAAGAGTAAGCAAGTGGCCAGGCCAAGTCAGCTCAGAAAGAACACTTTTGAAGAATATATTTTTCCTCTTTGCTTTTTTACACAGGATGCAGTTTCCAGCTGAATGAGGGATCTCTAGTTGTTACTTGGGCAAGACTCCCTTAAGCAGCTTGCCAATTTACAAAGAGAAGGGGCAAAGCTCTGCCAGCAAATGATTCTGACTATTTTCACAACTTCTAATTAAATGATCTTCTTGAAAACAGCCCCCTTGACACAATAGCAAGGACTTCCATGGTTTGCTAAAGTGTTTCATCTAGGGTGGGCCTTCTAAGGCTCATGAAGTTCCTGCACAGGAACTGTAGGAAACAGATTTTTATGGTAGCCACTTCCTTTGTCCAACTATTATTATTATTATTATTATTATTATTATTATTATTATTATCATCATCATCATCATCATCATTATCATTATCATTATCATTGTTATTGTTAACCTTATTTCAGTCTGGGTTTTTGTTTTTCTGACATTGTTTTTGCAGATTCATGGATCTCTCTTATGTTCCTCAGTAATATGAGACTCTATCCATCTTTTATACATGTCCTTTGTGAGGGGCATCTTCAAAGTATCATTTGTTAGGTACAACTTACCCCAGAAAGGCCCTAGACATCCTGTGCTGGTAGAGGGTGGATCTGGAAAGGGGCTGGATGCTTTCTCAGTCACTCCAGGCAGTCCTCTTCCTTAGCCTGCATGTACAGCTAGTCCTAGCCTCTTCTTTTCTATACTTTCTCTTTTTTTTTCTATATTCTGAAGTATATAAGCTGCTAATAGAAGGATAGCAATTAAACCCTCCTTTTCCTCCTTTTTTTGCTCACATTTCTGTCTGCCTGTCTGTCTGTCTCTCTGTTTCTCTTTGTTTCTGTCTCTCTGTCTATCTCTATTTTTTGCTTTGTCTAGCACCATTTTTCTACCTCTTTTGGTATATTTAGCTGCATCTTTCTGTCTCTGTCTTTCTGTATGTTTTTCTATCTCTGATTGTCTCTCTCTCTCTCTCTCCATATAACATAAAATCAATTTTCAAGTAAAGCAATATTTTTTCCTATTGTCAGAAATGACTAATGTTAGTACTCTCTTGGTTCAAGATTGATGAGGTAGTTTTGAAAGTTATTGAAGAGTTAACAAAAAGAAGTTTACTTTGCCTAACACAGTAAGGATATGCTATAAGTTATATAATTTAATTTCTTTGGACACTCATCTGGTCATCAGGGAAGGATATAGTGAAGAATATGATTCTCTTCTTCTTTTACTTCCTTTCTTCCTTTCTTTCATTCTTCTTTTCTTTCTTTCCTTCTTTCTTTCTTCCTTCCTTCCTTCCTCCCTTTCTTTTTTCCTCCCTTTCTTTTTCTTTCTTTCTTTCTTTCTTTCTTTCTTTCTTTCTTTCTTCCTTCCTTCCTTCCTTCCTTCCTTCCTTTCTCCTCTTCTTCCTCCTCCTTCGCCACCTCCTCCTTCTCCTCCTCCTTTTTCTTCTCCTTCTTCTCCTTCTCCTCCTTCTCCTTCTCATTCTCCTCTTCCACTTCCTCATCCTTCTCCTCCTCCACTTCCTCTTCCTTCTCTTCCTCCTCCTCATTTCTTCTCCTTTTCCTCCTCTTCTTCCTCCTCATCTTTCTCCTCATCCAAAAATCTTATCCCTAAGGTCTAGGAGAAGAGGGCCCTAGACTTATCTACATGGAGGGGTTGGGGAAGAAGGGAGAAATGTAAATGCATAACTACAAATTACATGATTGAAGTCAGATCTAAACAATTGAGAAAACATCAATTGTTATAAATAGGCTGAACCAATATAATAAAAATGATAATTTTACCTAAATTAATTTACTTATGCAGTACCAAACCAATCAAAGTACCCTAAAATTATTTCATAGATCTACAAAAAATAATAATGAGTCATATGGAAGAACTTAAGGTCAAGAATACCAGGGGGATTGATGAAAAATATGAAGGAATGTGACTTAACTGTACTGAATTTTCAACTGTATTGTAAAGTGGCAATCATCAAAACAATCTGGTACTAGATAAGAAATAGTGTAATGGGTTGATAGAATAGATTAGGTACTCAATAAACAGTAGTAAATGACCATAGTAACCCAGTGTTTGACAAATCCAAAGATATAATCTTTAGGAAGAAGAACTTACTGTGTGGGAAAAATTGCTAGAAAAACAAAACAAAACAAAAACAGTATAGCAGAAAATAGGCAGGGGGCAGCTGGGTAGCTCAGTGGATTGAGAGTCAGGCCTAGAGACGGGAGGTCCTAGGTTCAAATCTGGCCTCAGACACTTCCCAGTTGTGTGACCCTGGGCAAGTCACTTGACCCCCATTGCCTACCCTTACCACTCTTCCACCTATGAACCACTACACAGAAGTTAAGGGTTTAGAATTTGAGAGACTTCCGGTTAAGATGGCGGCAGAGTAAGGAGCAGCTGCTCGATCTCTCCTGACCGAACCACACAGGACCCCTCAAGGGGAAATAAAAACGAGTCCAGAGGAAAGAAGGAACCCCACAACAGGGCGCAGCAGTGAAGGTACGCAGAATCGGGGCATTTCCACACTTTAAAGGGGTGAAACAGCTCTCACTAAAACACGAGAGGAAGAAGCCCCTCCCCCACCCCCCACACCGCACAAGCGGGTAAACAGGACTGGGGCAACCAGATAATCACTGGCAGCCCCTGAGCCCGTACCTGTGTGCTGCAAGACGAGGGACCCCAGGTGGCTGGGACTTTCCCTGAGCGCCCATGTGAGTGAAGGCACCGGCTCCAGCCTGGACAAAGGCCCCTAAAACGCGGCCTTTCCCAAGCACTGAAGGTATCGCCTCAGGGGCGAATAAAGATCTCCAGCCCACGGACTTTCACTACCTTCTGTGGGGGTGAAAGCAGGGCCCTAAGAGCATCAGCGCAGGCAAAGGCAGTGCCCTAGGCTTGAATAACGATCTCTAGCCCAGGCTTGGACCTCCAGTGAGGACCCAGTGCAGACCTGAGCGTGGCTGAGGAAGCAGCCCCAAAGACTGCTGAAGGAACCTCGGGCAGAGGGGCAGACCGGGAACTACCAGGAGGCCTGACCCCGAGGACAAGGAGACCGGAGCCCCCCACCCCCACCCCAAGCTTGCAAGGCCCAGGCAGACCCGGAGTGCAAAGACAAAGCTGAAAAGGGGCGGGGCTAACAATGGCCAGCAATAAGGAAATCCAGAAGAAAAAGACCATCAAGAGAAACTCTGGAACACTGGACAACTTCTACACAGAGAAAATCCAGACAACAGAGGAGGGAAAACAAAAATCCAAACCTCCCCCAAAAAATGAAAGCTGGTCACAAGTTATGGAAGAGTTTAAAAATGAAATGCTAAGGAAGATGGAAGAAATCTGGCAAGAAAATAACAGTTTAAAAGGCAGAATTTCGCAATTGGAAAGTGAGACAAGACAACTGAAGACCAAAAATGACCAGATTGAAAAGGAAAACCAGTCCTTAAAGGCTAGAATCGAACATTTAGAAACCAATGATCTCTCAAGACAACAAGAACAAATAAAACAAAGTCAAAAGACTGATAAAATAGAAGGAAACATGAAATATCTCAATGAGAGAGTGACAGACCAAGAAAACCGGTCTAGAAGAGATAACTTGAGAATCATTGGTATTCCAGAAAAGGCAGAAATTAATAAAAACATGGACTCCATACTCAAAGAAATTATTCAGCAAAATTGCCCTGAAGTTCTACAACAAGAAGGCAATATAGACATTGAAAGGATCCATAGAACACCCTCTAAACTGGACCCAGAAAAGTCAACACCCAGAAATATAATAGCGAAATTGAAGAGCTTTCGAGTCAAAGAAAAAATCTTACAAGAAGCCAGAAAGAGACAATTCACATATCAAGGAGCACCAATAAGGATCACACAGGATCTGGCAGCCTCAACACTAAAAGAACGCAAGGCTTGGAATACAATATTCAGAAAGGCAAGAGAGCTGGGCCTTCAGCCACGAATCAACTACCCAGTGAAACTAACCATATACTTTCAGGGGAAAGTATGGGCATTCAACAAAATTGAAGAATTCCAAGTTTTTGCACAAAAGAGACCGGGACTAATTGGAAAGTTTGACACTCAACCACAGATATCAAGAGAAAGATGAAAAGGTAAATAAGAAACAGAGGGAAAAGAAAGAAAACTCATAGTCTTTTAAGCTTGACTCTTTAAGGGCATAAATAAGATCTAATTATCTCTATTACTAGGTGGAAAAATGCTATGTATAATTCTCTGTAGTGAACTCTATACACTATTATAATATTCACTATTATAGCAACCAGAAGAATAATTCATAGGGAGAGGACAGGATACTAAATGGTCTAAGATGACATGGGGGGTGGGAAAGAGGGGAGGAATAGTAGGGGACACCAAGAAAAATCCGAGTAAATAAAAAAATAAGATATTCTATTACACACAAAGAGGGGATGGAAAGGGGAGGGGATAAATACTACCATAAGAAGGAGAGGAAGAGAGCATTAAGAGGTAATAATCAAACCTTACTCTCAGTGTAATCAACACGGAGAAGGAAGAGTAGCTTTATTATCCATCTGGATAAAAAACTCCATCTAACCCTACTGAGAAAGTCAGAAGGGATAAACCAAAGGGAGCAGGGGAGTGGGGAGGCCAAAAAGGGAGGGAAGAAGAAGGGGGAGGGAATTCATTCGGTCTTTAAAAAAAACAAAAAGAAGGGAACAACAAGGGAGGGGACAGAAAGGGAAGTCAATCAAGGGAGGGGATAAGGGATACTGGCTGAAAGCAAACCACTGGTGTAAAAGAAAATAGTGCAATAAGAAGGAGTGGGTCTAGGGGAGGATACAAAAAATGTCAGTGAATACACAACTAACAATTGTAACTCTGAATGTGAACGGGATGAACTCACTCATAAAACGGAAGCAAATAGCAGAGTGGTTCAGAAACCAAAATCCTACCATAGGTTGTCTACAAGAAACACATATGAGGCGGGTAGACACACACAAGTTCAAGGTTAAGGGTATGAGCAAAATCTTTTGGGCATCAAATGAGAAAAAGAAGGCAGGAGTGGCTATCATGATCTCTGACAAAGCCAAAGTAAAAATAGATATGATTAAAAAAGACAGGGAAAGGCATTACATCCTGATTAAAGGCAGTATAAACAATGAGGAAATAACACTGCTCAATATATATGCACCAAGTGGTATAGCATCCAAATTCATAAAGGAGAAACTGGCAGAGCTCAAGAAGGAAATAAATAGGAAAACCATAATAGTGGAAGATCTAAATATTCCTCTTTCAGATCTAGATAAATCAAACCAAAAAATAAATAAGAAAGAGGTAAGAGAGATGAATGAAGTCCTAGAAAAATTAGATCTAATTGATATGTGGAGAAAAATAAATAGGGACAAAAAAGAATACACCTTCTTTTCAGCTGCACATGGTACATTTACAAAGATTGACCATGTAATAGGGCATAGAATCATGGCAAACAAATGCAAAAGAGCAGATATAATAAATGTAACCTTCTCAGATCATAATGCGATAAAAATAATAATCAGTAAGGGCACCTGGACAGGCAAGTCAAAAACCAATTGGAAATTAAACAATATGATTCTTCAAAACCAAATT
>NC_058133.1:269388474-269431377 GCF_016433145.1 Gracilinanus agilis | reverse complement strand
GGGGGGTGAAGGGGAAAGTAGGAGCATGAAACATGTAACCATGTTAAAAATGATTATTAATAAATGTTAAAAAAAAAGAAGTTAAGGGTTTAAAAGAAAAGAAAATAGGCACAGACCAACATCTCACACCATATACCAAGATACAGTCAAAATGAATACATGATTTAGAAATAAAGAGTGAAGAAAAGAAATAAAAGAGGAAACCATAAACAAATTAGAGAAGCATGGAATAATTTACCTGTTAGATCTATGGGTAAGGGAAGAATTTATGTCCAAACAAGACATTATGAAATACAAAATAGATAACTTTGACCAAATTAAATTAAAAAGGGGTTGTATACACCAATGCAACCAAAAATTAAAAGGAAAGCAACAAACTGGGAGGACATTTTTATAATAAATCTCTCTGACAAAGGTCTAACTTCCCAAATATATAAGGAACTAAATCAAATTGCCAAAACTCAAGCCATTTCCCAACCAACAAATGGTCAAGGGACGTGAATAGGAAGTTTTCACATGATGAAATGAAAACTATTAATAAGCACATGAAAAAGTATTCTAAATTCCTCCTGATTAGAGAAATGCAAATTAAAACAACTCCGAGGTTCCACCTCACACCTAGAAGATTGGTCAATATGGTACCAAAGGAAAATAATAAATGTTGGAGGGGATGTGGCAAAATTGGGACAATAATGCACTGCTGGTGGAGTTGTGAATTGGTCCAACTATTCTGGAGGGCAATTTGGAAATATGTCCAAAGGGCTTTAAATGAATGTCTGCCCTTTGACTGAGCCATACTATTTCTGGGTTTGTACCCCAAAGAGATAAAAAGGAAAAAGATTTGTACAAAAATATTTATAGCCGAGCTCTTTATAGTGGCAAAAAAATTGGAAAATGAGGGGATGTCCATCGATTGGGAAATGGCTGAACAAATTGTGATATCTGTTGGTGATGGAATACTATTGTGCCAAAAGGAATAATGAACTGGAGGAATTCCATGTGAACTGGAAAGACCTCCAGGAATTGATGCAGAGCGAAAGGAGCAGAACCGGAAGAACATTGTACACAGAGACTGACACATTATGACACAAATTGAATGTAATAGACTTTTCTACCAGCAGCAATTGCAATGACACAGGTCAATGCGAAGAAATTGTGAGAATGAATGCTCTCCACAACCAGAGAAAGAACTGTGGAACCAGAAGTGCATTAGAAAAATACATGATCAGTCATGTAGTGTGATAGGGATGTGATTAGAGTTTTGATGTTAAAAGATCACTCTACTGTAAATATGAATAAAATAGAAATATGTTTTGAACAATGATACATGTATAACCCAGTAGAATTGCTTGCTAGCTTTGGAAAGGGGAAGGAAAGAGTGGGGGGGGGGGGGGGTTATGAATCATGTAACCATGGAAAAATATTCTAAATGAAAATTGAAAAAAGGAGTTGGACAAACAGAACTAATGCAACCAAGATTGGAAGGTAAATAACAAACTGGGGGAGGGGGAATTTTATAGAAAGTATCTGCAGAAGGCCTCATTTCTCACCTATATAGAGAACTGAGTCAAATTTATAAGAATACAACACATTCACCAACTGACAAATGGTCATTGGAGATGAACAGGCAATTCTCAGATGAAATTAGAACTATCTTATGCTCCAAATTACTATTAATTACAGAAATGCAAATAAAAATAATTCTAAGATGCCACCTCATACCTATCAGACTCAGGAAATAATAAATGTTAGAGGGAATATAGAAAAATTGGGACACTAATATACTGTGAGTGGAGGTGGGAACGAATACTACTAGAGCTGTATTCCAAAGAGATCAAAGATAGGGGGAAATGGCCTACTTGTACCAAAATATTTCTAGAATTCCTCTTTGTCTTCTTTTGTGGTGGCAAAGAACTGGAAACTGAAGGGATATCCCTCAACTGGGGAATGGCTAAACAAACTGTGGTATATGATTGTAATGGAATACTTTTGCACCATAAGAAACAAATAAAATGATTACCAAAAAAAAAACCTGGAAAGTGTTATATGAAGTGATGAAAAGTGAAGTGATCAGAACCAGAAGAAAGTTTATGCACAATAAGAGCGATAATCAACTGTGGATGATCAACTGTGGATGACTTAACTTTTATCAGCAGTACAAGGAGCCAGGACAACTCCCAGAGACTTATGCCGGAAAATGTCTATCCAGCATTATAAAAGGAACTGACAGAGTCTGAATGCAGATTGAAGCATGCCATTCTTCACTTTATTTCCTCCATGAATTTTTCTTTAAGTGATATGTGTCTTCTTTCCCAACATGAAGAAGATGGAAATATGTATTGTATGATAACATAGATACGACCTATATCATATTAGCTACCATCATGGGGAGGGGGGAAGAGTGAGAGAGAAGAAAAGAATATGGATCACAAAATGTCAGAAAGGTTACTGAAAATTTTATTGACATGTAATTTGGAAAAAAAAAATAATTAAAAAATAAAAAGGAAAAGCTGCATTAGAGAAGATAGGACCATTTAGGGTCCAGGGCAGCTTTTTATATCAGGAGTGGGAGAAAGGAGATTGGGTGAGGGAAATGTTAGTTCTATTATCCCTTTGTAAGTGGACTTTCAATTCATTATTGTAAATTAAAAGATTTTTTGAATATTTTGTAAGCTTTAAGCCATTTTAGAGGCTCTTGACTCTTCCTATCCCCTACTTTTTATTCTTTTACAATCGATATTGTAAAAGCCGTAATTTTTTTGACCTTGACAAAAATGACCTGGGTTCAAGTCTTCACTTTGACATATTGGTTGTGTGACCCCCCTACACACAGGATACTTAACCTCTCAATGCAGGCAACTCTCTAAAATTATAAATTTAAGTAAAGTCACCTATCTACATTGGAAGAGAATGATAAAACAAAATGGTTTATGAGGTCCTAGAGCAAAAGTCATTAATGACCAAGGGGCTCAAGGAAAGCTCTCTGGAAGATTGCACCATTTTATGTAAGGTTCTCCTTCAAACAATTCATATTTTTTCATATCAGCTGCTATCTTTTCCATCCTCTACTAGTAGGAGAGAGTTTTTTAAGCTATTAATTAATGCTATTGTAGTGCTATTGCTCATTTCAAAATTCATTTTGAAAACCATAAAAGCCCACCCTGAATTCATGTGTTAATGGAGACCATACTTAACAGTGAGTCAGAGGGAAAGATTCCAAACAATTTTAATTTACTAAAGGCAGAAAGAGTTTGCCAGAGGTTCCAGAGGTAGCTGGTTCAAATATACCTTTCCTTGCCAGCAAATTTGTAGGGAAGGGGACAGCTAAGTAATGCCATGGATAGAGTGTCAGATCTGAAATTAGGAAGACCATCTTTCTGCTGAGTTCAAATCTGGCCTCAGACACTGACTAGCTGTGAGACCCTGGGTAAGTCATTTAATTCCATTTGCTTCAGTTTTTCATTTGTCAAATGAGCTAGGAAAGGAAATGGCAAACCAATCCAGTAACTCTGCCAAGAACATCCCGAATGAGGTCACAAAGAGTTGAATATGAATGAACAACAAAGCTAAGTACTGTGAGTAGAATTTAAACCATGAAAACTTTGATATAGTATATTAATATGTGAAGATGACAGCAGTCATTCTATGGGAATACAGATATAATTTTTTAGTGGATAACAAAAAAAAGTAGATAGAGATCTTTGATTTATGTGTAGTCCAAGTAAGCTCCCAGGATCTTTATCCCAATTCCTGCTCTCATAAGTGAGTTTGAGGTCATAGAGTAAGAGTATTTCTCCTCAAGATCCTAGGGGACAGGGTCTGAAGGATGATTCTCTAATGCCATTGGCTTGAACCTCCAACTCCAGTTTTATTCCCACCTCACAAAGTCATTCACAGAGAATAGATTTAATCAACCAGCCTTAAGTAGTTTTTACAGAGATATTTACTAACGTGTTAGAGTTAGTACAAAACATCTCTCTCAAAAGCCTATTACACGGGGGCAGCTGGGTAGCTCAGTGGATTGAGAGCCAGGCCTAGAGACAGGAGGTCCTAGGTTCAAATCCGGCCTCAGACACTTCCCAGCTATGTGATCCTGGGCAAGTCACTTGACCCCCATTGCCTACCCTTACCAATCTTCCACCTATAGGTCAATACACAGAAATTAAGGGTTTAAAAATTTAAAAAAAAAACCTATAACATATGTCACATAAGAACATAGACAGCCCAAGAAAAAGAGGGCTTGAATTTAGAGTTCATTTCCCACCTTGATGTCCTGCTTTTGGACTTCTCACACCTCTTCAATATCCTCTACCTCTCTGATTAGCAGGTAGAACCATAAACTCCAAAAATCTCCATTTAAGGACAGCAGAACCATCTTCTCATTTCCCATCTGGCTTATACTACTTTTGGACTTCTCCCACCATGTGCCTAGCATCCTACACTCCATACCTTACATACCCTGTTTTTCTGCTTTCTTTTGTATCTTGTCTTCCCCCTGTTAGAGTGTAAGCTCCTTGAAGGCAGAAACTGTCTTTCTTTTTAATATTTGTATCCACAATGCTTAGCAAAGTGCTTGATATATAGCAGACATTTAATGTTTTTTTGACTGACTTAGAGAGAACATGTGGCAAAGAGATAATTTATAGCTCCTTGTTTTATGGAATTCTTCTTCTCTCATTCATGTAGTTCTCAAGAAGTTTCCCTTAAGCACATTGATTTGGGTCCATCTGTCCTTGGCTCCTAATAAAAATACCATGGTCAACCAGGATACTGGAAAAAGGGGATGGGAGTTCCAACATCCTTCTTCAAAGTTCTCAGGATCTTCCTCTAGCCAAAGGGAAAGGTAAGGTGTCTCCTTCCCTGTCCCAGGCAGTTCCTCCTTAGAGGAATGCTAGAAAGCCACACAATTTGCTTTACAATTTATAAACAATCCCTGAAACACAGCCAAGTTTCTTTGGCCCAACTGATTGGGATTCTGGAACAAAGTTATTCTAGTTAGAATGACTTCTCAAACTTACTGTAAGTCCTCTGAAGGCTGAGTAAATCAATAAACTCCACCCATACATGTGGATCCAGCTGCTATTTGGGGAGCTGACCATTATTTGTAATTCTGACTTTTTAATAGGAATATTGGTGGAATTGAATGCTTATGGGTTTGGTTAGCTTAGTTGATTAGAATATGGTGCTAATGAAGTCATGATCACAATTCAAATCCCCAATGGGTAATTACTTTTCCTCTGTATTATTTACAGGCTCTGTCCCTTTCTCTTGTCAGCCACCTCACAAATGTGTTCTATCAATCAGAAAAGTAGAAGAATTATTATGATTTAGTCATCACTATTGGGAAAGAAAGGGGAAAGAAGCTCAAATGAATATCTCATCCTACTAATGGCAATTAATTGCCTTTGTCTTTGAATTGTCTTTGAATATGAAGTGATATGGATGAGGATTAGACCTGTGATTTCATTGGTGAAGGGAGTTCCCAGTGAGAAGCTTCATCTACCAAATTCTATGTAATTTATATAAGAGAGAGCTGCCTCCAGCACTGAACGGTCATGTAACTTGCCAAGACATATGATTTGCCAAGCCACAAAGCCAGTATGTTTCAGAAGTGGGACTTGGACTCAGATTTTCTGGGTCCAGGACCCACTCTCAATCCAGCAAAACATGATGCTCCTTTTGAATATGAAAACAATGTTATTAATGTGAGTAGGGGGGAATTGCTCTCCCTATGTTGGCAGCTCAGCTCTGTCTCTCATATAGTCCTGGACTTTGAGCTTTCCCCTTGAAGAGAAAATCCTATACCAATAGGTTTGGGGCCTGAGATTATATTTGTATTCCTAGCACTTAGCACATTTCTTTCCCCCACCCCTTTCAGTAATGTTTTCTTTTTCCCCCCAATTATATGTAAGAACAATTTGGGACATTTATTTTCTAACATTTTGCATTTCAAATTCCTTCTCTCTGTCCCTTTTCTTCTGTCAATACATGACAAACAGGGAAACATGTATTATATAATGATATATGTTCAGTTTTTAACATATTATATCTTCTTGGGGAGAGGGGAGACGGAAGGGAAAAATATTTTTACATATAATTAAAAAATAAAAAATTTTAAAATGTTAAAAAGTGAAAATGGTAAGCTTTTCTCTGCTTTTAGACTCCAAATTCCTCCTATGGAAATAGGTAGCATTTTTTATCCCCAGTACTTTGGGATTGTCTCAGATCACTGTATTTCTGGGAATGGCTAAGTCATTCACAGTTGTTCGTCATACAGTGTTGCTGTTACTATGTATAATGCTCTCCTGGTTCTATTCACTTCACTTTGTATCAGTTATTATAAGTCTTTTCAGGTTTTTTTTTCCTGAAATCCTCCTGGTCATCATTTATAGCACAATAGTATTCCATAACAATTATATCACAATTTGTTCAGTCATTTCCTAATTGATAGACTGAGTAGAGTCCTTGACACATCGTAAATCCTTAATAAATGATTGTTGAATTGATTTGACATTTGAACTAAGTTTTGAAAAGAATTAAGGGATTCAAAAGGAAAGATAAGGAGGTATTGTGTAAGAATATGGAATTTCATATTTAAGGAAGAGCAAGGAAGCCAGGCTGACTAGATAGATAGTAGAGTGGGAATAATGTATAATGAGACTAGAAAGGTATAACATATGACATGACATGACATGGTATGATAGGGTATGGTATGATATGGTATATGATATGGTAGGATATGATATGATGTGACAATATAGTATAATAAAACATAACACAACATAACATAACATAAATAATATAACAGTGTATTGTAATATAATATAATGTAATATATAATAAATATAAAATAATATATAATATAATGTAATATCATATCATATCATATAATATCATATAATATCATATGATATAATTAATATAATATGCCAGATTTTGAAGGGGTTCAAATGACAAACAATGGAGCTTATATTCAATTCTAAAGGTAATAAGGGAATTACTAGAGTTTATTGATCAGGGCGTGGGGAATGACATGGTCAGAACTGTGCTTCAGAAATATGACTTTTTTTGGAGAATGGATTGGAGAGTATAAAGATGTTTAGAAAAAGACTAATTGGGAGACTATTGCAATAGTCCACAGGAATGATGAGAAAGAAGGAACTGAAGTAGGACAGTAGCCATGGGAGTGCAGGGACCAGAGTTAGAGATGTCGAGGGCATAGAATTGACAAGACTTGACAAATGATTGCCTCTGCTGGAGGAGGACTAGACAAATGGGGTGAGGAGCTGAGGATGACAGTAAGGTTTATACCTGGGAGACAGACAGAATGGTGGTATTATTGACAGAAATAGAGGATCAAGAGCCAAATAGATTGGGGGAGGGGGAGGGACTGGAAAGCTAGGTGGCACAGTGGATAGAGTACCAGGCCTGGAGTCAGAATGACTTATCTTCATGAGTTCAAATTTGGTCTCAGATACTTACTAGCTGTGTGATCCTAGGTGAGTCACATCATGCTTTTTGCCTCTGTTTCACCATCTGTAAAATGAATCAGAGGAGAAAATGGCAAACTACTCCAGGATCTTTGCAAGAAAACCCGAAATTAGGACACAAAATGTCAGACACAGTTGAATAAAAATAATTTTATTTCATCCTTGGAATAGCTCTGATAACTTACTAGTATGGGATCTATTGCTGGGCCTGGAGTTAGGAAAACCTGAGTTCAAATCCAGATTTGGCTACTTAATAGCTGTTTGACTCTGGGCAAGTCATTTAACCCTATTTGCCTCGGTTTCATCATCTGTAAAATACATTGGAAAAGGAAATGGCAAACCACTCCAGTATCTTTGCCAAGAAAACCTCAAATGCAGTAATGAAGAATGAAAACAACTGATCAACAATAGGGGAAGGAAGGGAAAAGTTCTTCTGTTTTAGACACGTTGAATTTGAAATAACTATGAGGCATTCATTTCTAAATGTCCAGGGGTCAGCTGGTAATGTGGAACTAGAATATATAGATTTGGGAATAATTTCTACAAAGTGATAATTGAATACCTAAAAACAAATGCAATAAGTAATCAAATCAATGAACAAGCATGCATGAAGTGCTAAGTCGGTGCTAGATTTATGAGTGTTAGAGACAGATTTGACACTGTGCTCTTCATGCATCGATGAAATCATATATCTGGCATTTATTTGGGAGGTCATCTGAAGTTTTTTTTTTGAGTCAGAGTAATAAGATTAGAGATGTGCTATAGGAAAATTATTCAGGTAATGATGTGAAGGATAAATTGGACAGAAATAAACTGGAACCAGGACAATTAGCAAACAGGCTTTTGCAAAAATTCTCTTCATTGACCTAAACATTCTCTGTTCAGGGACCAAGATCTGCATAAGGGTGGTTGCAACTTGGTGATGACAGGAGGAACAAATGTGAATGATGTAAGATTGACAGATTCTGGCAGCTAGCTAGATATGAAGGGGGAAAGAGAGAGAAGAATCAGAGATTACTTCAAGGTTTCAAGCCTTGATCATTGGGAGAATAAAAATAGCTGACATTTACATGGCACTTGAAGATCTAGAACATATTTTACATATATTATCTCATTTGATCTTCACAAGAGCATTGTGATATAGGTGCCATTATTATTCCCATTTTACAGATAGAGATACTGAGGCTTTTAAAGTTTAAATGTCTTATCTAGCCAGATGAATCAGCACATAGATAATAATTACCACAGACAGGATTTGAAGTAAGGTCCTCCCAACTCCAAGTCCAGCACTCCATCCACTGGTGGTGGTGGTTGTTCTTTGTACTCAAAGAGGACCAAAATGGCCTCAATGGTGGTATCTTTTGACTCTAGCAAAAATTAGATTTAAACGGGGAGGAGTTGCACAAAGTCATTGACTTCACTCTTCCAGAGTCATCAAAGTCTAGTGGCAAGACAAAAGTCCAAATAACATCCCAAAGTGATAGCCTGGGATGCAGTGGATGACCTTGGCTTCCATATCTAACCAAGTTTTAAGCACTCCACTCACCCACTTCTTCCATCTTTGTGACCCCTGGAGCCAATTGTTCTCATTCCTTCTGGCAGAGCTCAGAGGAAATCTTCACATGTTTAGGATAGTGGAGTTTGAAACCTGTCAGTTACCCACATCCTGGTTTATTATGACTGCCAACGCAGTTTACTGCAGTGCACATGCTACAGCTTCTTGAAGCTGCAGGTGAGAGCCAGGTGCCAGTGACACCACAGGAGGATAAGAAGCTCTGAAAGAGACTCAGCAAGCCCTCATTCTAGAAGTGTTAGTCTTCCCTGAACACTCCATACACTCCTTCCACTATACTATAACTGAGTCTCATGGACATAGGAAAGGTTAGAGAAGATGGGGAAGATTTGGTCAAAGAAATAATGTTTTTGAAGCTTACAAGTGAGATACCTAGTTATAGATATCCAGCAGGCAATAAGAAACCTTAGGAATCTACATAGTGTGCTATATGAAAGCAAGGCAGCATGAATTCTATCATTTCACATCTCTTATTTTACATTGAACACAATTAGAAAATGGGATGTAATTAAATTATCAACCAAATATTTGGTAAATATTAATATATGGAAGGGACTATGAAAGGAGAAAAGGGGAGACAGACATAGAGAAATAGAAAGAGACAGACAGAAAGACAGACGGACAGAGAGACAGAGAGACAGAGAATTTAAGGGCTTCCAGTGTGCCAGAACTGTGCTAAATGATGGAGAAGCAAGTAAAAGCAAGGAGAGTACCTTCTCTCAAGGAGCTTACATTCTAGTTGGGAAAGGTAGCACATAAAAGGCAGCTGAAAAGTTGGTGGCAGTAGTAGGGAATAAGGAAGGCACCCACTGAAGATGTGGTCTAGTGTGCCATGATCTGGGTTTGATTGGCATGGATCCTTCCTCAAATGGAGGTTTGTATAGGGACTTCCCAATTGAAGGAAGAGAACATAGTGGTGGAAGTGTTGCAAGCATGAGGAGAAGTGCTAGGGGAGAACTAGGTTTGATTGCAAACTTAAGGAACACACAATGCATAGAACTAGTATTTTCTCTATTCTGTATGAAAACTAAGGCAGCTAGGTGGCATAGTGCATAGAGGGTAGGGCCTATAATCAGGAAGGCTCAATTTTCTGGGTTCATATCTGGGCTCAGCCCTTACTTTGCTAAGTGACCCTGGGCAAATCACTTTGTCGTTTGCCTCTGTTTCCTCATCTGGAAAATAAGCTGAAGAAAAAAATGGCCAACCACCCTATTTGCCAAGAAACCCCAAAAGGGGACACAAAGAGTAGGATTTGCCTAAAAAACAACTAAATAAAACATATGAAAGGTTAAGTTGGGAAATAAAATCCCTTACTCCCTTGATGGGAACAAGGCTAAAGTATCTGTTGGCTTGTTTGCTCGACTTTTATGGCCTGACTAGAAGTAAATTGAGGGAAATGACTTAGTCTCAAAAGGTTTCTGGTTTGTTTGTTTGTTTTTAAGTTAGTTCTTGAGGGTTTCTTTTTTTAAGCCTACATGGGTCATTTTATTTGAAGTGAATGTTCTCCTGGTTTTCCAAGAGGAATGGTATTATTTTCAGAAGCCATTAATATGTTATGCAATTCTCTGCAAGCACGGGTGTGCCCCAGACTATGGAAGAATGAAATGAGGGCCCATGGCCCATTCATAAACAATCTCCCTACGTGGAAACATGGACAGAGGAACACATGTGTACTGGGCAAGAAAGTCATGGAAGAGGAAGAAAGACATGAATATAACTTTGTTGGTAGAGGGAGGAGTATATTGATGAAAACTGGCAAATGGAGAGAGGTTGGAAGATGAGGGAAATGGATCATGAGATCCTTGGAAAGCCAGATGTGGAGAAGAGGAAAAGAGACAGTCTCCTGAAGTGAGGTCAGACATCTGGACCCATTATGGGAAGACTGACTAGCTGGACAAAGAGAAAATACAGAGAAAGTTTGAGAATGATTTTTCTCTTACCAAATGAATTCAGAACAATCCTAGAAGTCTGTATACCAAAGATATCAAAAAGGAAAAAGAACCTACTTGTACACAAATTTTTATAGCAACCCTTTTTGTGGTGGCAAAGAATTAGAAATTAAGGGGATGCCGATTAATATGGAAATGGATGAGCAAGTTTTGGTATGTGGTGGTAATGGAATACTATTGTGCTATAAGAAATGATAAAAAGGATTATTTCGAAAAGACCTATGTGAACTGATGCAGAGTGAAATAAGCAGAACCAGGAGACCACTGTACACAGTAACTCCATTTTGGGGGCAATCTCTTAGGCTCTTTCTGTCCCATCCACTTTTGCACAAATTCCATTCTTACAGTATGTTATATTCATAATCTGGGAAGTGATGGATTCCACCTCGACTGACAGAGGTGTCAGTTGGAAAGATTCGGAATGTTCCCAGGTGCCATGAGCCAGGGGCAAACGTTGGTTGGCCCCACAGTATAAATACCCCTGACAGCCACTTTGAGGGAAGTCTCTCTAGAGGTCTCTGGACAGGAGTCTCTGGACTGGGAATCTCAGAGTAGGTGGTAAAGGGTGGCCAGGAGGTCTATGAAGAAGAGGGCAGGAATATCTCTGAACCTACTTCCTGATAGACTGTGAGACCTAGTGTATCACCAATGCTGGTAGTGAGAAAGCTGAGAGAATAAGATCATCAATACAGCTGCATCAGTAGCTTCCCTATTCTCTGGCTTGGCTGTGGCCAAGTCTGGCCAGAGGTGGGGGAAGTGGGCAAATCTCCAGCTTTCACTTGAACCAGTCCTAATTGTCAACTAGTTTATAGATAATAGATCAATAGGGTCTCCAATCCTCAATCCTTGTCCTTGTTATCCTTTCCCTGGTTATAGATAGAGTGTTCATCAACAAGTACCTTCCTGAGTGGTTTATATCACGGCCCTTGGGAAGGGAGTCAAACACAGTCAGATCCTAAACGTCATCCAAGGCAAATCAATAGTCCAATACTAATCTATCTAACCCAAGGTTGGACCTGGAAAGGTTACCCATCTATCTAACCTCTAGAGGGTCCTTCTTGGGCAACTGTTAGGGAGAAAGGGATAAATTACAGCAACAGTTGTTGTGTGCAGATGCAAAGCATGGAATCCCTGCAAAGGTACAGGGAGAGCCTCACCCAGAATTCCAGGGGACCCCCCTGGAGAACTTTGGGTGAGGGGCAGTTGAGAAGGGTTGAAGACAGTTAATTTGTGGGATTGGATGTGAGCAGATACTCTGCTTGTTTCTTCTGACTTGGGGTTTCTCCTGAGAAACCATTGTGGGATAAGCCAGTAGTTTCTACTCATAGAGTTAGCCTATTTGTCAATTCTATTCTTCATTAATATAATTACATAATTATTTAGTAATTAGAGAGTAAGATATTTATCTATAGCAAGAGAGCCAGTTTTAGTTAAATGCTTCTTCTCCTCCAGTGAGGAGGGGGAAGGGTCATCAATTTAACAGTTTAGGGTCACCTTTCCTTTATTCAATATACCTTCATTAACTTCCCTAATTTTCCTTGTTAATTCCTAACATAACTTTTTACCTTCAAATCTATGCCTGATAATTATTTGGAAGATACTTATAATTCAGTCTGAACTTCTAGATTGAATCCTGTTGGCTGCCAGTTTAAGATCTCCTCTGTCTTCAACAGTTAGATAAATAATTTCTATATATATCTCCTCTAACTGACCTGAGAGGAATATAAATTTAAGAAAGAAACATTATTGGAGTTTCAGCCATAAGAGAAACTTACCAGAAGAATCTTATTCCTGTCTTCATTACCAACTGAAGCAGAAGCAGTTAGAGGGGGAGGGGTTTGAGAATAAGGAGTGTTTTACCCCCTCCTTTCCTCACTGTAACCTGTCCGTCTAGGGCTCTTGACTTAAAGCTACATTTGGCCCTGAAAACATTTATCTGCTTCTCTAAACTATCTGTTATTATAATCATAACACAGTCAAGAGTGATCGGGGTTGGTGTTCCTCTGCAGCTGAGGAGAATACTAATAGATACATCAACATCATTGTACATCTATACATCTCCCTGGGTCCCCTTTTTGTTTATAACAAATACTATTGTGCTATAAGAAATGATAAACAGGATGATTTCAAAAAGACCTATGTGAACTGATGCAGAGTGAAATAAGCAGAACCAGGAGACCATTATACACAGTTACTATAATATTGTGGGATGATCAACTGAAGGACTTGGCTACTCTCAGCAATACAATGATCCAGGACATTTCTGAAGTACTTATGATAAGAATGTTATCCACCTCCAGAGAAGGAACTGTTGGAGTCAGAATGCAGACCAAAGTATGCTATTTTTCACTTTAGTTTATTCAGGTTTTTATTTGTGGGTTTGGGTTTTATATGATTATTCTCTTACAAAAATGAACAATATGGAAATATGTTTTTCAAGATAATACATATATAACTTGGGGAAAAAAAGAGTCTGAAAAGGGCAACCAACATAAAACCTTGAAAAGACTTCATGAGACTAAGTTAAAGAGAGATGAGTCAGTATACAATTCAGGGATCAGACCAGTGAGGAAATGTATATGTTTTTATTCACTTAAAGTCTTTTATTCATTTAGCCAACATTTATTATCTATTTCTTTTCACTGACTATTCCCTATGCCTGGAATTCCCTCCCTGCTCACTTCTCCCTCTTGTTTTCCCTGGCTTTCTTTAAGATTCGGCTCCAATCTCATCTTTAGCAGAAGGTCTTACCCTGTTTTCTCTCTTCAGCCATTCTTTCTTCCTCACTCCATCCCTTCCCTCACCACTCTATTCCGTCCTCTAGTGTCCTCTCTCTGAGAGGTGTTTTTTTTTTTTATTTTAATTTTAATTTGATTTTATTTTTAGTATACACCTTTACATTTTTGGGCTCCATACAACCCAAAGCATTTTGATTCGTTCCTCATTTCTCACCACCCTTCCTTTCATCTCCTGTTCAGCTCAATGCTGAGAAGGGATGATGATAATTATCATGAGGATTAGTCCTGGAGGTAGGGAATGGTTAAGATAGTGATCAAGAAAGAATCAGAAATTCTTAACCTGGTATCCTATGAATTTTTCTTTTCCTAATATCTTAATAACTAAATTACAATGTAATTTATTTTATTTTTATTCCTATTTGACTTATTTTAGGTATTAAAAATATTATTCTGAGAAAGAGTCTATAGGCTTCATCAGACTGCTAAAAGTGTCCATGACAAAAAATGGTTAGGAACCTTGGAGTAGAGACAAAGGAAGAGGTGAAGGGGGAGCTCTGCCCAAACGATTCATCCTTCTCCCACCCCTCACTTTATTTTCATTCTATCTCCTCTTGGAGCACTGGTCAATTTTTTTTTTTACCTTTACCTTCCATCTTAGAATTGATACTGTGTATTGATTCCAAGCCAGAAGAGTGGTTAGGCATTGGAGGTTAAGTGACTTGCCCAGAGTCACACAGTTAGGAAGTATCTGAGACAAGATTTGAACTCAGGACCTCCCATCTCTGAGCCTGGTTCTCAATCCACTGAGCCACCTAGCTGCCCCGACTAGTAAAGATTTATATTGATATACTGCTATGGGTAAATGAGGTTCACAGTAATTTGATGAAGAATAAATTTTTTTTAAATCTGTATTTTGTTTCTTGTTGTCTTTTTGAATTGATAAAATAAGATCCTGAGGCAAAATCTCCTTCTGGATCAGATGCCTGGGTGGTAGCTTTTTTTTTTTTTCTTTTTAAACCCTTAACTTCTGTGTATTGGCTCCTAGGTGGAAGAGTGGTAAGGGTGGGCAATGGGGGTCAAGTGACTTGCCCAGGGTCACACAGCTGGGAAGTGTCTGAGGCCGGATTTGAACCTAGGACCTCCCATCTCTAGGCCTGACTCTCAATCCACTGAGCTACCCAGCTGCCCCCCTACTAAGCTTTTTTAATCCTTTGGTCTCTCCCTACATCTGTCCCTCCTCACCTCTCCCCAACTAGTTTGAAGACTATGATATTTAATGTTACTTTTTTACTACCACAAAACACCACTGCTATTAGTAGTTACTCAGTAGACTATTAAATAAATACCTAATAGTTACTTCTCAGTGAAATGCTAGACTGCTTTCTTTGTTTCTACTACTGAAACTCTCTGATTCCATTTAGCTTGATGCTTTTATATAGGATTCCAGGGACATATTTATATTTCCTCAGTCATTTGTAACAGACTTGTCTGCCAATCAATCGGTAACTAGACATTTATTAAGCACCTACTATATGCCAGGTACAAGTTGGTGTCATTTCCCTTCCCCAAAAGACTTTCTTTTTTTTCTTTTACGTCCTTTCCTTTTTCTTCTTTCCTTTCTCTATTTCTCACTTTCTTTCACTCCCTCTTTTTTCTCTTTCTCTCTGCCTCTTTCTCTCTCCTTCTTTCTCATTTTTCTCTACTTCACTCCTTTTTCACACTTTCTTTCCTTTTCTTTCTTTCCCTCCCCTCTTCACTTTATTTCTTTCCTTCCCTTCCTTCTTTCTTTCCTTCTCTTCTTTCAGTTTTGATGATGTCTTTTTTTTTACAAACATAAAACAACTCTTCCCTTTATTAACTTTAATGAATACAATTTTACAATAAAGAGTCAGACCTGGGAAGAGGGATGACAAGAAATTTTATCACCTATGATAAACAGTGTGTCTTCAACTCATTTTTTAAAAAATCATAATATGGAATATAATTTAGGAAGTAATTATGAAAACCAAGTTGAGAGCTAAAGAAATTTGATGTCTTTTGTTTTTGTATTATATTTACAAATTACTTCCACTCTGTGACCTCTCTTATAACAAAATAAAACAATTACATAAAACCAATAATACAGTGACCTCATTTGAAAGTATAAAAAACATTTCTCATCTGTAGCATTTTCCCATCTCTCTGTTTAAAAAATTGTTTTTATCGATTAAAAGAAAAATATTTTATCTCCCTCTAAACCCCTTCTCCCTGTCACTGGATTAAAAAGAAGAAGAGAAAAACAAATTCCTCCTAATAAATATATAAGTGGGCCTGGAAATAAGAGGTCCTGGGTTCCAATCTCACCTCTGACATTTCCTAGCTGTGTGATCCTGGGCAAGCCACTTAACTATAATTGCCTAGCCTTTAATACGCCTCTGCCTTGGAATTGATACTTAATATCAATTCTAAGAAAGAAGATAAAGGTTAAAAAAATGTATAGTTAAACAAACAAATCCCCTCATTGAGTGTTTACAAAAACAGGTGTATCTCATTGTCTACCTTCAATCCATCACCTTTCTGCCAGGAGATGTACTGCATGTTTCATCATTAGTGCCTTGGAATTGTGGATTGTATTGATCATAGTTCTTAGAGCTTTCAAAGTTGTTTGTCTTGACAGTGTTGCTGTCACTGGGCAAATTCTTCTCCTGCTTCTCCTCATTCCATTCTTCATCAGTTTATATACTCTTTAAAATTGTTCATTTTTATAATACTGATGTTCTAGTATAAATTTTCCTTCTGGTTCCACTCACTTAACTCTGCATCAATTCACACAAGCCCTTCCATGTTTCTGACTCTTAATCTCTTAAAGTAAAATAATCTTCTCTTCCAATCCTTACCTTTCATCTTAGAATCAATACTGTGTATTGGTTCTAAGGCAGAAGAACAGTAAGGGCTAGACAATGGGGATTAAGTGACTTGCCCAGGGTCACACAGCTAGGAAGTATCTGAGGCCACATTTGAAGCCAGAACCTCCCATTTCTAGCCTAGCTCTCAATCCATTGAACTACTCAGTTGTCTTTTTTCCCATTTAGGTCGATTGTCTTTGTACCTCCAGAGTGGGAGGGCAGATTGATAAATGTTCTGTATTTGTTTATAAAGGCTGGCAGAACTAAGTAAATTTTCCCTTTGGAGATAATATAACAGGGTGAAGCCTGACAGCATTCAAGAAAAGAAGCACACTAACACTAAAGAACTTCATATAGAGCATTGAGGAGGTTTTTCAAACCTTAAGAAATACCAATCATTAAGAAGATTCTATGTTTCTTGGCCATGTGCAAAGGACCCTCGCTGAGCTCAGCAGTTCCCAAGAGTGGGGGGAACCTGGCAAGCTTGGCAGAAAGGCTTTTGCTCAAGATATATCACTTCTAATCAAGGAAAGAGAAATGTTTTAAACTTCCTACCAAACCAAATGGACATAAATATTACCAACAAGAAATTCTATGAAAATGAGAAATAAAATAAAGACAATATTATCAATAACAATATGTAAGATATAGATAACTTTAAAAATACCCTTTATATAAAATTAAAGTTGGTTTAAAATGTCTACATCTATTTATATATAGGGAAACCTTTTCATTTCTAGGTGAGGTCAAGGAAGAACCATCTTTGGTCCACATGCTTCAAGGAAATAACATAAATTAAAATAATGTGACAATTTCTGACAAATTGTAAGGCCACCGACCATATTATTCTGCTTCCCTGATAAGAGATAGCTAAGGAAAACCAAGGTTTGAAGTTGAAACAAGGTGAATTAACTCAAGTAGAAAGAATTTGACTCATGTAGCAAAAAAAGATAACAAGTAGACAGGTCAATAGTCCATTGCTACTTCCAGGATACCCAAATAATAACAGAATGTCAAAGAAAAATATAAAACATATTCATTAGGTCTTCTATGAAGAATGTATAAGAGGAAATGGATAAAAATCATACAAGACTAAAAGGAACAGAAGGATTTTGATCTGTATTTTTAGAGAGAATGTCCACACCATAAAATTACACTTCCATTAAGGTATTAAAAATATTTTAAAGACACAAAAATACATGTGTTTATTGCAAAAGGTGATTTTACTGATCTCTGCCCATTATTTAGTTACTTACAATGATTAATATTCAGTAAATATTTAATAAGTGTCCACCATGTATAAGGCACTGGCCTAGTGTCATATTCAAGCTCTGGGAGTTGAGAGTCACACCTTGATCAACAGTTGATGACAGTTGGAGACTTCGGAATGTTTGCAGAGGCCGCATGGAAAAAAAAAAAGAAAGAAAAGGCAGTTGGCCAGAGAAGGCATAAATACCCTGAGAGAGTTCTGAGAGGGTTTTTTTTTTTTAATTTTAGGACCCTTGGCTTTTGGTTTAAGAGCCTTGACCTGAAATCCTTGACTAAAACATCAAATTGATCTTGAACATTGATTGACCTGTGGGTCTGACCATGGATCCTCTGATTCTCTCTGAATTCCCCCTAGATATTTAGGCATTTAAACCATCTCTAGATATTTAGGTATCCTGGGCCTGGGGGAGAACCGAGAAGTGGGTAGGAGAAGAAGAGGGTGGTAAGGGTGGTATTTCCTGAAGGCTGTAGAACTGGCACAATTACTAGCAGTAAGAAGCTGAGAGAGATTTCATCAGTATTTGGGTCATCCAAACAGTTTGCTTACTCTGGTTTGGCCATGGCCAGGCTGAGCCAGAGGAGGTGAAGAACAAGCCCAGCATTACTGAACATCCTACAGTCCTGAGGGATTATTGTCATAGATTTAGTAACAGGGTCTCCTATTTCCCAATCTGTTCCTGATCATTCCTTTCCCTTATTAACAAGATAGATAAATTTTATTTAAGTACCTGCCTGGAGTAGTTATTCCACCACCACTCTGGGTAGGGAGTAACACAGTCAGATGAACATTATCCAAGGCTAATAGAGCCCAATACCAATAATCGATCAATCCCAGGTGGGACCTGAAAGGATCACTCATACACTGACCTTTAGGGATCCTGCCTGGGCACTGTTATAAAGAAGAGCAGTTATTATAAAATCCAGCTGAGTAGTAGCACACGGGCATCCCTGCACCAGCCATCAGGGGAACCAAATCACAGCTTCCTCAGATTAATAACAACAATATAATAACTAGCCTAATAGTAGTATATAAAGATACCATCTCTATCTCTTATTTTATAACACTAGACACTGGGTATTCAAAGCTATAAAATGACATGATGTCTTCTCTCAAGGTCTTCATTAAATAGAAATTTAAGATCTATTGATCATTTCAATACATGCTACTTATACTGTCTTCTATTTAGTCAAAAGCTAATTTGGTCATAATGTTGGAGAATTGATTTTAAATATCTTTTTACCAGACTTTTGGAATTTGGGATGTTTAACTAATGAACTTGAATGCAAAGTCACCGTTTTCTAACAGCCTTTGCAACCAGACTATTTTTCAAAACTCAGTGGACATTACTCTTCCTCCACATTCATTATTGGCTAAACTGGCTCTCTCTCTCTCTTGTCCACTTGGGACAGTTCATCTCCCTCAACCGTGCATTAACTCTTGACTCCCAACCTACATTCAGTACCTCAAAGAAATTCCTTCCTCACCTCCAACTCATTAAATCCTTCTCTTCCTCTAAGATTTGGCTCAAGCACAAACTTCTCTTTGAAACCTTTCCTGATCCCAACTCTCAGTTCCCTCCCTCCCAAATTACCTCATATGTAACTGCTTCCTCTCTTTGTGTTTATACCATTTATACATATATGTATATATGTATATATGTGTGTATTCATCATCTCACTTTTTAGATTATAATTATAAAGTGGAGAGTATTTTATTCCTTTTATTTGAACCCCCCTGTGAATAGCACAGAGCCTAGCACTCACTTCATCCTCTCCTATCTTTTCTGGCTAAACTCCTTGAGAAGACTGAATAATAGCATAGTAATGATTCCAATTTTTCTCTTCTGACTCTCTCCAAAGTTACTAATGATCTCCTAATTGCCAAATCCATTGGCTTTTTCTCAGTCTTCTTCCTTCTTGAACTCTGCAACTTTTAACATTGTTGATCACTTTTTTTTTTCCAATACTGACTTCTCTCATGTTTTTGGGACACTACTCTCTCCTGGTTCTCTTTCTACCTATCTGCCTGCTCCTTCTAGGTCTCCTTTGTGGGAATCTTCATCCAGATCATATTTGTTAACTGTGAGGTGTCCTACAGGGCTCTGTTGTGGACTCTCTTCTCCCTTTGTCCTGTTTTATTTGGTGATCCTTTCATTTTCCATGGATTCAATAATCTCTATGCTGATGATCCTCAAATCTACTTATCTGACCCTATTTTCTCTGCTGAACTCCAGTAGCCATATATATCTAACTTCTTTGACACTGTCATCAGCTCAAGCCTAAAATCTTGCAAGAGTTCTTGGGTGGATTCCTTGCCTCAAGTTCCTCCTCATTTCAGACTATCTGCCACTTTGCTGTCATATTAATCTTCTTAAAGAACGTGTCTGATTTTTGTTATTTTCATATACATACACACACACACTACTGAATCAATCAACTCTAGCCTTCTATCACATCTGGAATCAAATATAAAATCCTCTGTTTGGTTTTCAAAATCCTTTAGAATTTAGACTTCCCTACCTTTCCAATCTTCTTAAACCTGACCACACTTCCACTCAGTTTTCATGCCATCTTCAATCCAATGATAAAGGCTTCCTTACTGTTCTTCACATAAGATATACCACCTCCATCCTCCAGGCATTTTTATTGCTTGTCTCTCAAGCATTCCCAGCTAAAATCTCACCTTCCATGGAAAGCCTTTCCCAATCCTTCTTAATTCTACCACTCACTCTATTGATTTTTTCCAGTTTATCCTGTATATAATTTGTTTATACAGAATTATTCATCTGTTTCTCCTCAATTAGACTGTGAGAGTAGGAACTGTGTTTTGCCTTTCTTTTGTATCTCCACCATTTAGCAAGCTAATTGACACTGGTATTAGATGATTCACAAGTATTTATTTACTAATTACTCTTTGATTGGTTGATTTTCAAGTTGGAAAGGACTTCAAGTATCATCAGATAGGACCTTTAGGTGCATAAATTATGATTATTCTCATTTTACAAATTCATCAACAACCATTATTTATTAAATATATTTGTTAAATGTAAAGCAACGAAATAGTCCCTGCCCTCAGAGATTTGAGAAATGAGGAAACTGAGGTTAAGGTTAACTTTCTGTTTAACAATTTTTTAGTGGTGGATTAAGTTTTCTTGTATCCTGGTACAATGCTCTTTTTAACATACCCTTCTGCCTCTCCAAAACCAACAGTCTCTTTGGGCTGGATGTGAATACTTTGTCAAGAGAGGCAAGAGGTAAATCCTCTTTCCTGTAACATATTCTCCCATCTCTTATGCCTATTTGAATTCTATTCATTAGTCAAAACTCAATTTAAAGCTATGTCTCATAAAATATTCCTTGGTCACTCTCCAGGGTCTAATTAGATGACTAATCAGAAAAATTGCTTCCATTCTCAACTTTCCAAGCACCTCCTGTAAAACACTGGGCAAGGCCCTTTCTCCACTCTATAATTGTTTTTTCTTAATTCTTTTGTTTTTCGTTGTATAGTCAATCTGATGGTTAATTTTGCTTTTGAGAAAAGAGAGAAAACAATTTTCATGATAGAATTAATCATAACTTGGATTAAGCACTGGAAACTTTATTTTAGGGAAGCATACTTATTCCTTTTTTTATGTCTTATTTTCTTTAATATTGCTTTTCCTTTCATGGCAACTTGCCATTTTATGAAATGCTACTGCTCATAATATTCCACCAACATTCTCTGTAAGATTTTATAAACTGGCTTGTATTTCAAACTAGTGATGCCCTTGGTAGCCATAACTCTGCTTGGCAAGGAGATGAAGTTTTTGCTGGATCACATGACTTCTAAACTCTTTTAGTTTCCTGGTAACAGTATTTGATATGCATTGGTTAAAATTCTTTGGGAAATTATTATAATTGGTATTGATGCCCATTATTATACCCATTTATCATTTTCTCCCTAAAACTTGTTCAAATAACTTATATTGGCATAATTTTAATTGTGCCAATTCATTTTTCTGATTTTTATTCTTCTGGTTTTATATTTATTAATTTTAATCTTTATTTTAAGAAATTAGTAGTAGTCTGTGAATTTACACTTCACTCAGGAATGACTCCCATCTCAGTAACAAGTTATTTCCTGTTTGCTCAGATATTATAAATCTCACTTTAGTTATATATTTGTTCATCATATCCAGCACCTCCTGGTTTCTTCTTTAATATTCAGGTTACATAGACTTATATGTAGTTTCTAAAAAACTGGCCCCTTTCATTTCTTACCTTGAAATCGTATTTTCCAACAAATTTGTCAGTCTTCCCCTCTGCCTACCTTTATATTGAAAGTTATTGAATGCCAAAGTATAAAATAATTTAATTTGGAGGATTTTATCAAGATCTTTATAGGATTTCTCAAATTTTTCATCCTCACTTACAGTTGATACATAGTTGGAATTTTATTATTGGTGGTCATTTTGCAAAATCCTCATAGTGAGGGCAACAATAAAGTAATCAATATCCCCTGAAATGATGTTTCTTATTGCCTTTGGATATATTGTAAAGTAAACTGCTTTTTTTGCTTTTAAGCTAAGAGGATGTATGCTATCAATCTAATAAGGTATGATTTATTTTTATCTTCTGCTTTAATTTATAGGGAAAATGTCAAGACTGCTATGATTTATTTTCCAAAGGGTTACCTTTACTCATTTATCACTGTAGAAACACCTCAGATTGGGTTTAACAGATCAAGTAAATGTACATAGATGGTCTAAAACTGGGTGGTTCTTATCAACTTCTGACCCTTTGTTTATGATATTCCACCACCTTTCATTAAATAATCAGAAGGGAGATGCACAGTATTGAGGATCATTTTGTATTTTTCTTTTTTTCACAGGTTTCCTCTGGAAAAAAAATCATCATTTAATATTCAGACTATTGGTGATGAGCTTCTTTGTAATTAAGGAGTTTGGTCTTAGAAAACAGATTATAGGCAGTTGTCAGTGCCATCCTCAAAGATTCAACATAGATAAGAACTAGTCAGAACTTGTGCTCTACTGGCATAGGCTTTAAGAATGCAGGGTCATATTCATTTCACAATTAGGCAATACTTCAGAACTTTATAGAAGAGCTATGTAACTTGGCATCCTGTGATCTTAGGCTGCATTAATAGGATTATGGACATGAACAAAGAGAGATGATAGTATCGTTGAATTTGGAACTCTATAATGTTTAATTCTAGATACCACGTTTTGAGAGGCATTGAAAAATTGAAGAATATTCAGATAAGAAAAAATATAATGATGATGGAATCTGAAACTGTGTCATACAAGGAATAAAAAAGAAAGGTGATGAGTGCCCTGTTATTAGATGATTGCTTATATGGGATATCATAGGAAGGATTTCTGTATTTGTGAGTTTATAGACTTTAGCAGATTTCTCAGAGTCCTTCCAAAATCAAAGATCACTTGAATTAATCATTCCATGTTTAGAGTATAAGGTTTTTAAGAACAGGAAATACATTACCTTTTTCTGTAACTGTGCATAGTTAAGTCCAGGACTAAAAACACAGTGGAAGGACTGGTAAATATTTACAGACTGAATCTATCACTTGAGCTCTCACTTTCCCATTCTCCGAAGGAGAATATCAGGTTCAAAGTCAAGGTTAATGTGAGGCACATGGGACTTACCTACCTTGCTGCAAGATTCTTTTCTTTCTGCCATGTAGGGGCATAAAAGACTGCTGCCTGCTTCAGAGAAGTGAAGGACATGTACCCCATATTCATCTTTGAAGAAAAATCATATGTAGGTTCAGTTGTTTATAAAGAGATCCTCGGTTACTAAGTTTCTGTCTATTCATAAGACAAATTCATATTGCGAGTACCACAGAAGAGACATTTAAGAGGGACATTGACAAGCTGAAACATTCAAACAAGGCTTTAATGATGAGAGAATCTGAAACCACGCCATCCTAGGAATGAAAAAGAGAGGAATCTTTAACCAGGGAAAAGGAACATGGTATCTATTATCAAGTGTGTGAAGACCTGTCATGAAGGTCTTCCTTCCAAGAAAGAACCTTGGAATATTAAAACTGGAAGAGAAAATCTAGAAAGTATTCCAAACCCCTCATTTATAGCTGAGCTAACTGGCACTCAGAGAGTAGAAGGGACTTCCTTACTCAAGTTCTCATAGATAGTGACAGAGCAGGTTGTTCAGCTTGTGTTCATTGTACTTGACCTCCCTTATAGAAGAGGATTCCAGAGGAGAAAGAACTCTAAACTCTGTTTTCAAGGATAATTCCCTATACCCTTAGGAAAATTGACCAAGAATGTGATTTCAAATAGGAGAGGATTCTAAAAGAGTATAACCCTATGTGGTAGTGCTTTTGAGTTAAGTAGATAGGATGTTTATCTTATTTTATAATAAAAATAAATTGTTTCTCTGATGATAATCATCTTGGAGAAACTGCCTACATATAGTTAGGTAGGACTCAGTATGACTAAAAGATGAAAATAATTTTCAAGTACAGGAGGAAGAGAGAGAGTTACTTGGAAAGAACACAGAACTCTATCAGGTGGCCTGAATCTAAGGTCCAGATCCAGAAATTCCTAACTATATAACTGTGGACAAAGTCACTTACTCTCTTTAAGATTCACTTTTCCAATCTGTAAAATAGTTTTAAAAAAAACCAACATATTTGTATTCCTTACCTCAAAGAGTAGTTGTGAGAAAAGTAGTTGTTTGAAAATCTTACAGTGCTCTGTAAATGAAAGTGGTTATTATGTAGAGATACTTTTCCATAGCTTGAGTTACTGAGCTTTGAAAGTCAAAAAAGAGGATATAATATGCATAAATATACAAACTGTCTTATTTTCCATCCAAAATGTGCTAAAAACTTGAGTCTTTACCAAAGTCTCCTTTATTTCATGGCATTCTTCTTTGATTCATATGCTTTACTCTGCAATCCAACAGAGGCTGAGCTATAATTCCATATGTCTTTCCACTAGTTTCCATTCATGGAGGAGTATGGCTGTACTGTCCATGGGGTTGTCCAAGGAGGAGTAAAGAAAGGGATACAGATGAAAAAGGAAAAAGAACTCTTGCCTCTTAGGCAGAGAAACTATTCTCCAATATGAAGGAAAATCTGCAGACTATTGGATCTGCCTGAATGATCAGAAAAAGGAGATAATACAAGTTTATCATTATAAAAAATTATACTGTAAAAATCATATTAATATAATAAGTACTAGCAAATTTTATGAATTATAATCTATTGTGTGAGGAAAGATGGTTATGTTAATGCAATTATGTTTTAAATTAGTTGAGCATATTCTCAAAAGAATATTCTTTGGTGAAATTATACATTGCACATTTCTTGTGCTCTTGCTTTGCAAATTAACATCATGCTGTTATTATTGAGCATTTAATGAAAACCAGCAATGCCCTATGTACTTGTCACTTACTTTAAAGCAAACAAATGAAATAAATAGTTTCTTATCCAAGGTAGGAGGAGTTTGATACTCAGAAGATTGATGAATTTGGACTCTATCTAAAAGGTGGAGAGTTTTGAAATAATGATTTTCTACAGAAAATCCTCTCTGGCTTTATTACTCATCACAGAGACAATCATGAATTTCAGACATGGAAGAGAACTTACCAACCAATCATTTACGTGCCAATAGTAGAATATACATAGTGGCAGCTTAGCCTGGTCTTTGCTTGGCCAGGAGCAAAGAATGGAATATGGCAGGGTATAAGGACAGAGTTAAAGTAACTAAGACTTTTGTCCTTAGTTCTTTCAGGATAGTTGGGGTGTTCTTCCATCCTTTAAGAGGTACCAAGTCACCTACTACCCTCCTTAGACCCCCATTCTTCTCAGTGTCCCATGGACCTTCTTCCAAGGGCATCTTCTTAAGTTCAGACTATCTTCATTGTGCTACTTGATCTGGGGACCTGCATCACATACGATGCTTGGAACCAGCAAGGAAAACATGCATATATACACATATACATGTATCTGAACATATGAATACATGTATATGTAAATTACATGTTAATCTATATATCGTGTATATATTATACAGTATACTATATGCTATGTAGTCTATGTGTATACATATGTGTGTGGTATATTTTTATGTATGCATACATATATTCATACACACATGTTTTCCACTCTTTCAATATAATCTTTGATTACATAGATTACCAACTATAAGAATTCTGCAAAGATTAACTCCTCAATAAATTTAAGTAATGATCATGACAAGAATTGATATATTTCCTGTCAAACAATCCATACACTTCTTCCCCTGCTTTAATGAGTTCAACTTGACCTCAGATCTAGGATCTGTAGAGACCTTTACCTACCATTCTAATTAAACTTTGGAGCCAATTTAGCTTCTCTATACTCAGTACTCCCAATGCACCCTGACTAGCAAGTTCAGACCTGCTGTTTCTTTATTCTTCATAATTCAGTTGTCTTCTGATTAGACAAAAATTCCTTTCTCCTGAAATCTCTCCTAATACTCTCATCTCTATCTATTTAAGTTCTGCCTTTCCCATTCTTTTTCCACTTCTGCCTTTCTTTTTCACTGTGCCCTGTAAGGGTGAAAAAGGGGTTTTATGGGTTCAATATATTAAAAGGTGTTCGCCAGAGGATTGAACTATTATCAATCCTCAATTAAGAATAATCTCAAATGAAAATTGACTTTTATGGAAATTTATTTACATGAGAGAAGAGAGAGAGGAAGAAAATAAGAATCTATCTCACTAATTAATCCAGGTAGATCTTAACCTTCAGCCTAGGGTTAAAGGGCCTGAGGCCCAGAGGTGAATAGAGCAAACTTCGTTCAGAGTCTATAAAAGGAAGTTTTCTAATAGAAGTTCAGGAAGATTCAGTCTTTAAATTCACCATGTGGAACAGTCTCAATCACGAACCAGCAAAGCTCCCTCAGGTCCCCTTCACCAAACCAGAAGCAGCCTCACTCACTCAACTCCCACTTTTGAAGGGGTCATGTATGCGTCACTTCCAGTGTCTTCTTTCCCTAGCCTGCATGTCCAATCACAATATACCCTTTCTTATAGAAAGCATAGGGGGTGGTCAGTTGATTCTGATTCATTACTCACTCTAGCACAGGTGGATTAGGACCTCCCAGAATTGGAAGTGCTCTAACCTTTGGTGATTAAATCTAAAGATGGGCAGTGTAGACTTAATCTAATTATCACAGCCCTTTGAAATCACAAATTTGCAGAATCTCACAGTTGGAAAGCATCTCAAGGTCATCCAGTCCAGGAGTTCTGAATATAAGGTCTGTGAACTTAAAAAATATATTTTGATAACTGTTTTTATATATAATTGGCTTTTTGTGATCCTATGGGTCTTATTTTATACATTTAAAATAATTATTTTGGTGGGATCCCCAAATTAGTTTATTAATACAACTACTACCTAGTGGCATATGAATTTTTAATACATTTCTCCTTTATTTTTTTTATTTTTTCTGGGTTATACATGTATTATCACACAAAAACATATTTCCATATTATTCATTTTTGTAAGTGAATAATCTTGTAAAATCAAAACCCCAAATCATATACCCAAATAAACAAGTGATAAATCTTATGTTTTCATTTACATTTCTATTCCAATAGTTCTTTCTCTAGAGGTGGATAGTATTCTTTTTCATAAGTCCCTCAGAATTGTCCTGAATCATTGTATTGCTGTTATTAGCATAGCCTGTCACATAAAATCATTATTTTGAACAGAGGTTAAGTACCATTCACCAGAATGCTGAAAGAGTTCATGACTAAAAGGATTACAAACTCCAGCTCTACAAATTCTAATTCATACATGAAAGGAATCCCAACAAATGCTATAATTCCCTGTTCCCATCCTCACTCAAGTGTTAACAAATAATTCTTTTCTATTGTTTAAAAAAAATTCCTCTTCATCCAAGATTCTTTGCTCTTATATTCTTCCAATCTTCTGGCATTCATTGAAATCTAGCTTTCTCCTAGAGACATATTTCTGGTACCAATCATCTCTAAGATTGCCTACTTCTTTTCTCACATCCCTGATCTAAAGGGATAGGATGAGAAGTTGGTATATCCCTTGTTCTCTTCTACCAGTTTCAGACACTCTCTGCCACCATCACTCAGCAAATGGTTCTCTTCTTTTAATATTTCTTCCCTTATGTCCAAATTCTTGTTACTGTCATCTATAGACTTCCAGGTGGCTTTCCCTCCTCTCCAATAAGTTTAATTCCTGGCTGTTAGTCTTCTCCTCCTCCTTAACTGCTATTCCTTTTTGAAGTCTCATGACCTTCAGCTTCAGTCTACCTCTACCATGGTGTACAAGATGTTAATGGAAGACTAGTAATTCTGGTGTGGTGTGAGCTGAGCCTCTATCAAGGCTGCTTTCTACCTTTGGTACCCACCTGTCACTCACCTCACACCTATGGCTCCAAGAAGCTATAGCATGTGCAGCAGACACATCACAGTAAACCATCTTGGCAGGCAGGCTACACCAGATTAAGTGTGACACAAAATCTTCAAACCCATCAGTGAGTTAGGGAGGTGTCTATCTGAGGCATGTGAACCCCTAGCAGAAAGGTGCAGAAAGGGCAGATGAGAACAGTTTGTTCCAACAGTCTTGAAGGCAATAAAAGTGGGCACTCTGGAATGCTTAGAGTAGTTAGATATAGAATATGTCAAGGTCATCCACTGCATCCCATGCCATCACCAGTCATCTTGACTTTTGTCTTACAAATGGAATTTTGATGACTCTGGAAGAGAGAATGAAGCTACAACTTTTTTCAACTCTACCTTACTTAAATCCAATTTATGTACACGTTAAGCTTCATCATCAATGAAATCATTTTAGTCATCTTTGAATATGAAGAGTCATCCATGAATAAAAAAAGAGAAACAATCAGCCAACCTCTACCATACACAGAAGTGGTCCATCATGCCCAGAATTTCTAATTATAGCTTAGAGGAAGGATACCCTAGTTCTAGTTCCTCCACTAAGAAATCTATAAACTATTGTCATATACCAAGGCTGTATTGCCTTAGGTTGTCAGGACACCACTATACCCTTGAATGACTGCAAAGCATGGCAGGGTGGGATGGAAGAAGAGGGTGGAGTACTGTTGAAACCAAGACCCCCCAGGACACACTCCTCTTTATTCTATCCCTGGCCATGGGGTGAATGTGACTTCAGTCCAAGTCCTCCTCCAGAGCTGGATAATGAGGTCTTCCTTACCCTGGAAACTGCTGCTGCTTGTGAAGGCACTGCCTGGCTCTCCTCCTTTCATCAAACCATTTGAGATAAACATCACCATCTCAGGCCTCTGTAGTCATCAAATGTTCAATTTTTTGTCTCTCTCTGCCTGGATTTCATCTTTGAACAGGGTGATAATGATAAACACAAGATCTCAATAGGAGTTGTCTGCCTACTTGGAAGCTAGGGGTTCAATGGAGAGTTAGATTTGAAGTTGGGAAGTACTGAATGCAAATCATGCCTCACTTACTACCTACATGATAAGCAAGTGATTTAACCCTTCTTAGTCTCGGTTTCTTCATCTATAAAATGGGAGATAATAGCAACTAATTTGCAGATTGGAAATTTAATACTAACCTATCCCCCTGTTTTGGTCCCTCAAGACCTTTGAATTTTTAAGCAAAGAAGTTGAAGTTAGAATGTGATTCTTCCCCCTCCCCCCTTGCTGAATGAAAGTGGAGACAAGTTCTTTATCTATAAACAAGCATCTTGAATAATGAAGCAACTAAGCAAGCTAGGCAAAGTCAGGTAGAGAAAAGTGGATATACACACAGTGTGACCATTCTAAATTCCAGAGACTCCTGGTATCTGGAAGTCCTGTCCCTTATCCAAATTCAGGTCAGAGTCCTACAATCAAAGAGTCTTAGAAAAAGGACCTCAGGAAGAGCATAAATTGGAGTAGGTGGAGGAAGTCATGGTTTTTCTTTGCAGTCCCAGTCTGGGTAGGTGTGCTGTGAGCTTTGGACTGGGGCTGGTTTGGAGAGAAGGGTGAGAGGAGGCTTTTAAGGGAATCATTGGCCACACGTGGCTACTGCCTTTTACTTCTCTGGCCCTTTTCAAAATTATTTAATAAATAATTATAAATTAAGATACAGTCTCCAGAGAATTTTAATCATAACAATATGAAGTCAGTCTGGAGAAGTAGGTGGGAATCAGATTGTGGAGGGCTTTGAAAACCAAGCTAAGGAAATATTTTATCCTAGAGTTTACAATATGGGAAATCCTTTTGTACAGATTTGTGATTTAATAGATTCAAGGAAGCATTGTATACTGATGCAGACAAAGAATTATTCTGAATTTGATAGTCTTCTAGTTTCCTGAGGCACCGAGACATTAAATGAAGCCAAGATTTTACTTTGTTCTTTATGATTTCATGGATCTATTCAGTCACACAGCAAAAAAAAAAAAAAAAAAAAAAAAAAAAAAAAAAAAAGTGACCCAGAGAGTAAAAGGATTACTGAGTCATATGCCTATTTACCCAACTCCACTTGGAATTCCTTGTAATGATCCCTATGATTGAGGGATTCAACATATCTAAAATAATTATCTCCCCAACCCACCCACCCAGGCCTCCCCCACCCCTACCCCAGTCTTCCCATTTTCCAAACTTCCTTGTGTCTTTCCATTGAGGACATGATCAGTCTTCTATATGCACAGGTTTAGACCTCAGAACCCTTGACATTTCCCACCTCCCATCCCCACATTCAATCTGTTGCCACATGTTGCCACTTCTATCTCCACATCTCTTGGGTCTGCATTCTCTCCATTTGCAAGGACACTGCTCTGTTTCAGTCCTTCATCACTTTTCACTGGGACTATTGAAATAGCCTCCTTATTTGTCTCCCTGCTTCCACTCTCTCTTTTCCTCTTCCTCAATCTATCTGCCACCCAAATGCCTAATTATTATGCCTAAAACATAGGTATGAGTGTGACATTTCCCTACTCAAAAATCTTCAGTGGTTCCTAGTTTCCTCTTCTAGGATAAAATACCAGTTCCTCAGCCTAACATTTAAAGGCCAACATGATCTAATTCCCACCTGCTTTGCTAGACATTTCATATAACAGCAATTCACACATTCTATGTTACTGTCAAACTAGACTACTGAGTATTCCCTGAACTCAATATGATAGGGTACCTTTACGGTACCTGGAATGTTTTCCTTTCTCACTTTTGCTTCTTAAAGTCCCTTGCATCCTCAACAGCTCAATTCAGGTGACAACTCTTATTAGTGATTTTTTTCTTCTGAAACTGAGTTGGATTTCTTTATATGGGTGCATATTGCATAAATGCATTCCAGGAGATTAGAAATTCCTCTAAATGAAGGACTGTTTGTTTTTATTGTTGTATCCTTGGTACTTAACACAGTGTCTCACACGTTGTAATCATTTAATAAATGTTTGATGAATTGAATTAAATCTTGTTCAAGATATTATAGCTAAGGAAACTAAAGCTTAGAGAGGTGGTGACTCTCACTCTTTTCTTTATGATGTTCTGTGATCATTATAAACATGCAAAATTATCATTGTGGTCAAAAGAAACAAAACTACCTGGCATGTGATCATTCAAACACTACAAACACCAACACATTCTAATTGTCTTTGATTAAACAATGAAATCAATTCTTTTCATCACCTCTTCGTGGTTAGTTTATGAGTTCTTCCTCTCCAACTTTTCATGTCTTCTGGTTTCATTTCTAAGAAGGCCAATATGGGTGTTATTTGGTCCTTTCATTATTAAAGCTACTCCAAGGATATATCCTCTTGTTCTCTAAACAAAGACCACACAGTTAGAAAATCAACAGTTCAATTAATGTTTGTGCATAGCCCATAAATTATATGATTCTTGACATCTTCTCTCCTTGCCCCATTCCTCACCCTCAATCACTGTGAAAGCAAAAAGAGGCTTCAGAGGACTGGGATTTAGAGTGACCTTGGCAGAAAATTTCATCACCTAATAGATAATCTTCTAGTCAAGAGCTTTTTCACTAATTTCTCCCTGATACTATCATTATTTAATTCAATTCTATAGGTCTTTATTAAGTACCTAGAATGTACATGGCAAGGTCTTTGTTTTAGATTTTTCTTTCCTTTTGGAAGCAGGGTCTACTTTACTACCTGTCTCACTCAATTTGGAAAGGCAATGATCATTTCTGGACCTAATCACACTATCAATCTGCACTGAACTTCCAATCTGTTCCATTTTTCAAGTATGGGCCAGTTAGCCCTTCTGTAGGCAATCTGATGGCCATCTGTTTTAGGGGGCTCACCTTACTGGTACCCAGATTAGTAAGGACAACTCATTGATTTTAGCCCTAATGTCATGCAGAATTCCCAAGCTCAAGTGATCTATCAGCCTTAGTTATTCCAGTAGCAGAGAAAGAAGACATGGCATGCACTACTTCATCTGGCTTATTTCAGTCTTCTTTAGTGTAAGTTCAATTTTTATAAAAATACATAGAGAAATGTTATTACTATTATTTGATAATGAATAAACATATTCTGGTTAATGGCTGCATTTTTTGAAACAATACTTCTCCCAAGTTGGCAAGACCATATCTACTTGAGAGTGAATGTTAATAATAAATAAATAAGCTATAAGTGATTAGAACAGGTTTAAACATTATTTAAATCTGAGAAGAGAAAAAAATTAGCTCAAGGAATTCCGCTTTATGTGCATATTTTACAGTAATGTTTATCAGATCTCAAATTTGCACTGGTCTTGTCTATAACTGATATCAATCAAATGATGTATGCTATAGTATTAATTACTGGAATTGAAGAGCATATTTTCAATTTTTACAAAAAATTCTAATTTGTCTCTAAGTATAATTTCTTTCAGGTCAGGCATAATTTCTTTCAGGCTCAGTTTATGAGTACATACTAATTTGCCTAGCTCTACAAATGTTACTTATAAGATGATTTTTTTACCACTGAAAAGATCAAGAGTATTATTTCATACATTTAAAAATCTTCTCACCTTCCATTTATTAGCAAAGTAAATAAGCCAGAATTGATACCATTGAATATAAAGCCTGCCGTGGGATAATGAACTTGATTTAGAGGCTTCTATGTTAAAAATCTAATTAATCACAATCAGACTCATCTCTCTCAGATGATTAGTGGGTGAAACTTGCCTACAGGTCATGGGATAAATATTGATGTTGGCTATGTAGATGAGATCTTTAACAAAGACATACTTTTTAGATACCTTTAATCAAATGTGAAGAGTTTAGAGCCTGGAGCCCTTGGCAAACATTGAGACCAAAAATATGAAAGGGAATGGAAGTCAGCCCTTGAACTTGGTTTCAGGT
This sequence comes from Gracilinanus agilis, assembly GCF_016433145.1. NCBI lineage: Eukaryota > Metazoa > Chordata > Mammalia > Didelphimorphia > Didelphidae > Gracilinanus > Gracilinanus agilis. The sequence goes on along the minus strand of NC_058133.1, from coordinate 269,398,125 downwards.
GACTGGGTCCCATGGAGAGGGCATTTTAGCCCTGAATAGTTCCAAGTTTCCTATTTCCATGAGTCCACAGCAAACCTACTCAGACTGGGATTGCAAGGAAAAACCATGACTTCCTCCACCTACTCCAACTTTCCTATTTCCATGAGATTCTTTCTATATATCATGGACCCTGAGCATGGTACATTGGTACCATGGTACCTGGAAAAGGTGCAACTTTCCCATAACATAGCCCTTCTTTTTTCTTCCTTTAAATTTTTAATTATTCTGAACTTGACAAACAACATTAAACATGAGCATTTTCATATAAAGAGAATTGAATCTAAAACTACTAGTAATTTTTAAATTTTTTTCTCAAATCAATATCATGTTTCAAGTTTTCCCTCTGAATCTGAATCAAAAGATCTCTTCTATGTAGTTTCTTTAAAAGCTTTATTGCCACTTTTCCATCTTCCTTTTTTAGAGGGTGGGGGACCACTATCAGTATTCTTTCCCCCTCTAATTACTTTTGTTTAGTTGATTCATTGATATCCAAATCTTTCTGGGGTTTTCTTGGCAAAGACACTGGAGCTACTTGCCATTTACTTCTCCAGCTGATTTTACAAATGAGAAATCTAAGGCCAAAAGGGTTAAGTGACTTGCTTGGGATCACAAAGCTAGGAAGTATCTGAGGTCAGATTTGAACTCAGGATCTTCCATTTCCAGGCCTGACCCTCAATATTCTAAGTCACTGAACTGCCCCTCTCCAATTAGCTTTTAATCTATGCTTCCACAGTCATTTATCAAATGTAACTTTCATTGTATTATGTCATGAAAAGGAAGAATTTAATATTTTTACTTTCCTGGATTTAGATTTGAGGCTTTGCTAATACATGGTCATTTGTTTTGAAGGTGATGTGTTCAACTGAGGGAAAAAAAATGTATACTCCTTCCTGTTCTCATTCAATTTTCTTCAAAGATCTCTCATATCTACTTTTATAAGATTCTATTCATATCCTTGACATCTTTCATATTTTATGATTGAATTTATTGAGCTCTGAAAGGGAAAAATTGAGGTCCCCCATTAGAATAGTTTTATTGTCTATTTCCTCCTATAATTCATTTAACATTTCCTTTAAGAATTTGGATGATATGCCATTTGGGGTGTATATATGTTTCATATTGATATTACTTCATTATCTGTGGTTCCTTTTAGCAAGCTGTAATTTCTCTACTTATCTATTTCTGCTTTTGCTTTGTCAGAGATTATTGCCATCTCTGCCTTTTTTTACTTCAGCTGAAGCATAACAGATTCTGCTTCATTTCCTTCTTTTTCCTCAGTGGATATCTTTCTTTTTCAAATGTTTCTTGTAAATAGCATATTGTTGGATTCTGGTATCAAAGCTATTCTGCTATCTGCTTCCATTTTATGGGTGAGTTGATCTCATTCATATTCACAGTTATTAATAACTGTGCTTTTCCTTCCAAATTATTTTCTATTTATCCTTCTCTCCTTGTATTTCAGTCATATTTTTTCCTTGGCTCTTGTCTTTTCATCAGGAAAGCTTGAAATGCCTCTATTTCATTAAATATCCATTTTTCCTCTTGACAGATTGTATTGTTTTCCTGAGCTGATTATTCTTGGATGCAACCCTAGTTCCTTTTGCCTTTTGGAATATCTGATTTTAAGCTTTCCTCTCCTTTAATGTGTTATTCTGACTGGGGCTTCATGGCATTTGAAAGGTTTATTTCTGGCTGCTTGAAGTACTTACTTTTTGACCAGGAAGCTCTGGAATTTGGCTATAATATTCCTGGGAGTTTTCATTTTGGGATCTCTTTTAGATGGCAATCAGTAAATTCTTTCAATTTCTATTTTGCTTTCTGATTCTACAATATCAGACATTTTCCTTAATAATTTCTTTAAATATGATTTCTAGGTTCTTTCTTTGATTATGCCTTTCAAATAATCCAATAAGTCAAATTATTTCTCAACATATTTTCTAGATCAGTGATGGGCAAACTTTTTAAAGAGGGGACCAAAGGAAAGGAAATGCTCATCTGTCAGTCTGTTTCTAAAGCAACTCTTTTTGAAGTTTCATTGTATTATATCCTGCTCATTGTATTCGTCAGATTAGGAATAATGTCCCTTGGCCAGATAGAACATTTCAGGGGGCCACATCTGGCCCGGGTCATACATAGTTTGACCATCACTGTTCTAGATTAATTGCTTTACCAAAGAGATGCTTTACTTTTTCTTCTATTTTTTTCATTCTCTTGACTTGTTTCTTCTCTCCTGAATCTATTTCCATAAGGTATCTTAGATTTTCTTCTATTTTTTTCATTTAAAATTTTGTCTTATTTCCTGATATCTTATGATTTCATTAGCTTCTATTTGCCCAATTCTAATTTTTAGGAAATTATTTTATTCTTTGAGTTTTTGTTTCTTTTTCTACTTGACCAATCCTACTCTTTAAAGAGATGTTAACTTCTGCTTTTTTTCTTTTCTTTCATTTCCATTTAATCCATTCCATTTCTTAGAAAGTTGTTTTCTTCAATGTATTTTTGTGCTTATCTTTCCTCTTGGCCTATTCTATTTTTTAGGGAGTTGATTTCTTCAGCAAATTTCCCCCTACCCCCATTCCTCAGCTGTTGAGTTTTTCTGTCAACTGTCTTATTATTTTTTTAAGTTCTTCCAGAGGTTCTTTTGGGGCCTGACATTTTTTCACATGTTCCTTTGAGGCTTCAAGAATTTCATTTTTGGCACTATTATTCTCTTCTGAGTTTGTATTTTCGTCTTTCCAGCCACTGAAGTAACTTTATGAGGTCAAGATTTTTGTTTGTTTTTTGTTCATTTTTCTAATCATTCCCACCCACCCACCCCCACCCCAAACCTTTTACTTTTTCTGTTTAGGCTCTTCTCTGTTCCTGGGGTAGAGAGCTCACTGCTCCAAGCTTGCAGAGTACTCTTCTCTGGTACTTGGGGAGGCCCAGGTGCCCTTGTTTCTCATGGTGCATTTGTCAAAGATCCTGCCTTGCTTTGGGGAAATTTGCAGCTGTTTTCTTCACTTATATTCAGATCTCCATGTTACCAGGTCCCTCTTATTTCATGGACTGGTCTGGTCCCCACTCTGCTGCTTCCCTACCCTTACCAAGTAGCGTGGGCTGGGCAAATTCCCTGCCCTGGGCTCTGTCACTTTAGGCATCCTGCTGCCACATGGGAGTGAGTAGGTTCCTGCAATTTCAGTCTCCTTCTCTGCTCCTTTGTAGTCTCAGGGCTCTGAAGCTACATGAGAGTGAGTAGGTTTCTGAAGTTCCAATTCTCCCTTTGTTTCATTTGCATGCTTCATTCATGCTAGTCTCAGAGCTCCTCTGCCACATCAGAGTTTGTAGGTTTCCAAATTTCTTTACCTTTTATAATTGTATTAGGGTGGCTCAGATTGAGGTCCTTCCCTTTCTGCAGCTTTGATGCCTTTGGCAGAGTTCTAGCATCTTTGGCTACTCCAAGTTCTGCTGTTTCTCAGATTCTGTGCTGCCTGGGCTACTCTCTCTCCTTACCTTAGTGAAAATGGAGCATCCTTTACTCCAACATCTTAGCTCCCAACATCTTGACTTTCTCTCTTGATGTCTTATAGAGTCATTAACTGCCATTTGCTGAATTCTAATTTTTAAGGAATTTTTAGTGAACTTTTGTACTTCCTTTTTGTAAGGGGGGAAAGGGTTTTTTTGATTGGATATATTAATATTTAAAGGTGTTGTCACCAAGGAACTGAATAAATACCAATTCCTAAAATGATGTTAGTAATTTATTTATAAAATATAGGAGAGAGTGGAAGTAGAGAGATGAGAAGAGGGTAGAGTAAGAGATCTAATTTAAAGAACTAGACTATGTCTAAGAACAGTCTCACCAAGTCCAAGGTCCCAGCCAGAGCCCCTCCAAGTCCAAGCCATGAACAAGAAGAGGTAAAAAGGGGCCAGAGCCCCAGAAATCCTCTTAATTTGTCCAGGCAATTTCTTTCATCACTTCCTGTGCCTTCCTCTTATTTTATGTGTCTAATAACAATAGATGCTTTTCTTAGGACTGCCTAGGGAGCAGTCAGTCAATTCTGAATCATCACCCATTTTTGCACCCGTGCATCACAGACCTCCCAACTTGTGAGTTAAGTGGAGTTGTTTACACTTTTGGTGATTAGATTTAAGAATGGGCAGGACAGATTTAATTTCATTATCACATTTTCCACTTGACTAATTCTGCTTTTTATGAAGTTTTTTTCATAATTTTTGTACCTCTTTTTTCACTTAGCCAAGGCTTATTGGGCTTATGTCCAGTTCACATTTTTCTTTAAGGTTTTGCTTGTAGCTGTATTGACTCCACTGTCTTCCTTTGAATGTGTCTTAATCTTTCCTATCACCATAATGGATTTTTATTCAGATTCTTTTTTTATTGTTTGCTCTTTTTTCAATACGTTTCTTTTTAGCTTTTAATTTTATTAATCTTTGATTTGAAAGATTCAATTTTGTATTGAATTGGGGTTTTTGCTTTTCTAAGTTTTTTTTGGTTGCATCTCAAATTTATTGTCTTGTTCTTTTTCTCTTCTGTCGATGAAAGTGATTAGAAATATAAAGTTTTAGCTAAAATGGAAAAAGGACAAAATGACAAATGTTGGAGTGAATGGGGGAAAATGGAGAAACTAAAAGAGTGTTGGTGGAACTGTGAAATGAACCATTTTGGAGAGTGATCTGGAATTATGTTGAGAGTTATAAAACTTTATATGTCCTTAAATTAGCAAAACCCTTGTTAGGTCTGTTTTTCAAAGTGATTTGGGAAAAAAGAAAAGAATCTATATATTCTAAAATTTTTACCTGAGAACTTTTTTGTCACATTGTTTTTGCTTTCTTTGATAAGATTATCCATTTTTGACCTGCCAAGTCTCTGAGGTTGTTATTTAGTCTCCATTTAAGGTTGAATCATTTCTTCAAAGGCCTTTTATCAATTATAACTTTTATTGCATTGAGGTCATTAAAAGATGCACTTATTGTTTCTGCTCTGTGTTTTGTTTATGAGACTTTTTTTGTCACGGAACATGATTAGATTGTGTAAAGGGAACATAGGCAATTGACATTGTATTTTCTTTTGTATTTCTGTTTATTAACTGTTAGAGATTTATTATGTTTAATTTTTCAGTTAATTTTAATTAACAATTAAATTTAATTAACTTTTCAAAAATTAGGGCCTTAACTAATTTCTTTTTTTTGTTGGATTTATTAGATTTGTCTAGGTCTGAAAAAAAGATACGATGAAATCCTCAACTATTATAGTTTTGGTTCACTCTTTATTCTGCAATTTTATTAACTTTTCATTAAGTACTGAAGTGCTATTCAATTCATGCATGTACATTATCAATATTATTTCATTGTCCATGATACCTCTAAGCATAAGGTCATTTTCATTTCTTTTTTAACCATAATTATTTTTATTGTTGCCTTGTCTGAGTTCATAAGAGCTACCTCTCCTTTTTTTAGGTCATTTGAATATTCATAAATTCTGCTTTAGCCCCTCATTTTAACTCCATGTGAATCTTTTTTGTTTCAATTGTAATTTTGTAAATAACATGTTTGGGGCTCAAAACTATGGAACACTTTATGCATTTGCATGTCATCTTTGCACAGGGGTCATGCTAATCTTTTCTGCATCGTTCCAATTTTTAATATGTGCTGCCAAAACAAGCAGCCGTTTTCTTTTTCCTATATTCAAGACTCCCAAATTATTTGCCTCTAACCCATGTACTCAGGATAGCAGCTGCTTGTTTCCCTGATGGATTTGTGCAAGGTCAGAGATGAAGAAAATGAGTCATACAATCATAGGATTTGAGGACCTTAGAGTTAATTTTATCCAACCCTTTTATGTAATAAATGAAGAAATAGAGCTTTAGAGGATTTAAATGATTTGTACCTACAGTTGCAAAGGGTACAAGTACAATTTATAGAGGGTACACGTTAAAAGTGTAGATAAAAATTTAAATCTTTTGCCTTCGAATGAAAGGTACTTTTCACCATACCATATTGCCTCTCATTTGAGTAAAGCAACTGGACAGGAAATTCAGATTTACCTTCCTAATATACTCCTTGATTACCTAATCAAATATTTTAAGTATTCTCTCAATCAGTGCTTGTCTCCTATAGCTGGCAGTGTTGGTTAGAACCAGCATGGGCCAGAAGAATATATGGTTTCTTCCTACTTTTCTTTCTCCTGTGGTTATCTATTTGTAATAAATAGTATAGGCTATTAAGTATTGTAATGAGTAACATTGGACTTGGATTCAGGAAGACCTGAATTCAAATCCAGTCTCAGACACTTAATTAGATATGTGATCATGGACAATTAACTCAACCTCTATCTCTTTTTCTTCAGTTGGGAAGTGGGGATAATAACAGTACTTACCTCTCAAGATTTGTTACAAGGATAAACAGATATTTGTAAAGCTATTCACACAAACTTCAAAGTAGAATATAAATGCTAACTTATTACTACTGCCACTGCTACTGCTGTTGCTGCTACTTGTTGTGGAGTTGTTTGTTGTGTCTGACACTTTATGACTCTATTTGGATTTTTTTTTTTTTTTTGCAAAGGTACAGAAGTAGTTTGTGGACAAGAAAATTAAGGTAAATAGTGTTAAGTGACTTACTCAGGGACACATAGCTTGTAAGTATCTAAGGCCAAATTTGAATTTAGGAGGAAGAATCTAACTCCAGGCCTGGAACTTTCCACTGCACCATCTAACTGCCTTCAACTAGGTAGGCCATTTGGGAGTATAGATTTCTATACTCTCTATACTACACTAAACTATTTTTTAGAGTATAGTATTGTTTTCTCACTAGTTCCAGGGCTTTGTCAGTTACATTTCATTTGGGATTTTCATTTTCATTCTTCATGGTGTAGTACTCTCCAGGTGAACTTATGAAGAAAGTCATCAGCTTGACATTTGCTGACAGTTCTTTCCCTAGAGAGCTAGGCAAATGACTTCTCTGTTTTGAGAATCATATAGGGGAACAAAACTCTAAAGGTTCTTAGAACCAACGGCAGAGCCAGAAGAGACTTTAAATGTCATAGACTAGGGATTCATAATCATTTTTGTTTTCATGGACCCATGTGGCATTCTGGTGAAACATACAGACCTCTTCTCAGGAAAATGCTTCTAAATTCATAAAATAAAATATATAGAATTAAAAAGGAAACTGATTATATTGGGAAAAAAAGCTATCAATTAAAAAAATAAGATCATGGACCCCAATTTAAGAACTCCTGATTTAGTACAACCTCTTCATATTACAAAGGAGAAAATTGGGGCTCAGGTATTAGGTAGTCTCTTCCTGTTTCTAAATCCTATCCTCTTATGTCTTGCCTAAGCAAGAACTCAGATTCAAGTCTATCCTCTCTTTCTAATGGCAATTAATAACTTTTAGGTTAAAACGAATCTGTTTTCACTAGAATTCTCCTGGCAACTGGCCAACTCTATTGTTTCCATGCCATAACTGAGTCTCCCTGGGATGGGTACTTTTCTGGGATCCATAGGAGCAACGCCCTGGGCTAGGAGGTGAGAATCAAAGAATCTTCTATTCCATCTATATGTAATTAGGTGCTTACTACTTCTAAGCACTATGTTTAGTGTTATAGACACAAAGAAAAGCAAAACCCATCGCTGACCTCCACACGATATGCAAGCAATTATGTATGTATGTGCAGTATATAGATAATCTCAGAATGAAGGGCACTAGCAATAAGGGGGATCTGGAAATATTTCTTGCAAAAGGTAGGATTTTATCTGAGATTTGAAAGAAGCCAGAGAAGCCAGGAGGCAGAGATGAGGAGTGGAGCATTCCAGACTTGAGGGACAGTCAGTGAAAACACTCCTGGTCAGTACATGGAGGGTATAGTATACCTTGCAGGGAATACCAAAGAAGTCATTGTAGTTGAATCAAGGGCTACATGGAAAGAAGTGTGAGACTACTGTAAAGGCGGCAAGGAACCAGGTTGCCAAGGGCTTTTAAAGACAAATAAAGGATTTGTTATTTAATCGTGGAGGTAATAGGAAGTCACTGGAGTTTATTTGAGTGAACATGGTCAATTTAAAGCGCACTTTAGGAAGATCAATTTGACAGCTTTTGGGAGGGTGGATTGGAGTGGGGAGGGAAGAGACAGAGAGATCAATCAAAAGACTTTTGCAGTAGTCTGGGTTTGAGATGATGAGGGACTAGACGAATGCCAAAGAAGAGGCAGTGTCAGAGGAGAAAACTGGAAAAGACCTCTGAGGCCACTGTTCAATTCTTAACGTTTTACAATTGAGGAAACGGAGGCGAAAAGAAGCTATGTAACTTGCTGGATTTATGTCTTGAAGTGGAAAATGGGGCGTCTGCACTCGTTGCTATGTGACCAGCAGCTGGATTTAGGAGTCCGTGAGCGTGGGCGGCGAGGCAAGAAGGTCCAGGTCTAAAACTGTGATCCAGGATCCTCTGAATTCATCAGCGCCCAGGTCTCCTGGCAACCCAGGAGGCCCACAACTCAAGGAAGCCTTCCTTTCCACGGCTGCGCAGTACCCGGAGCCCCTGTTCTCCCAGTCCTCAACTGCCTTCATCCAATTAGGGAGAAGAGGCGGGTGTTGGCCTGCCGTGGAGCATGCTGGATAGTGTCCATAGTTCCTGTTGCTAAGGCTGTAGACGTGGGCGCAGGAGCATTCTCGTGTTCTGCTGTGCTGTAACTTGGGCGCTAAGGGAGAGATGGTGAAGCAAACGATCCAGATCTTCGCGAGGGTGAAACCCACCAGCCGGAAACAGCCTCAAGGGGTACGGGGCTGGGTACTGGAGCGTGGAGAGGGTGATGTGCCCCCTCAACCCCCATGCCCGCTTTCCTGGGGTCATCAGAGGGTAGAAGGGATCCAGGGCAGGGTGTCTGGGTGTCAGGGTGTCAGGGTTTCCCATGAGTCCCTTCCAGTGCCGCACCTCACAGTCACACTCACAGGACATGAATCCCCACCATATAATGTACAGGTACTAAAGAGCTGGAAGGGACTTAAGGAACAATTTAGCCCAACCCTCCACATTGTAAACTATAAATAATAATAATAAGCAGCATGGAGTAGTGAGGGGGAAAAAAGGATTTATTTGGGACCAGAGAGCTTCGGTTCAAATCCTGACCTTGCCTACACTACTACCTATGAGCCCTTGGGCAGGACAGTTCATATCTTGGGTTATTGTTTTCTCCTCTATAAAAAAAAGGACTTGCTGCATTGTGAAACGCTGAGCAGGTAAGTCAGGCTTGGGTCTGAAAGGTTTGAACTAGATGAATTCCAAGTTCTCTTCCCCCTAACGAAGCTTATAATCCTAATGACCCTCAGGATGTTGCCAAAAGACAAGTTAATGGCAAAGAACAGACATCCCACCTGACTGTCAGCCAAGTCCTCTAGCCATACTTGAGGCCCACAAAGACATTAACAGAAGTGGGGGAAGGGTGGGGAAGGTGTGCAGGAGTGTGTTAAGTGTGAGACAAAATTCACACCCAGTTCTTCCAAACTCTTAGTCTAACAATCTGTAGCCAAACTGCCTCTCTCTCTCTCTCTCTCTCTCTCTCTCTCTCTCTCTCTCTCTCTCTCTCTCTCTCTCTCTCTCTCTCTCTCTCTCTCT
>NC_058133.1:269252248-269383529 GCF_016433145.1 Gracilinanus agilis | reverse complement strand
ATATATATATATATATATATATATATATATATATATAATCTCTTTTAGACTGTAGAGGTGATGAACATAGCCTACCATGATCCCAAGTGGGCCTGAGCCAAATTAAAATGTAATTCAGAAATACTTAAAAAAATAAATAAAGATACAATTAAACACAGATAATATTACATCTAAAAACTAAGTCTGCTGCAGGGGTCCTTATATATGGATTAATGGTCACCATTGCTACTTTGACAACACTGGTATAGTGTATTGAGCACTGTCCTTGGAATGCTCAAGATCTGAGTTGGAATCCTTCTCACTACAGGGGAAATCCTGGGTAAGTCACTCTACCTTTGTTAGCTATAGATTTTTCATTTTAAAATGGAGGAATTGTAGCACTGATCCCACAGTGATTTAAAGATCAAGTGAAATGGTATTTTGCTTTGCAAAGTTTTATAAATGTGAGATATTGTTTTTAAAGCAAGAATGATTGAGGGGCAGCTGGGTAGCTCAGTGTATTGAGAGCCAGGCCTAGAGACAGGAGGTCCTAGGTTCAAATCCGGCCTCAGACACTTCCCAGCTGTATGACCCTGGGCAAGTCACTTGACCCCCATTGCCTACCCTTACCACTCTTCCACCTATAAGTCAATACACAGAAGTTAAGGGTTTAAAAATTAAAAAAAAAAAAAAAGAATGATTGAGTGGGGATTTCTCTGCTCCTCCTACAATTCCATCTTTCTTGTGTTTCACATGCTATAAAATCAGTAATTCAAGAACAATTCAGTGATTCGGTAAACATTTACAAGGGGTATTCTGTGCAGAGTACTATACTTAGTGGAGAAGGGTGAGGTGGAAGAGAACATTTAATTAAGGCATTATCTTTATCTTTATAGAGCTTACAGTCTGGTAGAAGAATAAGACTATAAGATGTCTATAATATACCATGTCACATGCTAACATTCAAGAGAAGCAAATTAGTGTTTTATGAGGTTTGAAAGGGAAGTCAATCAACCTAGAGACCAAGGAAGGCAGGTTAGGTTGAGTTGAGTTTCAAAGGAAAATTAGGAATTTAATAGATGGAGATTGAGAAGGAAGATATGGTAAGCCAGAGAAACAATAAAGACCAAGATCTATTTCAGTTTAGAAATGTTTGGGTACTCTTTGTAAAGTTAATGTTGAGATTATCCTATATTTGCATAGTGTTTATATGTATATATGTTAATATATGTAGTGTTTATATGTATATATGTATATACATATACATATGCATGTTTCTCTATGTATATATATTTATTTCAGTGATTTTACATTTATTATTTAATTTGACCTATAGGTTAAAAGATAACTCTTTACCACTTTGAATACATCAAAGGCATATATTGTAAAGGAAATTACCATGTTCAAAATGCTCATTCAGTTGTGATAGGCCAGGGTGAAAAATTTGACACTTAAAAATAAATCAAATTCATATGGTACTTTCATATATATTATTTCATTTGATCCTTACAACAGTCTTGTGAGGTAGGTAATGTTATCAGCTTATTACTTTAGACTAGTTAAGTTTTTATTATTATTAAGGGACATTTATTTTTTAAAAGTTGTTCCAAAAATGGCTTGGTCCAAGTGGTTTAGAAGATCAAATATTCACATTAGAATTATGTCTTTCAATCATTGGTGGATATGGCTACTTAAAGCCTTTAAAGCCTTTGCACTATCCAAAATACATTCATAATTAGGCAGCAATTCTCAATCCTGTGTGTTTCATGTCTCATGAATTTCTGACTTCTTTTATTCACCTGCCTCAGCCACTGCACATTTTACATGGGGTACCCTATTAATTTTTTTAAATGTCTCCTGAGAAAACATAGCCAGACAGCTTTGAATCTGATGCCAGTTCTTTCTGCAAAGAATTTTTTATCTTACAGTGGCTTTTCTCCATGAAAGCTAAACACTTTTAATGAGAAGTTTCAATAAAAATCTGCTTTAAAAAATCAGCTGGGTTACCTGAGGATTTAGCTAGGCTTTACTTATGCATATTCTAGATATGTCCTTCTTTGCCCTTCATACGGAATTTAAAATTTAAGTTACCAAAGGAAATTTAAGCCCTTGCTCTAGGGAAGTGTTACTTCTGGCTGGAAGAAGGGAAACTGTTTTGCTAGGTAGCTTCTATTCTTGATTTTCTTGGCCAACTGAAAGGAACATCGGGGTAAATAATTTAAAATGCTGACCTAACAGCTCAACATAGAATGTTGAGACTTGGAAGAATCCTTAAAGATTATCTTGTCTGCCCCCTTCATTTTTCAGAAAAAGAAACAAACTCACAGTAGAGAAGTGGCTTGACAAATGTCATATTATTAGTTTGTAGTGGAGTGGAAACCAGGACCCTAAAGATGATTTTGTAGACACAGATTCAACCCAACTTGTATGACCATTATTTTTCTTAAGTAATACCTATGGATGTATATTAAAAGACTTAGATTCTATGAAATATAACAAATCATTTTATTAAAACCAAGTATGTTTTGAATTACTGACAGAGTATTACTAAGTGACATTTTAGGTACAGGGTGACATGAATATTTCAAAAAAAGACATTTGGTTTTACACTTTGGATTGTCCTGTAAAGGTCACTAATTCTGATTCTCTGATTAGAGAGTGAGTGAGTGGTTAATTTTGTTGGTTTGTATCAGTTTACTTCTAAAATGTGAAAAAAATGTTATCTTCTAGAGGAAGTATTATAAAGTTTAATGAGTTATTATCAATAAATATTTTTTACTTCCTAAGAATATGCTTAAATATTAGATATTTTTCTCTACTAGAAACCATTAGGTGCAAAGAAGGAAGGAACTTGCAACCGTCTCCTTTACATTATTTTTTGACAAGTCAGGATTTCTTCTGACTTGTTAACAGAATGTTTCAGAAATGCTTTAGTTGTTTGGGTTGCAGCCAAGAGAAGGACTTGGCTACCTACACATGCTCAAGACCTATTCAAAGTGGACAAAGTATCCAGAGCTCTGCCCTACTCAGATTTAGTTGAAAACAGTAACTCATCTTGTTTGTAGGGATGGCTCCCAGATAATAATCTGAAATAGGAAGGATTTTAACTGGCATTTCCATGTTTCTTTAGTGAAATAGGAGCAGTGTTGATCCATTCATTCCTCTATCTGACCCTGCTGATCCTTGTTTAAACTCTAAAATAGATGAGTAGAGTATGACCTGCTGAAAGTCCATGACACTCTTCCCCTTTCTATTCTTGGGGGGAAATGTAGTTTTAATTTTTTAAATTGTGTTTTCAGATGACGCGTATGTGTGTGAGTGAATGCGTGTGTGTGTGCATGTGTGCATTCACACATGCGTGTTTATATGTGTATCTGTGTTTTTGTTGATAGAGGACAGTGTTGACAATGTAAGCCATTCAAACTTAGGAAAGACCTTAGAAATAATGTCATTCATTTTTTTTTTTTTTTGACAAATGAGGAAACAAGCTTTCAGAGTATCCGATAACTTGCTCAAAGCCACAGAAGTTCATGAAAAGATCTCAAAAGGCATCTGGACCAACTCTCCAATTTTACTGATAGGAAGTTAAGTGACTTGCCCAAAAATCACACATAGAAGATACTTGGAGACTTAAACCCTTGTCCTCTGGCTCTAAGAACAATGTGTTTGGGTTGTTAATGGTTTCTTTTTCCGCTTAACCCTAAGAACATGAGTTCCTGAGGAAGTAAGGGTGAAATTGATTATTCTTTATCAGAAGAGATAGGGTTATAACAAGGATCCTGTTGATCACTCTCTTCTTCTATATGCTCTCTCTCTTTAGATTTGCACCAAACTGCTCGCTCTTTGTTTTCCTCCCCCCTTTTTGATGTCTCCTTTAACTAGCTCTTCATCTAGGTTATGTCCACTGACCATAGGTGTCTCCTAAGGGTTTGCTTTGGGCCCTTTTCTCTTCCACCTCTTACTCTTCTTTGAGAATCTTAACTCCCATGGACTTCTTTATCATTTCTGTGGACATGATTTACTAGATCTATTTAATTCAGCCTAACCACTCCTGAACTCTGTCTCACTTCACTAACTTCATTTTGGACATGTTGAATTGATTTTCCCATGTGCATCTCAGACTAAATACGTCTGGGAGCAGAACCTCTATTTTTTTCCTCTAACCCCTCCCCTTTTGCAAATTTCCCAATTGCTCTTGAGGATGCCACCATTCTCCCAAATGCCTGGCCTCACAACCTTGACATCATATTTGACTTCCATTGCACATATCTCATCTTTTGCCAATTCTTACTGCTTTTTATCATTGCACCGTTTCTCATATACGACCTCCCTTCAGTCCTACAGCCAACACCCTGGGGCAAGTTCATATCGCCTAAAGCATAAATCATAAAAAGTAGCCTTCAGGTTGGCCCCCCTCCCTTACTTGTCAGTCTTTTCTCCATTCTACTGCCAAAGTGATTTTCTTAAAGAGAAACTCCATTAACTTCCTTTTTCTTCTGGAATCCATTTAAAAAATTCTCTGGCATTCATAAACATTTACAACCTGGCCCCTTCCTACCCTTCCAGTGTTTCTTACCCTTGACTCCCCTCTACCCACTCTACCATCCAGTGACACTGTCCTTTTTTCTGTTCCTCAATATGGTATTCAATCTCCTGATCCCATACATTTTTTACTGATTGTTCCCCATTCCTGAACTACTCTCCCACCTCCCCTTTAAGACTTAAATCAGCTGCTGGAGGCCTTTTCTGATCCTCTCTCCACCCTCTCATGCTAGGGCTTTCCCTTCTGTGTTAATTATATTAACTTTCACCTACTTTGTTTATATTGCATGTACACAGTTGTTTGTATATTCTCTCCCTCATTAGTTTGTGAACTCCATGAGAATTGTTTTTGCTTCACTTCTATCACCAAATGCCTTGCATATAGTGTAAGCATTTTATAAATATTTATTGATTGCCTTTAGATATGACCCTTCCTGGGTCATCTGCATTTTGATCAGAGATGATAAAGAAAGGAAAAAGCTTCTAATATTGAGTGGAATTAAATTATAATGATGCATTTAAAAAGAGGTAGCTCAATGGCACAGTGGATAAAGTGTTGGGCCTGGAGTCAGGAAGATCTGAGTTCAAATCTGTCCTCAGACACTAGCTCTATGATGCTGTACTTAATTAACCATTTCCTTCAGTTTCCTCATCTGTAAAATGAGCTGGAGAAGGAAATGGCAAATCACTTTGTATCTTTGCCAAGAAAACCCCAAATGGGGTCATGAAGAGTCAGACACAACTGAAAAAGAACTCAACATTTCACATGTCAGTACTGGTAGTTTGAGACATAGAGTTCAATTATATTTATTTCCAAATATGTTACCTATTCTTTATTTTTCATTTATATTTCCTTTCAAACCTCATCTCTATCTACTAAAGTTAGCTTGTCCTACTTTGCCCAGGAATTATGCCTCCAGGACTAGGTATGTTCATATTGGTCACATACAGAGTTGAAATATAAGGGATAGAGTGCTGGATTTGCAGTCAAATCTTGCCTCTGTTTCCTCATCTGTAAAATGAGAATAATAATAGTCCCATTTTGTTGAGTTATTGTGGGTATTAAGACATCATTGTTAGCATTTTATAAATCTTAAGGTTTTATATAAATACTGTTATCATTATCATCAATATTACTTGTTAGAGATTGCAAAACACTTATTAGAGTCCATATACTTATCATGGGAAGAACAATTTCACCAATTAGACTTTTTTGGTTCTGGTCTTTGAAAAAAATGTTCCTATTAAAAAACGCATGTGTTAATGCTGTGGCTAGGTACTATGAGCTGTCATTGTATAATTTGTTATGTTTTATTAAAATTATATTCATTTTTGTAGATTTATTCCGTAGATGAAGATGAAAAAGCAATATCTGCATTGGAAATAATCTTACCACGTGACTTAGCAGATGGATTTGTGAATAATAAGAGAGAAAGCTACAAATTTAAGTACGTTGACTTTTTATCTTATACTTTTAAACTGAACTAATTTGAATATTGGATTAATATCAGATGTAAAATTACTAATGTCTTTCACTATTGAAGAACTGGCAAGATTCTCATCTCATTTATTGAAATATTAGTTTCTTCAGAGCTGCCACCTAAAAATATTTGAAAAGAGGAAATATTTCTGTCAGAGATCAAATGTTATAGAGGCTTTCTTTGGTTCTTTTAATATTTTATGTATCCAGTCCAGGCCTGGGGCTAATTGTCTGTTATCAGTCACTTTGTGATTAATTTATCTTTTCAATAATTATATGTACTCTTTTTTTTTTTAATCTTACCTTCTGCCATAGAATCAATACTAAGTATTGATTTCAAAACAGTTGAGCGGTAAGGGCTAGGCAATTGCGGTTTAGTGACTTGCCCATGATCACACAGCTAGGAAATCTGTACAGGCAGATTTCAACCCAAGACTTCCTGTCTCCAGGCCTCGTTCTCTATCCAAACAGGCCACCTAGTTGCCCCTTATATGTATTCTTAATAATGATATAGTGAGAGTAGTATGGTAGAAGGATCACTGATTCTGGAGACAGAGGATGTGGGCTCATATGCCTCTGATGCTTATTATCCTTATGTCCTTGGGCAAGTTAACTTTACCCTCTTTGGACCTCAGTTTCCTCATCTGTAAAATGAGAAAATTGGACTAAATAATCTCTTAAGTCCCTTCCAGGATAAACCTTTGCCCATCTTCTCAAATCAAATCATTGCTCGTAATAGACTACAAGCTGCTTCTACTATTTAGCTTTTCATCACCTTTGTTATATACTCTTTTAATTCTTCCAAAATCATGAAGTTTTGTGAATCAAACCATATAACAAAAAATTTTCAAGTTTCAAAAAAGTAGGCTTTTATGGCAGCAAGTAACTTTTATAATAATCTCTAATGCCCCAGGCTTCCTTTAAGTTCCCACCAAAATCTCATCCTTTAATGTAAGCCTTTCTCAACTCCTCTTAATTTTAGTGCCTCTCTTCTGTTAATTATTTCCTATTTATCCTGTACATAGTTTTCTTTGTATATATTTGTTTATATATTGTCTCCCCTATTAGATTGTAAACTCTGTGATGGCAGGGACTATCTTACCTTTTTTTTTTTTTTTTAAATCCCTAACACTTAGCACAGTGCATGGCAATAGTAGACATTTACATTTAATTCAATTACTTCTGGCCTTTCCTGCTTTCCTTGCCTGACTACATACCCTCCCCGAACCTTAGTATTTCCAGCTTATGATTAACTTCATACATCCCCATTCACTATTTAGTAAAGGAGAAATGCTTTGCCATGGCAGAAGCACATTCTGCATTCTCAAAGCATCTTGTCTTAGTTTTTATGCATCATTGCATCTCACTGTATTACTGTATGATACACCTGCATCAAGCAGATGCCTGGATGAACTCTCTTATCAGTTTGATTTTTTTAACTGTTAAAAATCTTCAACCCATGTGCATACCCATGACTGTATTACTTGACAAAGCATTATGTAGGTATTTTTAATCCAATATATCTACTTGTAGAAAAGATATAGTTGCTTGTTTTAGTTCTTCAAATCATAAAATGTTTTTACCATTTAAACAAAGAAGAACTTGAAAAGATATCCTTTTGAATCATATTCAGAGAGAAAAATTTCAGATGTTTTTGCATTGGTATTACTGCAACAAAAATGCAAGCAATGTTCTCAGACCTGCTTGTCAATTGGTGTTTGGGGAAGCATCACCTAGGCTGCAGCTTTATATTATCTACTATTCCTTTTATACTAATTTCTCCTTATTTGTATCTGGAAATTATCATATGCCTTCTACCTTGGAAAGAGATGTGATACAACGGCACATTCCTTTCTGCTGATCTTTACCAAAGTTATCTTTTATTGATTACTGGTGCCTTCTGGAAACCTTTGATGGTCTCCATACAACATCAGATTTAGATGTTTAATTTATCCTTTTACGTTCCTTTTTTATTCCTTAGCAGACCTCTAGAACTTCCTTGAGGAGAAGACTGTCCTTCCCTATTCCTCTTAGGGATCTACTTTGTGTGATTGTGCCCAATTCAAACTTGCTGCTAGTTAGTATCAAAAAGCCATGTAGAGCCCAGGTTCTTGAGCAATCCTTAAAGCTTCATGAGAAACTGTTGTATTCTAGTAGGTTCCTGGTGGTAGAAGCTTTTTTGAATATAAAAATCTGGTATACACAAATCTTCTTCACCATGTCCCCACCAAAGACCATGAGACTATGATTGTGTTTCTTTGCAAAACACTGGCTTAATGGAATTGCTCAGTGAGCAATTTTTCTGTACCTTTTCTCCCCGATAAAAACTTCCTACAGTTTTCTTTTCTAAGTTTCCATTAGCCTGCTCTTAATTTGTTGTTCAAGAGTCAAGATTTCCATCTTCAAAGGACTAGCTATTGATTTAAAAAAACAAATAAAACATTGCTGAAAAATTGGCTGGTGTTAGACCTGATAACTAATTGTTGAAAATGAATTACAATTATCTTTTTGAACCTAAATTTAATAATCATAAGTGTTAAAATTGCTTTTTCTTTTTACAGGTCAAAAATCCGGCACCGTTCTATGCATATATTGTTTTTAAATTTTTTTCATGTATTTATCTAAATTTGAATTTGATGCCAACAGCAGACACTGTTTCTCTTGAAAGCAGACACACACACAGAGTTGGGGTTCTTTTTTCTCCAAAGCTACTACATTTGTTCAGAGGGATTTATTGTGCAAATCTTGTCAAAGCAATACTGTTCACCAGCTATTTGTAGACAACAGAACAGTGTGGTTATGACTACAGAGCCAACATTGTATTCTGTTAGGTAAGCTTGGAAGCTTGGTGATGTAAATGTGGAGTAATTGCAAAAAGAGAAAAACAAGACATCAACTAAACACTGTTTTAAAGCCCTATTTCATCATCATTACTTTGTAATTTACAGATTTCAGAGGATTTTTGATCAGGAGTCAAAACAAGATTCCATTTTTGACATAATCGCTAAACCTGTTGCTGAAAGGTAGGATTTCCAATAGTTGGGCCTGTGGGATATTTATAATTCATCTTGTCTCATCAATACTCATATAATTATAGAAATGTGTTGAGATACCTCAATTGTGTAAAGAAAAGAAATGACAAAATAAATATGAAATGACCAAATAATGCCCTTCAGATACATGGTTTTATTATATAGAACAATAAATCTCAAACCTTTTACTCTCAAGATCACTTTCCAATCTTAAAAATAATCCAGGACCCCATTAATTACAACAATAATGATTTATTGTTACAATTACAATAATAATAATAATAATAATAAGTTACAAGTTTAAATGTCTTGGTATTTTTGAAAAGAATTTTGATTTCATAGACCCCTAGAAAAGATCTTGGGGCCTCCCAAGAGTCCCCATTCAACACTTAGAGAATTGCTACTCTAAAGTATGATGACCAATATGTCTCAACTTGATAAAAAAAAATTCAGTTTTCTCTAATCTTCCTATGTGGTGGTCAAAACATATACAGTTTTGATCAACACTTTTAATATATGGTAAGACATTCAGTATAAATCCTGAATGAGATCCAGGACTCTTGCCGTCTTCACAGGCCTACACCAGGTTGTACTTAGCTTCCTCATTGCCTTTGTTTCCTCCTGACTCTCTAAACCCATATTAAAATTTTTCAATTTAAAAAATACAAATAATATTAAACATCACTATAACCAGCCAAACTTGGTCAGCAACCATTTACGTTTAAATAAATTAATTGAAGTGCACTAAATGTCATACTGTCTCTGTTCCTCATTCTTTCTCCATTGGTTTTCTTTGTTTACTCCCAGCCTATTTTTCCTTTTATGTGGCCTCAGCTCTAGTCTGTACACTGTTCTAGTTCTGTTCCTTTTGCTTTGCATTATTTCATAAAGTTGATTCCAGATTTCTTTATGTGCCTTATACTTGTCCATCATAATTGCATTATAGTATTCCATTACATCAGTGTACCACAATGTCTTTAACCATTCCCCTATTATTGGACATTTAGTTTGCCTCCACTTTCCCAGATTGAGAATTTCCCCTATTTCAGCTTTGACTGGAGCATCTTTCTTCCTTACATATTTCCCCAGTGTCTTTTCAGATGTGCATGCCTAGTGGCGTACATTCATGAAGGTTTATAATAGATCTTTATTTCATGGTGTTACTAGACAGTAAAATATGAGCTAGATACATATCTGAAGTTGAACTATGACATTTATAGTCAGAAGATTGAAGTGTAAAACAGGGTACAACATTTCCTGGGGATTTGGGGTAGCAAATTACTATACCTATAAATGCATTGCCAGATTGTGGTCATAAATGGAATTGTTTCAATTTGTAGTTGACTGTGGCAAACGCCACCATTCTTAAAATGTTTAGGTAAATACAACAGGACGTTTTGTTTAATGAACAAGTAAATTATCACTAATGGGTCTAACTTTCTGCTTCATTTAAAAGTTCCATTACTTGAAGCAAAATTCATATGACAGCCCTTTAATGGTTTTCAGCTGTGATGCTTTGAGCATCTTTTCAGGTCAAGGAAAACTCTCATTATGGTTATTTATGATGGAATATTGCCTTCTCTAACTAAAAGTAATCTTTCCTTCCTCCTATCTCTCATAGAACTTTTCTTGTACCTGTCCTAAATGTTTATATTTAGTCTAATTCTAGGACTAGAGGAATAAAAATATTCTCATACTTCATATATTTAACTATTTTTACTATCAAAGGGCACTATCACCTCCCAGATCCTAGACTTACAATCTGTGTCATTCTCAACTTCTCATTCTCTGACTGCCACCCTCTCCCCATCTCATCTGTTATCAAGTCCTATTGATTCTGGTTTGATATGACTTAATGGTTTATTGATAGCATCCAGACCATTGGTGGTACCTATGTTTAAAAAGAAAGCAAGGATTCCCATGCTGATGAGCTTCAGTGAGCACCGATTTATCAACCATTCTGGTTTCTGAGACAAAGAGAGTTCCAGGAAAAATAGCCCTGGCCTAGAACTTTATGCTTTAGGTTTGGGTGGCATTAAGTATGGAGAGTAGCAGCATTGTTTTATTCTCCAGAGGACAAAGGAGATGAGACTCATTTTCAAATGCACCTATCTAAGGTAAGTGGGACCCCATATCCTATTTTCTCTCTTGAACTTTAGGTCCAGCTGCCTGCTGGGCATTACCTAGACATCCTATAGAAATATCAAATTCAACATGTACAAAATGCAATTCATTGTATTTCTTCAAAAGAAAAAAATTTCCTACAAACTTTCCAGGATCTCAAGCAAGGACATATTCTTTACTCTTCCCTTTCCCTCAGTCTCAATATTCAAGTAGTTGCTAAATTTTATTGATCCTCCCTCTTCAAGTTCTCTTGCATCTGGCCCTGACTCATCAAATCCTTCACCTGTATATTTCTCTCCCCTCTTCTCTCATCTTCTCTCATCCTTTCTCTTTCTCTGTCTTCTTTATGTTCTCTTCTCTCTCTCCTCTCTTTCTATCTCTCTTAAAATATCTTTGTATTGGGGCAGTTAGGTGGTTCAGTGGATATAGAGCCCAGCCAAGTTCTAGGTTTAAATCTGGCCTTAGACACTTCCTAGCTGTATGATCCTGGTGTAAGGGGGGAAAGGGGGATTTATGGGTTCAATATATTAAAAGATGGTCGTCAGAGGATTGAACTATTATCAATCCTCAATTAAAAATAATCTCAAGTCAAAATTGACTTTTATGGAAATTTATTTACAATTAAGGAGAGAGGAAATAAGGAAATAAGAATCTAACCCAGTAGGTAATTTATTATGATCCTCTAATTAATCCAGGTAGATCTTAACTCTCAGCAAAGAGTCAGAGGGCCAGAGGCTCAGAAGTGAATGGAGTAAAACTTCATTCACAGAGTCTACTAAAAGAAATGTCTTAAGAGAAGTGCAAGAAGATTCTGTCAGTCTTTAAACTCGCCACGTGGAATTCAAAGAAGATATTTAAAGCAGTCTCACCAGGGTCTCAGTGTTCCAACACTCCTCTACAAACCAGAAAAGGTCCGTCACCAGATGCCCTCTTCAACCAAAGACCTCTCACTCACTCAACTCCCTCTTTTTAAAGGGGTCACATATGCCTCACTTCCTGTGCCTTCCCCTAGCCTGCGTGTCCAATCACAATAGACACTTCTCATAGCCCGCCTAGGGGGCAGTCATTCGATTCTGATTTGTCACTCACTCCATCACAGGTGGGTTAGGACCTCCCAGAATTGGAGGTGCTCTCACCTTTGGTGATTAAATCTAAAGATGGGCAGTGTAGACTTAATCTAATTATCACACTGGCCAAGTCACTTAATCCCCATTGTCTAGCCCAGTGATGGGCAAACTAAGGCATGTGGGCCTAAAATATTCTATCCTGTGTGACATTATTCCTAATCTGATGAATACAATGAGTAGGATACAATACAATGAAACTTCAAAAGAGTGGCCTTAGAAACAGACTGACAAATGAGCATTTCCTTTCTTTTGACCTCCTCTTTAAAAAGTTTGCCCATCACTGGTCTAGCCCTTACCACTCTTCATTTCCCCCAGTAGAATGTAAGTTAATTTTGGACAAAGATTGCTTTCCTTTTTTTTTTTTTATTCTTACCATCTATCATAAAGTAGATGCTTAATACACATTTATTAAATTGAATTGAATATACTAAACTTGAATACACTAATCAAGCATGTGTGTGAGGATTGGTAGAATTCCTTTGACTTCAGGGGCAATACTTATAGATTCATTAGTCATTCTCAATGCTTTTTTCCTCTACCTGTCCTCCCTCTTCCCTTAAATCAATTCTTAACTCATCCAGGACTTTTTTCATCTTTTACGTTCTGTGCAAATTTGATGGATATGGAATAATAATTTTTGTTTTAATTAGCATTTTCCACCTTATTCTCAATTTTGAGCACTTTTAGGCATAGTTACTGATCATTTATGCTTCTTTTGTAATCTGTCCAAAGTCTTTGACCACTTGTCTGCTGTGGAATGGCTCTTAATCATCCAGATTTATCTCAGTTTCCTATATATGCTGTCATTGGGGCCCCTGTCTTGCCCCTCATTGGCGATGTCACAATTTCTCAGTACTCTCAATAACTCTTTAAGACAATAAGTCACAGAGAAGTGCCAATCTATATTTAGCAAACAATCATTTCATCAAAAAGTATTAAGTGCCACCTGCATGCCTAGGAGGATATTCGGCACTGGTAAAAAGTACAAAGAATGAACCAGCCTCTTCAAAAGGAAGTTAATGGAGAGGCAAGTACAGATAAAATATATACCATACTATAAAGTATATAAAATATATAAACTAATGATTGGGATCAGGAAAGGTTTCACTGAGGGATGAAGCCTCAATTACATCTTATAGGAAGAGAGAGAATCCATGAGGCATAAGAAATGAGAGAGGGCATTCTAAGCATGGGGAAATGATAGAATAATAGCAACAATAATAATAGTAATACTGAACATATAGTGTTTTAAGGTTCTTTACATGTATTATCTCATTTTATCCTTGCTACAAATCTGAGTTCTTTTATTATCTTCATTTTAAATGTGAGGAAACTGAGGTAGAAGTTAAATGACTTGCTTAGAGTCATTTATCTAGCAAATAACAGAAATAAGATTTGGACTTATCTTCCTGACTGTAGGTTCAGAGTTCTATCCACTGTACCAAATAGCTGATTAGCTGCCCAGCCTAACACATCAGATCAGATCAGAGCAGAACTGGAGTGTCATAAATGAGGAACAGAGGGAAGTCCATTTTGGAAGGATTAAAGAGTGTGGAAGGGAGAGTATTATCTAATAATGTTGGAAAAATAGATTTGGGCTAGATTATGAATAGTTTTGAAAACAAAAGAGTAAAGTTTACATTTTATCCTAGAGACAATATAAGGCCACTTGAATTGATTGAGTAGGAGAATCATTCAATCACATCTACATTGAAAAAAATTATTTGGGAAGCAGTGGGTAGGATGGACTGAAGTGGTAAAAGACTTGAGTCAGGAAGACCAATTAGGAGGCTGTTTCAATATGGGGGAAGAGATAATGAGGTCCTAAACTAAGGTAGTAGACATGTGAGTGGAAGAAGGAGTTGGATACAAAATATAATAAAGGGATTTGATGCAAGAGAAGGTAAAAAGCACAATATTTTTCAACAAATCAGATATGTAGGGCAAGGAAGAATAAGGAGCCCAAGACAGTGATGCTAAAATTATGAAACTAATTTGCTGGAAGGATGATGGTACCTTCAAAAGAAAGAGTTGGAAGAGGAGAGGGTACAAAGAGAAAGTTAATAAATTTAATTTTAGACATGTTGAGTTTAAGATATTTGTAGGACATCAAATTTGAAAATGTAATGTCCAATAAGCAATTAGTGATAGTAAATGGTAGCTTAGGAATAGAGATTAGAAGCTACATATATTCATATCTACATATACACATACAATTATGTATAAATATATTCATATACACACATACATCTATATGCACAAACATATATTGTTCCTGTGCATATAAACACATATATATGGACATATCTATATCTATATATGGTTCTTCTGCATATATATGGTAGTTAAACTCATGGGAACTAATATGAAAATAGAAAATGGCCCAAAACAGAACACTGGAAAATACCCACAATTTGGAGGTATATTATAGATAAAGAGTTAGAAAAGGAGACTGAGAAGTAGTGATTAAACAGATAGGAAGCAAACAGGAGATAGTAATGCTATAAAAACCAAGAGAGGAAAGAGTTTCTAGGAGAAGAGAATGGTCAGCAAGTGTAAAAAGTCATAAAATAGGGAGGAGAGTTTTAGGATTGAGAAAAGAATCTAAGATTTGGCATTTTAGAGATGAGTCAATTGTTGAGTCAGTAAACATTCACTAAGCACCTACTAAATGCTGGGAACTGTGATGAGCATTAGGTCTATAAAGAAAGGTAAAAGATAACCTCTGACCTTGTGGAGCTCATGATCTATTGGGGTAGACAACATGCAATCAACAATGTATATCTGGACTATATTAAGAAGGAATTTGAAATTATCTGAGAGGGAAGGCCCAAGAATTAAAGAGGAACTGGAAAAAAATTCCTATAGAAGGTAAGATTTTTGGTAGGACTTTAAGGAAGCTGAGGAAGTCAAAAGACAGAGATGAGGAGGCAGAATATTCCAAGGTTTGGGCACAAATAGTGGCAATTCCTTGAATCAGGATATGGACTTTATTGTTTGAGGAAGAGCAAGGAAGACAGTAGTCACTGGGATGCAGAGTGCATGGTAGTAATGGGTTTGTAAGCTGTCTGAAGAATGGAAATGTGGGAGAGGAAGTCAGGTTTTAAAGAGGTTTGAACACTAAAACAGAGAAATATTTGGTCCTGGAGATGATAGGGAGCCACAGGAGTTGATAAGGGTAACATGGTCAGACCTACATGTGAGATAACATAGTGAGATTTACATGTGAGTAAGATCACTTTAATAGCTGAATGTAGGGTAAGACTTATTATGTATGATAATGGAGAGATCAATCAAAAGGTGTGAGGTAATGATGAACTGCACTTGGGCAGTGTCAGAGAAGTGAATGGGGCATATGTGAAAGATATTACAAAGGTAATTTGATGGACCTTAGCAATAGATTGCATATTGGAGGTATGATTGAAGGAAGTCAAGGAAACCAGGAGGCAAAGATGAAGAGGGACTGAATTTCATATATGAAGGATGAGAAGGGAAAATGCTTAGTCAGGAGATGAATGTCTTTTGTCAAGAGTAGCAAGACTATTGTCACAGGATTACAGAATATGTGGAAGTGAGTAAGATGTAAAAACCCTGGAAAAATAAAAGGGGGGCCAGGTTATCTGAAGGGTTTTGAATGAGAAACAGAGGATTTTGTATTTGGTTTTGGAAAAGATAGTGGCAAAGAGCATCTGGGAGATGTGAGTACAGGAAGAGAGGAGAAGAAGCTCTCAGCAAATGACCTCCTTTTTTCCCCAGTAAAACATGAGGCCAACTGACAGGATGGAAAGGGGGAGCTATAGAAAGTTTTATGAGGGTTGAAAAGGTTTGGAAGAACTATTGTAGAGAGTGGGATGGTAGGTTGATTAGGAAGGCATGAAAGGATTGCCTTGTTGTGGTGAGGGCCTAGTTGAAATTTTATAACAAATTTGTAGCAGATGCAGACAGCATGATGTCATCCAAAGATTTTGCAAACATGTTATCTATGTCTCCATCTGAGCCAGTAATAAAAAATATTGAACAATGCAAGGCCAGGATCAAACGTCTGGTGCCATCCACTAGAGTATTCTATCTAATTTGAAATGGATGTTTTCATCATTACTCTTCTGTGTGGTCATTTCTGAATCCACTTCATTGAACTATTGGCTAGCTGACATCTCTCTATCTTGTTCTGAAGGGCATTCTGAGCAAATTTGTAAATATTTCTGGGAAATCTAAGTACACTCTGGGTATTCTCTATCTACTCACAACCTTGTGAATGAAGTAAATGAGGTAAGTTAGTCTGGAATGTCCTGCTCTTGAATAAGACAGTCCCAGCACTTAGCAATTGCCACTTTTCTAAACATTTACAAGTTATTTCTATGATAATATATTACAGAACTTTGTAGGAAATTGAAGTTAAGCTGTCCAGTTCAATTTATAGAACTCATCCTCTTCCTTTTTTTTGAAAATTGGGACATTTTCCTCTCCTTGGATCTGCAGCCAAAAGAAAAAAAGCTTGTGCTAGTACACATTGGCCAAGGAAGCACTGGTCTGTTCCTTTTCCCTATGAACAGGGCCAACAGTAATGCTCCCCTGGCCAGGAATTGCCAGCACACCTGGTCCATGAATTATTTACCTATGTCTGCAGTTATTTAATTAAATTTTTCTTATTCTGAAGATCATTCTTCCTGGGAAAGAAAATCAAACAAAATAAAATTGAGTAGTTCTGTTTCTTACCTTTCTTCAGTTATATTCTTGCCCTTCTTGGCTATGATCTAATCCATCTCAGACTGCTACCTTGGAAAAAGACTTTTTTTTTGTCTTACATAAGAGATCTAGATGTTATTTTTGCTTTTGTTATTTTTATTATTTTATTATATAATATAATAATAGTTTATTGTTGCTTTTGTTAATAGTAGTAACACCAATTATTATTATACTTGGCTTTTGTATACTATTGAAAAGAAAATTATTTCTTGGCTTTTTTAGCCTGATGAATGAGGTGAAACTCAAGACAAAGCTTGTTAAAAAATAGATCAAGGTAGCAACACTTGGGTTGCTCACTGGGGATTAGAAATTTTTTACCTTTTTTTTTTTTTTTTTTAAACCCTTACCTTCCATCTTGGAATCAATACTGTGTATTGGCTCCAAGGCAGAAGAGTGGTAAGGGCTAGGCAATGGGGGGTTAAGTGACTTGCCCACCGTCACACAACTGGGAAGTGTCTGAAGCCAGATTTGAACCTACGACCTCCCATCTCTAGGCCTGGCTCTCAATCCACTGAGCCACCCAGTTGCCCCCTCATCTTTTTTATAAAATAATTTGAATAGTAAAAGTGGTTGGTCCAGATAGGCCATAAGTGACAATTTGCAGGTAGAGGAACAAACATCACAGATGGGGGTCTGTGACTTGATTATGCAACAAATCTTAGGGAATATGACACTAAAGATTAACCAGTAGGGTTGGAAATAGTGGATCACTAAGTCAACCTAACTTTCAATATTACCCAAAACTGCTAAGCACTGGGAATACAATTACAAGGAGAAAGAAAGACAGTCCCTGTCTTGCAGCATTCCTGCCTCCTTACATTCTAGTAGAAAGGACATGACATAAAAGAAAAGTGATGCAGAAGAAGTTAATGCCATGAAGTGACAGAACAGAGAGAATCGCAAATCATCAGGGGAATGAAGATAGACTGGCTGGGGCCCTTTGTTTTATATGGAGGTTCTGAGAGAAATCCATTAACCAGAGTGGTTTATACTTCCTGTGTGGAAAAGCCAAGGATGGAGTGAACTTCCAGAGAGAGGAGGCTGCAGAAGCAGAGTGAACTTTTAGAGTGAGAGGGAAGTTTTGGCATGGTAGAGAAAGCCTAAAAACCAGATGTATGGATCCCAAAGATGAATGAGGTTCAGGAAAGGCTTCATGGAGAAAATGACATTTTAGCTAGGACTGATGAATGTAATAGGGAGCAAGTATAGTCTAGTTTGGCTGGATTGTAAAGAGTGGAAAGATAAGGTGTGTGAGATGAGACCAGGTTGATAAATGTAGGAGCCAAATTATAGACATTTAAAAACTAAACTAAAATTTGAATTCAGGTTGGAAATGTGGCACCTTTGAATGCTTTTGAAAAGAATTTTGGCAGGACTAAAACTGTGTTTTGTTATTCATTTGTGACCCCATTTGGGATGTTCTTGGCTAAGATACTGGAGTGGTTTGCCAGTGTGGTTCTATACTTCATTTTACAGAGGAGGAAACTGAGGCAAAGAGCATGAAGTGATTTGCCCAGTGTCATACACCTACTTTGAGATGTGCCTAGCACTCTGTCCACAGTTCTTCTGCTGGATGTGAATAGCATTCCTTCTCATAAGTCCCTCAGAATTGTCCTGGATCCTTGCATTGCTGCTAGAAGAGAAGTCCATTATATTCGATTATGCCACAATGTATCAGTCTCTGTGTACAATGTTCTCCAGGTTCTGCTCCTTTTGCTCCATATCAATTCACGGAGGTCTTTCCAATTCACATGGAATTCCTCCCTCCAGTTCATTATTCCTTTCAGCCCAATAGTATTCCAGCAGCAGCAGGAATACTATTTTTTCAGCCATTCCCCAATCAATGGACACCCCCTTATTTTCCAATTTTTTTTGCCACCACAAAGAGTGCAGCTATGAATATTTTTGTACGCATATTTTCCCTATTATCTTTTTGGGGTACAAACCCAGCAGTGGAGCAGGCAGTCTTTTAAAACCATTTGGGCATAATTCCAAATTAGCAGCGTTTCTTTTGCCTACTAAATCACCAGATGATCAATAAATGATGATTGATCATTTGCTCTGTATAAAACTAAAAACAGTACTTCTCTAAATGTAGGAAATAAAAATTTAATAAAGTTATTCATTATTCTTGAGTTCACACAGATTCGAAAATGGAACACTTTAGCTGTTTAAGTTGCATTCTATGGTTAAATCAGAAATGTTGACTGAACTCCCCAGTTTACCCAGTTATAAAATGTAAAACCTATAATATTCAAATATATCATATAGCACAATTTCATCAGTAAATCATCATTAGTGGTCTATCATCAAGACAGAAGCTGTTAACTAAAACTGATGTGTAAATAGAAAATAATTAGGGAAATCTGCTAATAGACAAGAAAGAAACAAAACTGATATGTGGACATAAAAATAATTAGTGAATATAATATATGTGTATTCCATTTTGAATTATGTATAGCACCTGGGTATTCCTCACCCCCTTTCAGGGTAGCTCCCTTAGAATATAGCTACTTAAGTTTTAAATTATCTTATGAGTCTGGGCCTCTAAAATTATAGATCATAAGACCCTAGTAAAGTGTGTGTCAAATGATATGGGCCAAGTTGCTGGTGGAACTAGGGCCTCTTGAGTTATCTGTCACATTGCCACACCACCATCTGGGGCTATTGTGAGCCAAAACAGCTTAGAGAAGACCTAGGGATGTTTGAGTTTACTTTGCTACCATGTAGTTTAACTTGGGACCCAGCTTTGAGCCACTGGAGCAAGGAATGTATAAAGATAGAATATACCTCCCATGTATACTGTGTGTATCATGTAAGTATGTGGTTTTCATGTCATCTTATCTCTTTTTTTTAATTTATTTTTTTATTAATATTCATTTTTAATCTGTTTACATACTTTATGCCCCTACTTTCCCCTTCACCCCCCACTCTCCCCCCACCCATGGCCAACGCACATTTCCACTGGTTGTAACAAGTGTCCTTGTTCAGGGTCTATTTCCCATTCATGTCCTCCTCAGTCCATGCATTCAAGCAATTGTTTATCTTATATGTTTCCTCTCCTGCAGTCCTTCCTCTGAATGTGGGTAGCATCTTTACCATAAATCCCCCAGAGCTGTCTTGAGTCATTGCAGTGCTGCTGGTACAGGAGCCCATTACATTTGATTTTACCGTAGTATATCAGTCTCTGTGTACAATGTTCTTCTGGCTCTGCTCCTTTCGCTCTGCATCACTTCCTGGAGGTCTCTCCAATTTGCATGGAATTCCTCCAGTTTATTATTCCTTTTAGCACAATAGTATTCCATCACCCGCATATACCACAATTTGTTCAGCCATTCCCCAATTGAAGGACATCCCCTCATTTTCCAATTTTTTGCCACTACAAAAAGCGCAGCTATAAATATTTTCGTACAAGTCTGTTTATCTATGATCTCTTTGGGGTACAAACCCAGCAATGGTATGGCTGGATCAAAGGGCAGGCAGTCTTTTATAGCCCTTTGGGCATAGTTCCAAATTGCCAGCCAGAATGGCTGGATCAGTTCACAACTCCACCAGCAATGCATCAATGTCCTGATTTTGCCGCATCCCCTCCAACATTCATTACTCTCCCCTTCTTTCATTTTAGCCAATCTGCTAGGTGTGAGGTGATACCTCAGAGTTATTTTGATTTGCATTTCTCTAATTATTAGAAATTTAGAACACTTTCTCATGTGCTTATTGATACTTCTGATTTCTTTACCTGAAAGTTGCCTATTCATGTCTCTTACCCATTTATCAATTGGGGAATGGCTTGATTTTTTTATACAATTGCTTTAACTCCTTGTATATTTGAGTGATTAGACCCCTGTCAGAGTTTTTCGTTATAAAGATTTTTTCCCAATTTGTTGTTTCCCTTCTGATTTTGACTACATTGTTTTTGTTTGTACAAAAGCTTTTTAGCTTAATATAATCAAAACCATTTAATTTACATTTTGTAATTTTCTCTAACTCTTGCTTGGTTTTAAAATCTTTCCTTTCCCAGAGATCTGACAAGTATACTATTCTGTGTTCACTTAACTTATAGTTTCCCTCTTTATATTCAAGTCATTCACCCATTCTGAATTTATCTTGGTGTAGGGTGTGAGATGTTGATCTAGACCTAATCTCTCCCATATTGTTTTCCAAATTTCCCAGCAGTTTTTGTCAAATAGTGGATTCATGTCCCAAAAGTTGGGCTCTTTGGGTTTATCATACACTGTCTTGCTGACATCATTAACCCCAAGTCTATTCCACTGATCCTCCCTTCTATCTCTTAGCCAGTACCATATTGATTTAATGACTGCTGCTTTATAGTATAGTTTGATATCTGGTACTTCTAGGCCCCCTTCCTTCACATTTTTTTTCATTATTTCCCTTGATATTCTTGATCTTTTGTTCATCTTATCTCTTAGGCTGAACTCTTTGAGGCCAGAAACCATGGTTTTGCATTTTTTCCCTTTGTATCCCCTGCATTTAATATAATATCTTTGACATAATAAACTTCTTCCTTATCTCTCTCCTGGCTTCTCTGGCTTCCTCTGAAGTTAAAGTTCTACTTCTTTCAAGAAGCCTTTTCCTAGGACAACTAAGTGGCTCAGTGGATAGAGAGCCAGGCCCGGAGACAAAAGGTCCTAGATTTAAATATGGCCTTAGCCACTTCCCAACTGTTTGACCTTGAGCAAATCACTTAATCTCAATTGCCTAACCCTTGCTGCTCTTCTGCCTTGTAACTGATACTTAGTATTGATTCTACGAGAAAGTAAAGGCTTTTGAAGAAAGGAGAAGGAGAAGGAAGAGGAGTTTCCTGCACTCCTAAATCTTGGTGCCTTCCATACTCATTTGATTCTCATCTTTACCATGGTGAAGTATCTGCTATGATGACATATTAATAATCTTTTGCCCTAGTATTTGCTACAGGGTTTGGCATACAATAGGCACAAAATAGTGACTTGATTTATAGACTGACTGACTGAAGATAGCTTTAAGACTGGCTGGGAGCTCCTTAAACTCCAGGGAACTTCCTGGTTTCTTCTTTCCACAGGTTATTTTTATCCTCTTTTACCACCTTATGGACTGTTTTTTATTGCCTTATGCACTGCTATTGCCTAAAGGTTACTGAATAGTTTTATTAAAGAAATTAAAAATCTTAGCCTCCAAGGCAACAGAAGTGCAACCATGGCTAGGGCTCCAAAGGACACAGTTCAAAGCAAATGACATGACATAGTAAGAAAGGTAGCAACAAAATATTGTCCCCACAAACCTGGGGTATACTCCCCAAGAAATATACACACAGAATCAGTAGGAAGAGTGAATATAAATGGAAAGGCAGACCCCCGGGTGGAGAACACATGTAGCCATGGCATACATGTGGAGAAGCAACTGACTCCTTTTCTGCAGGAATGCACATGGCTTCCAGTGATGCCATTACCCTGATCCCACTGGCAATGGCCTTTGGTGGATGCCCTTCCTGCCCACTGCTATATCAGACCTTGTTCCACCAGACACTGCTCAATGTTATTGCTTTTGTCTTCCCAGGTTGCTGCTCCTGGGAGAGCAGTCAGGTGCTTTTCACTGAGTCTCTTTTTCTGTTGGATACTGCTCAATACTGCTCTGGTGCTGGACTTGTTTCTGTAAACACTGCCTGGCTGTAGCCTCCACCATATCGACCCTTGGGCTCAGCTGAAAAATTCATCTAAGGTTCTGATGAACTTTCTTAGCTTAAATCCTATAGGCTTTTTTCTTCAGCTCTTTTAGAAATAGAAGGAATCTTTGCTCTAGTATCAGCAGAAAAGTTTCCCATCTCATTTCTTCCCTACTCCTGAGGCTTTTCATTGTCCTATAGAGATTTTCAGTTTGCTCTTTGGATGACTTTTCCTAGTATGAGGTTTAGTCCTCTCAATTCATTATACTTCCCCAATTCCATCTCTTAATGCTAGACTAGAAACCAGATTAATATTTATTTGCCCAACAGTTGCCACACAACTCGGAGGGTTTGGGGTTCCCCAGATTTTAAGACCATTTTCTCCTATAGATGAATGAGTCCTGAGACAAGTTGAGCACAGGAGCAAGGTCAGGTTCTCTGCTACATATACAATCTGTTCTTGGCCCCTTCCCAGGCAAATGTAGCCAATTAAAATCTGAAAGGAATGCATCAATCTTATATCCTTTATATACTCATCTTTGCCTAACAAAGGATTGTAACTTGCTTGACTCTTACAAAATAAAGCTTCCAAATCAAGTCTAGATCTATTCACCTATTACAAGTGCATGTGAATCCTTAATTAATACTTTTTGTAGTGCCTCCCCTATGGTATTCCCCAGCTTATACTTGTGCTCAGAGTTTGTAAGCCCTGCAGGGTTGTTGCTGGGCTATAGTTTTAAGGGATACATTTTGGGTGGCTACCCCTATTACCATGGCTCATTAGCCCTCTATTGATGTACTGCCCATTAACAATAGTCAGGCTAGCCTAATTAGCTCTTAGCGGAAGTATCTGCTATGATGACATATTAATAACAGTAGCTACAAAATAGTCAAAACATTTCTCCCCAAAATCTGGGCTACATTTTCCCACAAATACTCAGTGGTCATGGGAAGAGTAAGTGTAATATAAAGCATCCATATTGGAAATCCATTATGTCCAGGGCTACTCAAACTCCTCTAGTACTACCTGACTTCAGAGTCCTTTCTTTCCAGTGAATTATTCAGAAAACAATAATCGCCACCACCACCTCAGCCTGTTTTTTGGCTGACTATTCAGCCAAAGTCTCAACATTTGCTCCTTTCTGTAACTCAACTGTTGATTGCCAGATCTGTCTTTCTTTTGAATCCATAGTCAGCCCTCTTCTCTGCTTCCAGTGGTCATTCTCCTTGAAGCTGCTTCTGGTCTTAAATGATTTCTTTCTTGTATCCAACTGTTTGGAATTTATATCTTTGTTGACTGACTTGGATAATTTAAAAAGACAAGATCAAGTTTCTCCCTATAGACAAGAATTTGGCTTTTAGATACCATGGCCATGGTAGAGGAGATTTTTCTCATCTTCTCCCTCCAAGAGATGAACAGTTAGTTTCTTCTATGACTTCTGGGTCTCTTCAATTCACCTGAAATGCTGTATAATATAATGTTCACATTGCTAAATTTATCAGAGGTTTAGCTATTTAAAATCTCAAGGGCCATGGACAATTCTCAGCCCAATCGATTACATTGCTCCTGACTCAATCAGAGGGAGTTGTTAATGCTTTGTAAAGGGATCATTGAATATTAGTGCTTTGTTACTATATCATCATCTGTGGCTAAATTCATGACTGCATCAATTGAGTTGGGGGTGGTGGTGGTGGAAATCAAATCCTTTCTCCAAAGATTTGAACAATAATGGCTTATTCCTCAAATAGTCATAGTTTTGGTGCCTCATTATGGTGTGGAGATGATGCAGGCTTCTCAAAAACTGTGCTAGTAGAATGTAAGCTATGGATAGGTCTACAGAGCTGGAAAGATTTTGAGCATGGCTGTAGTAATGGATTGTGTATCTTTTGTCCAAAGAGTAGTCTGACTTGGTTCAGAGAATTACTTTTCACTAGACTGATTTCAGAGTGAAACTCTTGAAGGCTGTGCTTTAAGTCATGGGGATACAGTATGCATCAGTGAAGGAAGGAACCTGCACCCCTACCATCAAAATCAGAGATCACTGAAGTAATGAAATGGTGATGAATCTTCTCTGCTTATGACAGTGAACAAAGATCCATAAATTAATAGTATCTGTCCCCAGAAACTGAAGTTTGGATAGTGTTTGGATAGTGTTAGAGACAAAGGAGGCTTCCCCAATATCTCTAGACTTTGTCCAGGAGATGGAGGGATTGGGGGGTGGGGTGGGTAGAGGAATGTTAGGGTTGCCCTTCTCTGCCTACAGGAGGGCCAGGAGATCCCCAGCTGGCACTAGAAAGGAGGATATTCCGCCCTCAGGTACTCTCTGCACAAGAGATCATGGACCCCAAGAAGGAGTATCACTTCTGTTCCTAAGGGAGCACGGAACCCAAGGAAGAGTTTCAAATCCAGTCCCAAGGGAGTAGATACCCTAAGGATCAATACTGATTATCATCCAAAGGGATCAGGGACCCTTTCTGGGTAAAGACCAGAGTACAGACCAGGAGTCAGTGATTATACTTCTCTGCAGATTATATCACCTTGAAAGCACCTAAATTTCCAAACCCACAGAATTTGCTCTGAAAAAAGTAGTGTGAAAAAGTGTGAGGATTGAGACAGTGTCCTTCACCACTATATCAGGAAAAGAGCCCAACTTTAACATAAAGTTCAAAATCAAGAAATAGGGTGGGGAATTGAACAAAGAACAAAAAAAGAACCTGACCATAAAAATCTCCCATGGGTGATAAGGAAGATCAAGACACCAACTCAGAAGATGAGAATGATATCAAAACAGCTAAAAGGTAGGCCTCGAATTAAAAAAAGATGAATTGGACACAAGCCAAAGAAGAATTCCTCAAAGAACTCAAAAATAATTTTCAAAATCAAGTAAGAATGGTAGAGGGAAAACTGATTAAAAGAAATGAGAGCAAAGAAAGAAATTATGAAAAGATCAGAATAGCATGGCAAAAGAGGTACAAAAATACTGGAGAAAATAAGGACTTAAAAAAACAGACTAGGCAAATGGAAAAAAAAGCTACAGAAATTCAATGAAAAAAATAATGTCTTAAAAAACAGAATCTACCATATGGAAAAAGAGGTATAAAAGCTCACTGAAGAAAATAATTCTTTAAAAATTACTTTTGGGCAAATGGAAGTTAATGACTTCATGGAAGCTCTAGATTTTGTTCATGATATTCTTGAGAGCTTTTGTTTTGTAGTTTCTATCAAGAGTTAATGTGTGGAATATTTTTATTTTTACCAAAACCTCCAGAGAGAATTATACTTCATAGTTTAGGGCTAGGAATGGAAACTTTTTTATATTAATGCAGCATCCCACCTGTCCATAGCTAATTAAATGAATCAAAATTGGCACATCCGTTCTTATCCCCAATTTCAGAAATAGCTCTAGACTGTTGGGAAGAATTTAGCAAAAATGGCTTACACAAAAGAATCACATAATCCTTGAGCGAAATTATGGTCGGTCTCTCAAATTCCACATTAAAAAAAAACAAAAACTTAAGCAGCTTCCTCAATAGATCTGTTAATAAACCCTAAAATTCCAGACATTTGTCTTGGTTTTTATTTTCTCTTGGAATCATTTATGTCACTTTGCAATGGCTAATTATACCCACATACTGAAGACTATAGGTTCAACATCATTTTCCCTTCCAAAAAAAAGGCATTTAAAAGCAAAAATGTTACACATATGACTTCCTAAAAGTTTTTAAGGCCCTTGGTTCAGGAGACTTTCACCATGACTAAAAATTATATTTTTATAGGGCAATAAGGATTCTGTGTTTAATTATTGATAATGGCTCACTGTGTATGTTTCTTTAAGCATAATATAGTTCCATGTTTATCCTCATTGAAATTGTAAATTATTGTTGTTTTGCTAGACCATGATTGTAGCTCTTTTTTTTTAAAGTTACCTATTGCATAGTAAAATTTTTCCCTCTGACTTTACATCTTGATTCTATGTATGTGTGTTTATATGTTTTATATATTTTTCCACTTGTAACAGATTGTTAGGTTGGTTTTCTTATCCAGGCTGACACTACTTTCATATTATTGGACTATTTAGCCCATTTACATTAAAAGTTGTGAGTATGAAGCTTGCATTTTCTTTCATTTGTTTCTTTAGCATTACTTAATCCCCCCCCCCCCACCCCCATCGTCTTTGGTTTTAAAACAAGATTTTGTCACGGTGACTCATTTCTCTTAAACTACTTAACTGTTAATTAGCTACCTTAAGCTATATCCTCTCACACTGCTATTTGCCTACCCTTTTCCTAGTTTGGGGTTTTTTACTTAAATCTTTAATTTACTAAAAATTAATTCTTTATTATTTTACTTAACTACTTGTTTCCTCTTTAAAGAAAATCCCTTCCACGACTAGAAACAACCTATGCAAAGGTATGGAGATGGGAGATCAGATTCCTTAAGAGATCCATGGCTATGGGCAGGAAATGGATTCATACATAAAAAAAACCATGTAGAATCATTTAACAAGTAGGAATTCTCAAAATAAGAGAAGATAACATCATATCAAAGATAATAACACAGATCTTATGAATCATCAGTCTTTGAGGTACAAACCAGATGGCACCTATCCAAAGACAGTTTGCAGCCCTGAGTACTTATATCAGTTTTAAAAAAAGATTAAGAGACAATTAACTCATTCTTATTGAGTCTGAAATGAAAATACATGGAAAAGAAATAATGGAAAAATCAAAAGAAAAGAGAAAATATAACCAAAAATGAGCAAAGATCAATACATTTGAAATTATACATTTAAGCACCATTAAAAAATTAACAAAATTGATAAATAGTTAATCTAACAAAAAAAGAGAAAAGAAACTGATCACCCAAATTAGATATGAAAAGAGGAAAAAGAAATCAAGCATATTATCACAAAATGTTCTATATAGTTCTATATGATTGAATTTGAGAATCAAATAGAAATGGATGATTATAAGTAAAAATATGCAAAATAACAAAACAAGAAGTGAACCCCCTAAGTAGATTGACTCCAGAAAGATTAAACAGACAAGCCATTAAAGAGATTACTTTACTTTAAAGAGATTGCTACATTAAAGAGATAGTCTAAAAAAGAGACACAGGGCCCAGACAGATTCATAAGTGAGCTACCTTATAAAAAAGACTAATTCCTATACCAAATGGGATATTTTAAAGAGAAAATAGTAGACCACCCAGATCTTTCTATGAGGCAAATAATAGTGCTGATTCATCACCAAACCAAAGAAAAAACAGGAAAGTATAAATAATTTATATTGCTACAAAAAATAGTTAACAAAATATAGTAGTATATAAATTAATCATCATGAACAAATGTGATTTAGGAGAAATACGCAAGTGTGGGCCAATACCAGGAAAGCAATCATATAGAATGATGATGATATATCATGCTATCACAATAAATAAATGTTAAGACTGAACCTCAGTGGTGGAAGGGATCCCAAAAGCAAACTTGTCCATTCCATACAAGAATCTCATTTACAGCATTTCACCTAAGAAGTAATCATTCAACCTTTGCTTTAAATATCTAGTGAGGATATCTGCCATTTGAGGCAATAATCTACCTGATTAAATCATTATATTCAGAGAAAACCTCCCATAAAAGAAAAGGCTCATATGTGTTTAAAACAATAAAAAATGATGTTTAGAAGGACTTTTCTAATATGATAAAAAGTTTATCTTTGCAATAATAATCTTAAATAAAAGAGAAATACAAGAAATATTCTCATTAAAAACAGATGGTAAATAGTAATGTCCTCGCTCACCTTTCTTATTTAACAGTTTTAGCAATAGTACTAAGATATGAAAAGTAATATGTTTAAAGCTTATTGATAATGAATACATTAAACAAGTTCCATTTTTAAAATATATAATTGTTCATCTAGAAAACCCATGGAATTTGAACCCCTCCCATGAATGGAGGTAATAATTTTTAGTAGAGTCCTGGACTATAGGGCAAACCCACAAACATATGCATCACAAAATATCTTGAAGTGAAAGAGAAATATAGTTTATAATAACAAAATTTATTCAATATTTTGATATTAACTTATCAGAACACAAAATATATCTTTATAAAAACAATTTTGCACTGATTTTGATAGAAATTTGGGAAAAACCTTTAAATATTGAGGGATATTCCCCACTAAGTTGGGGTTGGATAGATATAACTAAAATAGTGATAATTCTTATATTAATTAACAATTTAATCTACTATTAATACAAATAGATGAAGTTAAAGCAATTCATATGAATTGGAAGAAAAAATCTATATGAATTAGATATGAACAAAAACAATATTCCAAATAAAAATTATAGAATATAAACAAATACAAGTAAATGTGTCCCACATCACTGACTGTAAGAGAAATACCTATTAAAGAAATTCTGGAGATTTCATTTCACATCATGAAAATTGCCCACAAATTGCTCAAACTGCAAATAATATGAGTTCAGTATTAGAGAAACTTTGGAAGGGCAAACACATTGGTGAAACTGTAGAATAGTCCAACTATTTTGATTTTGGTGTCTGCGGGAAAAATAACTAAACTTTTCATATCCTTTGCTCATTATTGGTATGAGTGCTGAGAAAATCAAAGCCAGAAACAAAGGTCCAGCACATACGATATCCTTAGCAACATTCTTTGTTGCAACAAGGAAGAAACCAAGTGGGCACTGATTGTTTAAGGAATGGCTGAAAAACAAAAAATGAAAATAAATTATGGTATAATAATGTAATGTAAAGTAAGAAATGATGGTTATGAAGGTTTCAGAGAACCGTGACAAAATATAAATGTAGAGAGAATTAAGCAGAGCCATGATAATGTTATAATCTCTACATCAGTGTAAGCAAAAAGATCAGTAAAAATGAAATCATACTTCTGATTCACTGAAAAACCAGTGAAGGTCCTAGAGGATGAAGAATGAAACCTATCTCCTTTTCACAGCACAGGTATGGTGGATTACTATTGTATATATCATCATATGTTGTCACTAACAGATGTTTTTGGTTTTGACACAAAAGAAGGATTAAGTTTCTTGGAAAGGTTGAAATGATCATCATAAAGAAAAAAAAAAGACATTGATGAAACATATTGTGTGAAAAAAAAAAAACAGATCAAGCACAAAATATTTATTAAGCACCTACTATCTTTTTAGTCACTGTGCTCGACTCTAGGGATTCAAATATAAAAAATGAAGCAATTCCTTCCCTTCTAGAATTTATAGAATAAGAATAAAGTTTAATACATGCTTGTGCTACATTCTGTACAAACTTATATTGAAGTTAAACTAAAGAAGTTATTAGTTCTAAAAATCTGTTTTTATGATACACATATATAAATTATTTTATTTATGAGAGGGAATACTTACAATGAAAGAGATAAGAGTTCTAGACTTGAAAACAGTAACATCTGGGTTCTGATCTTATCTCCCTTGTTGTATCACTTGTGTCCTTTGTACAAGTCACTTAGCCTCTCTGAGCCTCACTTTCCTAATCTCCAAAAAATGAGGATATTAGACTTGATGACGTCTAAAATTTCTTTCAGTTCTAAATCTATGGTCCTATATTAATATGAGTTATTATCAATAGTAACAAAATTACTTTAGATTATGACCTAAAGTAGTAAAACTAAAGCAAAACTAAATGATCAAAAGTTCCTTATGGTTAAGGACCATATCTTATTTATCTTTGTTCCTTCTCTCTAGCTCTTGATATACTGTACATTGTACATAACTACTTAATAAATGCTATATTTAATGAAACAAAACCTGTCTTATGACCTTTTGAATATGAAAAGTAAGAAAACAGTATTTAGTGTACATTTTGAGAGAATGCTATTCCAAATATGTAGAAAGAATTTATTTTTACTTTTAGTTTTAGTCGTTTCTTATATTCACTTTAATAGGTAACTTTTTATAGATTGTAATAAAATATTGGGGGAAGGGGAGAAGTATATTATCGTAAGGACAAGCAGATCCATTCTTTAAAATTTTTTTAGAGAACATGTTGAAGTATTCTGTAGGCAGGAAGTTATGACTCTT
Organism: Gracilinanus agilis; assembly: GCF_016433145.1. Classification (NCBI taxonomy): domain Eukaryota; kingdom Metazoa; phylum Chordata; class Mammalia; order Didelphimorphia; family Didelphidae; genus Gracilinanus; species Gracilinanus agilis. The sequence continues at coordinate 269,352,763 of NC_058133.1, read as the reverse complement.
TCACCATACACCAAAAAATTTTAACCTTCAGTTCTTTAGGAATCACTGCTTCTGTGTGGGAGAAACATCTTCCAAATGATTAATTTATCCTCAATTTTTGAAACAGACATCATCGTGTATTGCTAATTAGTCCAGATCCTCTGTAGGAATTTTGTTTTCTTTGGCTATGGAGGTTCAATCTGGATTCTGCTAAATCAGCCAGTCTGTTAAAAAAAATAACAACAAGAAGTAAGGGATCATTTCTCATTTTCATCATAACCACATAGGGATTCTCCTAGGAAACACAAGGTTCCCACTAACTTCAAGACAAGAAACTAACTTGCATTGAACAGTATCCTTATTTCCTTCTAGAAATGTGCAATAAAATGTATCACATTTTAAATATTTCCATTTGATGGCAGTCTTTCCTACAAATGACAGCCTTTCTTTTAATGATGCATTTTGCTCATGAAAACATGTTTTTCCTATAAGAACCAAAGCAATCATTTTCTTTTTCATGAACAGAACCACACATTCTTTAGAAGTTTATCTCTTACACGGCTTTATTAAGCAATATAATTACATTGTCAGATGCAGAAATGCTAGAAATATACACTGTAATGAAACCTAAAGTATTTACTGAAAAAATAATCGACAGAAATGTTGGAATCATAGGGACCTGGAACAGAAATTAACTTAGAGGTCCCCACCACAAGTCTAAATATACTCAGTTCCTTCCATTGTCACTATCCATACAGCATGAACCTCAGGCTCTTTACCATCCTGTTATCCTTCTTCAGGATGGCTTTCCGGGTGATCAAGGCCTAAACTGCCATGTCCATAATTCAGTACAATATTCCAGATGTAGTATGACGGTCATGTTGTGGTTGTTCAGTTTTTTTTTGTGTGTGTGTGTGACCCCATTCTGTGTGACTTCATTTGGAATTTTCTTGGGAAGTATACCGGAATGGTTTTCCATTTCCTTCTCCAGATGATTTTACAAATGAGGTAGTAACTGAGACCAACAGGGTTAAGTGACTTGCCAGAATCACACAGCAAGTGTCTGAGTTCAGATTGAACCCAGGAAGATGAGTCTTCCTGATTCTAAGCCCAGTGATCTGTTACACCACCTAGCTGCCCCCAGACTGTCACAGGGTTTAGAAAACTATCCTAGACCTATATATTATGTCTACTTAATACAATAAAAAAGAGTAACTTTTTGTTCTCATATATAATAGTGTTAATTCATATTAAACAATGCCACCATCCCCAACTTTTTTTTCCAGAAAAACTGCCAAGGAGTAGAAGAAAAGCAACAACTTCTCAATCTTACATTTGTATAGCTTATTTTGTAAAGACTTTTGTTAGGTCTTTCCAATTATGTCTTACTAATGCCATCTTACTAGATTAGATTGATTCAAGCATTCCTGGCTTTTCTTCCTACTTCTGTCATATAAGGAATTGGCAATCTATCCCATTCTAGCTTTTTGCCAATTGCCAATTTGACAAAAAAGCCTACAAATAAGTCATTGCTAAAAGTGCTAGATAGCCCAAAGGCCAAGAATAAAACTCATTAAGGCACTCTTCTGACATTGAGGCCCAAATTAATTATTCTTTAATTCTGTCTATTCAACTAACACCAAATTCACCAAACTATATTGATATCTAGTAGTTCATATTTCTTCATCTTTTTCAAAGAATAGTACAAACAGGTTCGTCAAGTGTTTCACAAATGTAATGACTATACTCTGGTCTCACTATTTCATCATCAGCTATATCTCCCCCTCAGAGCTGTAGAGGCATGTATCCAAGGAAACAAATAATATCCCTAACTGTGTTGTTTTAAATTACTTTTCTGATCTGTGCACTACTGTCTACTTAACAAATAAAGCTATCTTCACTACTTCACATATTTAGAATAGATGTATGTGAAGACTGAATGAGACAATGGATAAAAAATTATTTTGTAACTGTATAAATGTGAACTATTACTCAATAAATTCAACAAAACACGTTTGAAATGCCTACTGTATGTAAATTACTGCGGAGGACATATGTGGAGGTGCTCAATAAGTTATAAGCTGCAATAAAACAGCTTATGAAAAAATAGTCAATGGCTAGTGAGACTCAAAGAGGCACATTTCATTGCAGCACAAGTCTTTAGGGCTATAAGTAATCCCACAAATGGTAAGAGAGTAGCTTTTGGAGTCCTGAAGGTCTGTTTATGCCAAATAAAATAACCAAAAGAAAAGTATTGACCTCTGCTTTGCCTCTCAGCTATATCCACAATTGTAGCCTTCCATTAATCCCATTTTAGTGAGCTCAGAAATGAAGGGAAATACCCTGGCTAAACATTGCAGGGCACCACCAGTGACACAAATAGAGTAGCTTTTTTTTTGGGGGGGGTGGTGGTTGGAGAAAGACTAATTTCTATTCTCAATGGGAGATCCAACAGTGACTATGAAGAGTTGATCCTCTCACTTAGAAATGATCACTCTTTCCTTGAATTTCTTAGAATACTATGTTTGGATGCCTCTTTTTGTACTTACTTTAAATTTGAATTTGAGATTGTTGTTTACATGAAACTTTCTTCAACTTTATTTTAAGCTTCTGAAACCATTTTTAAAAAATCTCTTTTATAACGCCTAGTGTATCTGCCACAGTAATTTATACACAGTAGGTACTTTGTATGTGCTTACTGAATTTTTTCAACAATAGTTCACATTTACATAGTTCCTTAAAGCTACAGAACACATATCATTTCATTCAATTTTCATACCCATTGTATAGATATTATAAGAGTTATTGTCTGTATTTTACAGAAGTAGATGACAATCGGGGGTTAGGCTACTTGCCCACAGCCATGTAACTAAAAGTAAATTAGATTATGGATTCAAGTCAAAAGACTCTGTCTAGTGCTTTTTTCCTTCATACCACATGTTTCCCAAATTTAGCCTTTTTAAATTTTTTTAAAAATCTGATTGGCATTTCAGAATAAGTATTTATTTTTTTTACAACAGTGACCTAGTTTTCACAAATTTTCGGTCCTGCCCACATTTCTAGTTCTGATGTAATCCTTTTGTTGTAAGTTTTTTTTGTTTTTATTTTTGCTGGAGTAGGGGGTGGGTGGGATGTATCTTCTTCCCACCCCTCCCTTGTGCAACATTCATTATTCTTTGTTCATTGTCCTTAGCACTCAGCTGTGAGGCTCTTGGTCACATTTTCCAGCTTCTCGGGCATATTCTATGGTGCTACCATTGAGAGCAGCTGCACTATGTTGATACAACTTATTAATTAAATGTGCTGCTGGGTGATTTAATTGTTAGTTAAAATTCTAACACAATCATGACCAAGCGTAAGTGTTTAAATAACTAGGAAAATTCTACCTTCATGTTAGAATGCTGATAATAACTGAATTTATGTAATACTTTACAGTTTACAAAATACTTTATAAATATAATATCATTTGATTCTCTCTACAACCCTAGGAGGTAGGTGCTATTTTTATCCTCACTTTCCAGCTGAGGAATTGGAGGGAGAGAGAGGTTATATGACTTGTCGAGGGTCACACAGCTAGTGGGTAGTAGAGGCAGGGGTTATTGAATTTGAAGTCAAGGCTTTCTAACTCCAGGTCCACCACCTTTATCCACTGATTCACCTACCTGCCTAGGATATTGCTCTACACTGTCACCTTTACCTTTAGTGCTATTTATCATTAGAACTTCCTAGAGCTACAGAATGTGAAAATGTGTTGGATTTAGGAATTCACAATCTATGTTTATATAATGCAATTGTTTTTCCAGGAGTTCCAAAAAGGAAAACATAATTTCAGGTCCCAGGTGTACTTGGTTGTTTTTATAAATGGTACACTTGAGCTTTTTTATAGATTTGGTTTTGTGCAGTTAGAAAGCGGTGAAGCTTCATCCTTTACAAACACATCACAGTGGGTCTTTTTTAAGTGGATGATTGGGGCATAAAAGAATTTCAAGAGCTGTTTGCAGTGTGCCATTAAGACAAAATGAAACAAAACAAAACACCACCTCTTACCTTCTGCTTAGAATTGATACTAAATATCAGTTCCAAGGCAGAAGAGTGGTATGTTTGAGGCAAATGGGCTTAAGCAACTTGCCCAGGGTCACATAGCTAGATAGTATCTGAGGTCACATTTGAATCCAGGGCCTCTGTCTCCAGGCCTGGCTTTCTATCTATACCATTAAGCTATCTAGCTTCCCTCTTTTTTTTTTCTTTAAACAATGCACTATTCATTTAAATGCTTAGAATCCAGTTTGATACTGCTGCAGATGAAAGACTGCTAAATTAGAGAGTTAAAAAAAAATTATTGGTTTGAAATTCAAATTTGTGAGGAACAAAAAGGATCACTTGAATTTCCTAAAACAGTTTTTCTAGGTCTAGGACATCAACTTTGTATGCTTTATTTTGACAGATTATTTTGTATATTTTTAAGATATTTAAAAAAGAAGATTTAAATTTTACCTCTTGTTGATAAAACTACCTTTTAAAATCAAATGTTGATAAATGCATGAGTATTGTGTATTTTGTAACATTTGCACAAATAAAATAGAGAATTCTGTTGCATGCATTTTCATAAGGTACCATTTCTGGAAAAATCATCTATGCAGCATCATCTTGGATCAAAAATTCAGTTCAATAAATTTATTAAGTGTCTACTGTATAAAAGGCACCTTTCTAGAGACTGAAATAAAAAATACAAAGACAAACTAGTCTCTGTCCTTGAAGAACTCATATTCTACTGAAATCTCTACTGTTATGTTTATATTGGAGATCTTGAAAGATCTATGAAACTAAAACACATTATGAAAATAGTTTTATGCTATAGGTCTATCCAGGTACTCATTTGAACAATTTTCTTTTCTTAATTAAAAAGTCTCTTTTGTCTGATAATCATATATTTGAAAGAAATTTTTAAGTACAGAGATGTTTCAAACCTCCTTACAAAAAGACAAAAAAAACCCACTGTTTATAGATGAAAATAAAATATCTTAAAAGGGAATCTGGGCTTTGTATAAGTATTTACCTCATTTTCTAAGAGTTGAATTCACTCTTATTGATCTTATGGTTTATATTTTCTTGTAAGGTACACATTGATCAATGGTTTTCAACAGAGGAAGAAAAAATAGTGAAGCAGGGAAACAGAAATCAGGTCAGGCTAGGGCCAGTCCATGGCTTTCTAGGTTTCACAAAACCTAAGAACTATCACTACCATCAACTTTTTTTTATCATAACCCTGACTTAAGCCTATATTCATTTAAGGCTCACCTCCTGAAACTTTTTCTAAGTGGAAGAGAAATAGTATATTTTCCCAACCCTTCTCTTTTGAAATATGCAATACTTCCTCCATTTGTCATTACACAATTTGTGTTTATCTGGTTTTTGTACCTAATGTGAATATGGGTGAAATTCCAAAATAAAGAATGCATAAAACACATATAGAGTGTTGCACTGGATTTTGTTGCATTGCTAGAAGTTATTTATATTTCCAGCTTATAAGAATGGAAATAAAACAGAGAAGACACTGAGCCCAACTGGGGAATTGGCAATTAGTCAACAAGAAGTCATTTATTAAGTACTAAGTGTCAGGTACTGTGCTAGTCTTTACATTTATTCTGTGTATATTTATCTATGTACTTTTTCTCTCTCCTGATAGAATGTAAGTTCTCCTCCAAGACTTGTGCTAAGGGAATGTTGTGTGAGTGGAGAAAGGGGTCATATATCCAAGGTATTGTGGAGGTCGGAAAAGCAAGGACTAAAAACTGATTGGAAATGTGGAGGGAAGGAGAGTGAAGGTTCAAGGATTGTACCACAGTTACAAATCTAGGAGAGTAAAAAAATGATGTTGCTTTCAACGGAAACAAAAACAGAAAAGGAAGTTTAAAAGAAATGTGGGTTTGGGGGTGGGAAGAAGGACTTATGTTTCGGACATTGAGTTTAAGACATCTATGAAACATCCAGATTGAAGTGTCCTACAGTTGGTGATGTAAGTTCAGATATGACGTTCATAAGAGAGACTGGGTCAAAATATAGATCTGCAAGGCATCTGCATAGAAATGATGACTAAATCATGAGAACTGATGAGATTACTGAGAAAGAGGGTAGATCAAGATTTTTAAAAACTAAATTTTCATAACTCACCAACACTGGAAGTACAATGGCCATTCTTGGACTTGACCCTACTGCTGATCAACATAGAAGCACTGACCCACTCCATTTCTGACTTTGGTTAGTTCACCCCTCCTTAAACAGCCTGGTGGCCCTATCTTGTATATTCGTACCATACAGCACAGTTGGCTTTAGCCCTACTATAGCTCAGGGAGGAATAAGGTATAAGGAGATTAGAAAAAAGTATAAAGGGTCCAGGTTAAAAAGGCTTTTAAAAGACAAACAGGGGATTTTAATATTTGATCCAGAAAGCAATAGGGAAGCTCTGGAGTTTATTGACTAGTGAACGTGACATTGTGGGGCCTGCACTTTAGGAAAATTAATTTGCTGAATGATGGATGGATTGAAGTGAGAAAAAATTGAGACAGGAAAACCAATCAGAAGACTACTGAATAGTCCAAATTGGAGATGATAAGAGCCTACACAAGGAAAACAACTATGTCAGAGGAGAGAAGACTATATAAGAAATGAAGGCATTGTTATTGAAGTTATGAAGGCAGATCTTTTTTATTCTTAGGCAGAATGGCAAGGGCTAGGCAATTGGAATTAAGTGATTTGCCCAGAGTCCTGCAGCTAGGAAGTATCTGAGGCCAGATTTGAACCCAGATCCTCCTGACTCTAGGCCTAGCACTCTATCCACTGCCTCTTGAAGGTAGACCTGACAGGACTTGACATCAGATTGTATTTAGAGAGCATGAAGAAAGTAAGGAATCAAGCAAAACAACTGAGTTGAGAGCTTGAGTGATTGACGGAATGGTGGTTCCCTTGACATAAAAGGAAAGTCAAGAAGAGAGGACTTGGGGTGGGAAGAGGGGAAGGGAATATAATGAATTCAGTTTCAGACCTGCAGAATTGAAGATGTCTGTGGGATATCTAGTTTGAGATGTCCAATAGATAGCTGAAGATGTGACACTGTAGATCAAGAGAGAGGTTATAGCTAGAAAAATAGATCTGAAACTCATCACAGAAATGATAATAAAATCCATGGGAGGTAGTAAGATCATCATGAGATCACTTCTCTTAATCAGTAGGAATAAGGATGAGAATTGGGAAGGATAAGTGGTAGGAAGAAAGCTTTGAATCTAGTCCCTGAAGTACTATTTATTGCCTCTTAGGGAGGGACTTCCTCCCCAGAAGAATTAGAGGATGGATGATGGTTGTTCACTATGAAGGGGTTTGAGATATGGCTATAGAAGTTTGAGAATCAAGCTAATCTTTAGAAGAATAAATAATGATGATGTGGACTAATGGGGACAACTTAAAAGTTTTTGCCAATTGTAGAGATCCATTAGTTTGGAGAGCTAAAGGATTTGCTCTTGTAAAATTAACTGAATCAATTAGAGCCTTCAGGTAGAGACTAATCTTTATCCCTTTTTGGTACTGAAAATGGGAGGTTCTGCATATTTGGTCCTACAAAGATATATTCCATGTTCATCCAGTTCTCTAGTCGGTGACAGCAATGGAGGGGGTGAAAGTGGATTGGATTCATGCCACCTCCCAGTGACCAGCCTGCTTTGGAGTAATTAGATTTCACAGTTTGGATGGATACCTCCCACCCAATCTGAATAGTGATTCATTTTCACTATAGGTCTTTCCTGCCGTACTAAGCCTGGCAGATGATGAACTGGTAATTTTTAAAAAATTGTTTCTTTTTGGAGATGAGGTCTCCTTATTTCATCCATATTGGAAATACAGCTTCTCATGGGCCTAACTCCATTGCTTCACAGGACTGAAGCTTTATCCAACCCCATTTCTGACTTGGCCCAGTTTGTCCCTACTTAGGCAGCTTGGTGACTTTCTGCTCCTAGGAACTCACCATATTAGTGTTGGACACAGGCTATATATCCATTTTTCTTTAGTCCAACTATAATAAATCTGAACTCCTGAACTTAAGAGATCTCCCAACCTCAGCCTCCCTGATAGCAGGTACCATAGGCATTCTTCACCATGCCCAGCAACTAGTAATATTTGATCAGGGAATTAAACATAAATAGATACTGTTCACACAGATGAGAAGAGAAAACCCTGTGCATAACTACATATCAGCTGGCTTGAGGATGATGATAATTTTTTTTTCATAGGGAGTCCTTGTCCATGTGTCAGTGAATTTTGAAGGGAAATTTGAAAGTTTTTCTCTACTGATGCTCCTGAAAAAGAAAACAAAACCATGATGCAAAAATTGCAGAATTTTTAAAATAGGACTGGTAAAGCACATCTCTACAAATAAGGACACTAAATTTGAAGTGAGGACATTACAATCACCTAAAGATTATAGACTTTCCAGAAAAGTATTAGGAAAAAGAACACTATACTACAAGAAATCATAAAGGAAAATGACCTAAAAATATTGGAAGCAGATGACTATGGACTTTAGACAAAGACCAGATAACTTGAAAACTGACATTGATAGTAAAAGAAAGGATATTTTACTTTTCCTCTTTCAGAATTGAATAAATCCAACAAAGATATAAACAAGAAGTAAAACATAGAAACAAGCAAGTTATAGTAAAAGATTGATAAATGACCTAAGGTGACTGCTGAATGAACCTCTTAAAGAATGTAAATCTTGCCAGTGCCTGGCTATAACTTTGCAAATACTGATCATGGGTTAGAGCATAAAGTAGTTATAAGCTACTGTAAAAAATGAAAATAAACATCTTTAGCAGATCATAATGTCACAAGAAAGGGCACTAAATAAAAGAAATTCAAGAAGATACAAATCTAAATGAAGAAAGGAACATGTGTTTACTAAGCACCTGTTATGTGTCAGGAACTATGCTTGGTGCTTTACAATTATTATCTTGTTTGATCCTCCCTACAATCTTTTGAGGTAAATGCCATTATTGTCTCCATTATACAGTAAAGGAAACTGGAGCATTACCAATACCTCGTATTACTTCCAAGACAGAAGAGCCGTTAAGGGCCTGGCAATTGGGTTAAATGACTTGCCTGGGGTCGCGTTGCTAGGAAGTATTTAAGTCGGGTTCTGAACTTAGATATTCCTTTCTCCAGGCCTAACACTCTCTTTCTCCACTGTGCCAACTAGTTATCTCTAACATTTAAATGGACTAAATAGAACATTTATTGAACGCTTATTGTATGCCAACCATTGTGCAAAGTGCTAGGGATAGAAATGCAAGCTAGCAAAATAAATAGTCTTTGCCATCAAGGCATTTATTTTCCAAAAGGGTAAGATAATAGACAGAGAGATATAAATAAAAATAAATAAAAGGGAGGGATCCTGGGGACCCACATTGGCCCATGCTGAGGAAATGACTAGAAAATGACTTGAAGGCCTAGGCTCTGACAAGATAAAGCAAGAACTTACCAATTAGATTCAGAGTACTCAAGGCTGGAACTAAGATTCCTGTGGGAAAGAGATGAAGTAATGATATCATGAATAAACAAGCGAGTTTAAGAATAATAAATATGTTAAATAAAATGACATCATTGAGACAGTGTACTGAATTATTATAAATATGTACATTATGCACATCACAATTTACATGATACCAATGTCTTTAGAAGAAAACAAACAAAAATGATTCAGTTTTTACCATGATGTAGCTCCATTAGTCTGTGATTATTTGTTTCATTAAACTCCAGGAGCTCCTTATGACTTTAATATCAAATGAAGCATCCTCTATTTAGCATTTAAAGTCCTTCACAGCCTGGCTTCTTCCTACCTTTTCAGCCTTTTTGTTCTTCACTCTATGCACTCTACACTCTTGACTGTGCTGGCCACTTGCTGTTCCTTACACATGGCACCTTTCTCTCTTCTCTTTGCTTTGCACTGGCTACCCTTCTTACCTGTAATGCTCAGACCTCTTTTCTCAAATGTTACCTTGTACAGGAGGTTTTATCCTTACTATAGTGCCTGGCATGTCGTAAGTGACAAATAAATTCTATTGACTGGCTGGTCCAATAGGTCGATTACATGTTTGTTTTATCTTGCACCCATTATTAGACTATGAACTCCTTGAAGACAGCTATTAAATATTCCACATACTTTAGCAAAGACTACTTGATCAGATCTATAATAAACCCTGTGAAGGATATAAAACAAGTGGCCTTAAGGAACTTTCTGTCTAATTGGGAAGACAAAATTAGCATACATGAAATTAAAACAAATAGAGGATTTATGTATAATTAAGAAAACGATACCATTAAGAGAACAGAATAAACATAGAGAACAATTAAGTAGTAAACTGTGTGGAATTGGACCTAATTGCAATAGAAATTTAGGGAAGGGAAAAAAATAAATGTAAGCTAGTCTGGAATCATTAGAAAAAGCTTCACAGAAGATGTATGACTTAAACAGGGTTTATAAAAATGGATAGGGTTTAGAGAGCCTGGAGTCGGGAAGACCTGGGTTCAAAACTAGCCTCAGACACTTCCTACATGTGACCTTGGGTGAGTCACTTAACCCCAGTTACCTAGTCCTTACTCCTCTTCTGCAATAATTGTTACTTAGTTACTTATTTTTTTTAATGTTTAGAAAAAAAGAGAATAGAGGGAAATAATGTGAGAATGACATGATCAAAAATGTGAAGGAGAAATGAATAATATACTTTCATTAAATACACTTCATAGGTGCTTAGAAAAGAGCCAAGAATAGTGTGTATGCTCAGTAAGTATTGATTGAAATTGTTTAACCCCTCTGCAATTGAGGTGAAATCTTGTTTATTTAGGTATGTGAGAGGAGGGGAGCCATCTCAAACTCAACAAGGCATCTCACATTCAGCAAGTTCAAAATAAGGACTCATTATTTTTCTCTTAAAGTCCATCTTTCTTTCATATTTCCTGGTTTTCTGTCAAGGGTACCACTCTCCTTCCAGTCACCCAAGTTCAAAATCTTGGGGTCATTTTAAACTCTTCATTCCTCCCCTTCCTGTCTGGACAAGCCTTATCAGCATCTCCTAAATCCATCCCTTTCTCCATATTCACACCACAACCACCCTAGCCCAGGTACCTATCACCTCTAACTTGGACTGTTCCACTCATCTTCCAAATGGTATCACTCTCTCCAGCCTCTTCACTTATGAATCTGCTCACTCCATGAAATGATATTAACACACAGGTCTGACTTTGGCACTTTCTCCTCAAGAATCTTTAGTAGCAACCTCTTACCAGTAGGATAAAATATAAACGTCTTTGCTTAACATTTAAAGTTCTTCGCAATCTGATTCCAGCCTATAATTACAGGATTATGCAATATTGCCCTCATTAACTCTACACTCTAACAAACCGGCTTCTTTCCTCTGGGTTACAATCCATTTCTTGCCTTCATGTGTGTAAATAACCTGCCCCACTTCCCCCACCCCCACCCCCTACCTGGAATGGCCCTCACCTCTGCCTCTCAGAATCACATCTTTTTAAGGCCCAATGCAAGTGCCACCTCCCTCAATTTTTAGTGCCCTCTATAATATATTTCACACATATCTATTATTTATGTATCTGTGAACTTATTATACCTACCCAGTAGAATCTAAATTTCTTGAGAAGAGGGATTGAATCCTTTTTGTATTTGTATTTCTAGTACATATTAAGGCACTTGAGAAATGCTTGTTTATTGTTCCATTGTTCCTAACCCTGTCCTCTGGGGCTAAGCTGAGCAAGTCTAATTTTTCTTCTATGTTATAGTCCTTCAACGAGCTTGTGTCTCCATCCTATCACTCCCATACCTTCTTTTCTCCAAGATAAATATATATATATATATATATATATATATGTATCCCTTATTCTTTTCTTTTCTTTTTTAACCCTTACCTTCTTTCTTAGAATTGCTAGTAAGTATCATTTCCAAGGCAGAGGAGTGGTAAGGGCTAGGCAATTGGGGCTATGTGACTTGCCCAGTTACCCAGCTAGTAAGTGTCTGTGGCCAGATTTGAATCCGAAACCTCCCATCTCCACACCTGACTCTCTATTCACTGAATCACCTAATTGCCACTCCTTGAACTGATTTTTTAAAGCCTGAATTCATTTACTACCCCTCCTCTCTACCTGGCCCATTTTAGACACCCCCCAATTTATCAATGATGTTCCTAATATATAGTACCTATTTTTCCTGCCACAGAAGAATACTATGTACTGAAACCTAATTTGATGCTATGCACCTGATAAATATTTGCTTAATTATATTAATTTTAATTTCCTTGTTATTTCTTAGAACTTTGTTAGAACTTAGAAGAAAGTGGAGTCCTCAGGATAGTGGACCAGGGCCAGGTTCTTCCAGGGTCAAAGTATGGAACTGGTCCAGGGTGAGTCCTCCCAATTGTCTCTTTCCAAGGAGATCTATAGAAGCAGGACCCTGAGACCCTGGATGGTCCACTCTGTGACCTGATTTCATGGGAAATGGATTTTCCAGACAATTCTGAGGGTAAAATAGGGTTGAATGGGAAATGGTGACCTACACTTATTTTTTTTACAGGAGAAAACATTTGTAATAGTAAGTTTGGCATCATTCCCCTTCCTTAATTTCCTTTTTTCCATTCCCTAAGAAATATTGACCTTATACAATAATCAATGAAGATGACAAGGCTGACCCCTAGTTAATGCCAAACTGTTTAAAAAGTGTTTTTCCTGTTACTCATTCTCCCTGGGGACCTTTCCAGCAATATACTTAGTGAAATATGCTCCTATTGACTAAATATTTGTGAATCTCTCTCAAGCTAATAGATAACATTTAGGACTTATGATTTCTTAGTGTATCAAGGAAGAAGCTGTACTAGTTCTGGCTGTTACTTTCTCTTTCTGCTGGGAGTAGAAGGGATTTGTAAGAAATTCTTTCTTGTCCACTCTCTACCATGTCAATTGACCATCTCTTTCTGAATATTTCCTTCCATTATTACTTTCTTTCTTTCTTTTAATCTTTTACTTTCTATCTTAAAATTAATACTAAGTATTGGTTCCAAGGCAGAAGAGAGATAAGGGATAGGCAGTTGGAGTTGTGACTTATCTAGGGTCACACTGCTAGGAAGTGTCTGAGTCCAGATTTAAATCCAGCATCTCCTATCTCTAGGCCTGGCTCTCAATCCACTTAGCTGTCACCCCATTATTTCTTTCTGTTTTGTTGTTGTTCATTCATTTCAGTTGTGTCCAACTTTTCTTGACCCCATTTTGGAGTTCTCTTGGCACAGATACTGGAGTGCTTTGCCATTGCCTCCTCTAGTTCATTTTATAGATGAGGAAACTGAGGCAATTAGGATGAAATGACTTGTGCAGGGTTGCATAGCTAATAAGTGTCTGAGGCTAGATTTGAACTCAGGATGATAAATCTTTCAGATGTCAGGCCTGACACTCTATCCACTAAGCCACCTACCTACCCTTGCTTTTTATTACTGGAACTTTAGAAGTACCCCTTATTGAATTACATTTGCAGAGCCATTTATAGTTCTTTTGAAAAAGAGAGAAGTAACCACAACTTGAGGAATGAAGAGACTACAATACAGTAATACAAAGTGAACACAATAGTATAAATAAAACCAGCCAAAAAGTCAAATAAATTTAGAATAAATGCAATGAACGATATTGAATTGAGACATGAAATGACTAAGGCTGCCAAAAATGGCAGTTGCAAACAGAGTAAGTTGTTGTATTGGTCTTTTTTATTTAACTAGGTTTCTTTGTTACAGGAGATAAATCCAAGATATTGAGGGATGTGGGGAAATAGAGGGAAATGAACAAGAAATGGAGAATTTAAGCAAACCCATGTTGGAGGAAGAAATTGAAAAAAACATAAATGGATTCCCAAAGGAAAAAAACAAACCCTTAGGACCTGATGGATTCACAATTGAATTCTATTAAACAGACATTCAAATAAAAATTAATTCTGATATTACACAAACTATTTGTGAAAACAGCAAGAGAAGAGATTCTTCCAAATTGTTTCTGTGACACAGATATGGTGTGAGTCAAAACAGAAAATGGAAACTATAGACTAATATTTCTCATGAATATTGATATAAACATTTTAAATAAAATATTAGCAGAAACTAAGCAATATATCAAAAGATTGTATCACATGACCAAGTCGGATTTATATGAGGAATTCAGGGTTGGTTTTAATATTAGAAAAACTATAAACTTGGCCATATTAGTAACAGAAACAAATAAAGCTGTAGGATCCTATCAGTAGGCACAGAAAAAGTTTTGACAAAATACAACACTCATTTCTAGCATTAAAAATGCTAGAAAACATAGGAATAAATAGATCTTTCTTTAAAATGATAAATAGGGGTCAGAGAATTGAGAGCCAAGTCTAGAAAAGGGAGATCCTCGGTTCAAATCTGATCTCAGACACTTTCTAGAATGTGTGACCCTGGGCAAGTCACTTAACCCCCAATATGCCTAGTCCTTACTACTCTTCTGCCTTGGAACCAATACATAGAATTGATTCTAAGATAGAAGGTAAGGGTTTTTTAAAAAATAAAAAAATTAAATAAAATAACAAACTACATATCTCAAAACAAGAGTCAGCATTATATGCAACAAGAATAAATTAGAATAAACTTCATTAAAATCAAGTATGAAACAAGGATATCCATTGTCACCACTTCTATTTTAATCAGTACCCCCATACCCCTTCTTTCCTTCTGCACTGCCACTGGTAAAGAACCTCATCACCTCATTCCTAAACTATTGCAATAGACTTTTTAAAAATTTAGAATATTTTTCCATGGTTACATGATTCATGATCCCTGCCCCCTTCACTCCCCCTCTTGGAGCAGACAAGCAATTCCACTGGGTTATACATGAATCATTGTGCAAAACCTATTTCCATGGTATTCATATTTGCAATAGAGTGATCTTTTAACCTCAAAACCCTAATCATATCCCTATTGAACTATGTGATTGATCATATGTTTTTTCTTCTGCATTTCTGCTCCCACAGCTCTTTCTCTGGATGTGGATAGCATTCTTTCTTATAAGTTCCTCTGGATTGTCCTGGATCATTGCATGCAATAGCCTTTTGACTGGTCTCCCTTCCCACTCCAGTTCCATCCTCCCCTTAGCTATCAATTTAATCTTCCCAAATTTCAGGTCTGACCATGTTACCACTATATTCAATAAATTCCATTTATTCTATTTCAACTCCAGGATCAAATATGAAATCTTCTATTTGTCAGATCAAACCCCTCTATAACCTGACCCAATCCTACCTTTCTACTCTTCTTATACCTTTACTAACTCTCACTGATGTTCTAGTGGCCATAAGGTGCTGTGGAGCACTTAAGGTTTGGTCAGACATCAAAGATGCCAAAGTCATCCACTACATGCTAGGTCATCACCAGTCATCCTGACTTTTGTCTTTCCTTTGGATTTTGATGACTCTGGAAGACAGAGTGAGACTGATTATTTTGTGCAGCTCTGCCTCTCTTAAATGCAGTTCACTTGAAAATCAAGACATTGCCCCATGATGTCACTGGACCTCTGTAAACAAAGGATAAAACTGCAACATATCCTTACTTACTGCTGTATAGTCTGCAGTCCAATAACACTGACCTCCTTACTATCTTTTGCACAAGATACTCCGTCTATTGACTGTGCTTTCACCACAAGTCTGCTAGACCTGGAACTCTCTCCCTCTTTATCTTTACTCCTTGGCTTCTCTAGCTTTCTTCAAGTTCTAGCTAAAATCCTACCTCTGCAAGAAGCCTTCTCTTATCACCCTCAATGCCCTACTGCTTTCTCCATTGATTATCTCCAATATATCCTACATATATATCCTATTTACAAATATTTGTTTCCATGTTTTCTCCTCCATTAAATGTGCTCCTTGAGATCAGGGACTGTTTACTTTTCACGTCCCCAGGAATTAAGCATGGTACCCAGGACATAGAGTAGGTATTTAATAAATGGTAATTGACCAATTGACTTCTAGAAGTTCTTGTTAGGAAGGTAGGAAGACAAAAAAAGAGAGAGAATAAGCAAGCAGAGGTAATGAAGAAACAAAATGTACACTTTTGTAGATGACATGATGGTGTTCTTAACTGTAGAGAATCAACTAAAATTTAATTGAAATGAAAATTGCAGGAAATTAAATAAATTCATTGAAATCATCAGCATTTCTGTATGATGTATCAATAAAACCTAACCAGAAGAGATAGAAAAAGGAATTCCACTTAAAATAACTACAAAAGATAGAAAGTACATGATAATCAGCCTACCAAGATATACATAACAACTCTATACTACAAACTAAGTTTTATCAAAACAAAGAACTACGCAATTGGAGAAATATTCATTGCTCAGAAGTACGAAAAGTCAATATAACACAAATGACAATACTGCCTAAATTAATTTATTTCTCTAATATGATAGCAAACTATGAAAGGATTACTTTACAGAACTAGAAGAAATAATAGCAAAATTCATGTGGAGGCAAAAGGTCAAGAATATCAAGGGAAATAATGCTTATTGTAATATGCATATTTGTCAGGAGGATTTTGTTTTCCTTTTTTAAACCCCCAATGGGGTATGGACAAATTGATAACTCAATTAAACAATTGTAAAAGAATTACTATGAAAAAACGTAAAGGCATTAATAAAAACTAAAGAAAGAAGGATCACAGCAGGCAAAGAAGTCCCTAGATAATAAAATTATATAATATTTTAAAATATTAATGTATTTCCCTTCTTCTGGGTCCCTGGAGGAAGTGGAGCAGAGAGTATGAAGACACTCTGGCCTTGCACAGTCCAAGCATATGCTGGATTAGTGGAGAGGCAAGGCAAATCAACATTCTTTTATTAAGTGCCTACTTTGTGCCAGGCACTGTGTTGAGCCCTGTGGGTACAAAGAAAGGCAAGAACACTTCTTGCTTTCAAGGAGATGGAGGTCTAGTGGGGAAGGTGCTAAACAAACAACTACTTTTCAATATTATTTATGGGATCAAGTGAAGATAATCACAACAGGAAGGCACTAGCATTAAGAGAGGGGACAAGAAAAGGCTTCTTGCAGAGTGTGGGGCTTTAGCTGAGATTTAAAGGAATTCAGGGAAGTGAGGAGGTGAAGATGAAAGCAGAGAGAATCCTGGGTATCAGGGACAGCCAATAAGAATGCCTGGAATCCGGGTATGAAGTGTCTTGGGTGAGGACAAACAGGAATCTGGTGTTCCTGGACTGAAGAGCACATGAGAGTGAGTAAGGTACATGGTAGGAAGAGAAGCAGGAGAGAACAGTATCCTAAAACCAAGAGAATAGAGAGTTTCAAGGAGAAGGGGGTGATCAGCAGTGTCAGAGGCTGCAAAGAGGTCAAGGAAAGCGAGGAAAGGATAAAGGCCATTGGATTGGCAATTATGAGATCTCAGTGTTACTCATTAGTGCCTCTGTGGTCCTAGGCTTGTCATGTCACATTTGTAAAATGAGGATCCTGAGTGAAATAATTTCTAAGAATGATTTTCTTACTGGTTATGTGACCTTGGACAAGTCATTTAACCCTGTTTGCCTCAGTTTCTTCATCTGTCTAATGAGCTGGAGAAGAAAATGCCAAACTTCCTAAGTATCTTTGTTAAGAAAATCCCAAATTGGGGAGGAGGGAGGGTGCAGCTGAGTGGATCAGTGGATTGAGAGCCAGGCCTAGAGATGGGAGGTCCTAGGTTCAAATCTGACCTTAGGCACTTCCTAGCTGTGTGACTCTGGGCAAGTCACTTAACCTTCAATTCCCAGCCCTTAATGCTTTTCTGCGTTAGAACCAATATGCAGTAGTGATTCTAAGACAGAAGGTAAGGGATTTAAAAAAAAAAAGAAAAAGAAAAAGAAAAGAAAGTCCCAAATGTGGTCATGAAGAACTAGTTCAGTGATGGTAAACCTTTTAGAGACCTAGTGCTCAAACAACAACCCTCACGACACATGTGAGCCCCCTACCTTATCCCAGACAGAGGAGAAAGCCATTGGGCTACTGGGCAAGAGGGGTGGGTAATGTGAGAAATGTCCTCAGACATGTGTGGAGAGGAGGAATGGAACAGCCCCTTCTGACATGCTCCTTCAGGCATGCCATAGGTTCACCAACACAGAACTAGTTGGTCATGGTTAGAATGACTAAAGAATAACTATGATTCTCAGAGAGCTGGCTACCCTTATTTTCTATCTCTGACTCTAAAAAAATAAAAATTAAAAAAAAAATTAAACAAAGAAAGATTCTTCCAACTCCAAAATTCAATGGCTTCAGTTTATCTCTTCCGAGATTAATATTTTTCCCTACTACTCAGAACATGTTCCCGTAAAGACCTAGAGACTTGACAGTCAGGTGTTTAGGGGTACAGGAGCCTGGCGGTTAATTAGAATATATTCAGGAAAAGGTATTACACTTTGACGACTGATGCTATGCATATACAAGGTAGTATTGCTATTGAGCTCATTTCCAAGTTGCAAGTAAAAATAAACACATATGTATACACCGTGCCTTTTTTTCCCACACAAATAGATGCTTCCATGAACCAAGTGCATGACTGCTTTCCTTTGTCCTCGCTTGCATTGTTTTTAAGGTAGTATCATAGTAAGTGTGTCTTTTGACTGGTGTTTGTGCCAGTTTTGTTTTGTTTTTTTTTTAACCTCACATTGATGCTAGTGGTAAATATATCCGATTGTATTATTTCAACATATACACTCTATTTTTTTCCTGTCTAGGAGTTGTTGTCATATGAATGCAAATGTTTATTTGGGAGGAGGTTGAGGGTCTGAGAAGTCATGTTGCTGTGTGACTTCATAACATGCAATCCAGTCTAATTTATTCTTTATTTTTATCCATTCTAAAGACTCCAAAGGGCAGTAGCAGTTTGAGCTGTTTTAAGGAGGCTTTTAAAGTTAATTTTTAAAAAGTCTAGTCCTTTGCTCATCATTCAAATTAAACCATACCCTGGCATGTTTGAGGTTTAGGAAAATTTGGCTTTGATTGCTGAAGGACTCTGGTGTAGGCCCTTCAGAATTGTGTGAAATTCAGTGGTTTTGGCTCTTGGGAATTTGTGCAAACTTGTAGGTCCCTTTGATTTTGTTCCCTTTAGAATTGGTTTTGGCTTTGGCTCTAAATATGGTGGAGGGTGGGGGTCACTAAATGAAACTCAGTGGGAACTCTGAGGTTTCTACCTCACAAACCATAACTCATCCCAGGGCCCTGCCCAATTTTGACCAAAACCAGCCTAGTTTTTATATACTTAAAGGAAGTATTCATTGAACCCAGGCTAACATTTTTGTGCATAATGATGCCAGGTGAGTTTGTCAAACTTTCGATAGTTCTGATGTCCATGCCTCTTTACTATCCTTTAAAAAATAACCCTTACCTTTTGACTCAGAATTGACACTAAATATCAATTCCAAGGCAGACGAGCCATAAGGGCTAAGCAATGCCCAGGATCTCATAGCTAGGAAGTGTCTTAAGCTCAAATTGAACTTGGAACCTTCCATCTCCACTCAGTAGTGCTCCTCTTCCTCCAGACTTAAGCCATTATCATTAATTTTTCAGATGTTACATAGTTGCTCTCAACCTCTCTTTTTCAAAAGGGCTGGGGTGATCTAAATGTCTAGTACTGATTTAATCTCTAGGCTAAGACTTAACTAGGGCAGCTTAGTGGCAAAGTTGATAGAATATTGAGCCTGGAGAGTTAGGAAGATTCATCTTCCTAAGTCCAGATCTGATCTCAGACACTTACTAGCTATGTGACCCTGGGCAAATCACTTAACCTGTTTGCCTTAGTTTCATTTGTAAAGTGAGCCAGAGAAGGAAAAAGCAAAGTACTCCAAGTGTCCTTGCCAAGAAAACTCTAAATGGGGTCCTGAAGAATTGGACATGACTGAAAAATGACTGAATATTCATAATTAGGACTTAATATATTTTCCCCATGCTTTCTGAATGCCATTATTGTGTACCACAAGATTTTAATTTGAGAAGCATAACTGAGTTACATTCATTAAAACATAACTGAGTTCCGTATATTCATTAAAGCAAATAGAATCGATATTTGGCTGAATTATTGCTCCTTTATCCATCTTAGGAATAGACAGAACTATCACAAGACTTGGATGGCAGGGTAGGATGATGTTGGCCTGTGAGATTTTTTTTTTAACTTGCCTTTAGTAATTAGAGGAGATGCATGAATGGTGGATGGCAGAGATGGAGAAGAATGGTGTTGAGTGTGGACTCCATCACTATCGTCAATATCTGGTCATGAAAGACAAACAAGAAGACAGCAGTGGCCAGAATGGAAAGTAATACCCAATCTTTAGTGAACTTATCCTTGGATGAGAATCCAGGTGACTAGTAGAATAAGTCCTACTTTTTCTTTCTCTCTACTTTTCCACCTGCAATAATAAAGGTTTAAACACTAAATTTCTTGTTTTCATTTAAATTGCTCCTTACTTTACTTTACTTACTTATTTTAAGTTTAGCTTGCTCTAGATAAGATATGAGATCAATCATAATCATTCTGCATTTGAATAATTGTATTCGGGGCGTGCAAATAGGGTGGCTTTTGGCTAACTGTTTGACTATAAAGAATTTAACTGAATGGCAAGTTACTTCCCCACTTCCTGGTTTGCTGTTCCTTGGGGACAAGTCAAGCTATTATTTTATTTTATTTTACTAATAATTCCATAACCTTCCATAGGCCAAACTTTAGCTGAATCTGAAGTTCCTTAAGATCAGAAATTCCTCTAGACCTCTTAACCTTTTTTGTGTCTTGAACCCCTTTGGCATTCTAGGGAAGCCTATGGAACCCTCTTCTCATAATAACATTTTTAAGTATGTAACATTAAATATATAGGATTGCAATTAAATTGAGGTATAATTATTGAAATATCAGAAAAAAGTTCACAGGCCCTAGGTTCTTTTTCTTAAATGCATGCTCTGGGAGCAGCTAGGTAGTTAAGTAGATAGAGAGCTATGCCTAGAGACAGGAGATCCTCGATTCAAATTTGGCCTCAGACACTTCCTAGCTGTGTGACCCTGGGTAAGTCACTTAATCGCCATTGCCTCATTCTTGCATCTCTGCTACCTTGGAACCAATATTTAGCATTGATTTTAAGACAGAAAATAAGAGGTTTTTTTTTAATGTATGCTCTATGCTCCAGACTAGCCTCTTGTACTATTGGGGTGGCTGTCTCAGTCTTTAACAAAATTTAGGAAGGGGAGGGTGAGACAAAGGAAGAGGTAAGAAAACATATGACTTAGGCAGAGTCTCTTCTCCTCTACAGATGGGATAAAGAGGGTGGACAGAAGAAGGGAAAGGCTTGCCTCCTGCTGGACCAGTAGAATGAGATAGTTGTGATACGAGAGCATCCCGTGCTGCCTCTTTCCCTTAAAGAAAGCAGGGAAGTGAGGATTGAGTACCTGCCAGCCAACTTCATTTTCTATGGAGACACCTGCAGATTACGTAGGTCTGGCTATTCTCCTTGGCAATATTTTGTCAGCAGAGTGATTCTTTATACATTGAGAGTTAATAAAACCATATTTATTTAAAGAATTAAATTAGAAAGGCATTATTAAATTCTATGTGCAGAACATTCTTCTGGTTTCTTAAGTAGATAAAAAGCTTAGCTAAAACATGAGTCCTCTGTCTAGTAGAGCTTACCACGTTAATAAAGCATTGCCCTCCAGTACCTATCATAGTTTTTGGCACATAGGAGATGCTTAATAAATGCTTGTTGATTGAGTAGATTGATTAAATACTTTAGTACTTTACCAGGTTTGTGATCTCTTTGATATTTGTTACCCTTCCACTGGTAAACATTTAAGTCTCTCTCTCCTGTCTTAATCCTTATGATCCTTCTATAAATCTTCCATAGAGGATCTACCACAAAAACTGTAGGCCTTAATATTTTATAAATTCCAGTTCTACCCTTGGCAGTCCTAGCTATCATTCCTTTTACTATGTAAGTAGATTTTCTATCTTTTTAATCATATATGTCCTTTGTTTAATGTATTGTACACTACTTTTCATATGCAAATCATTGTTGTTAATGTGTTTCTGCTTACTTACAAAGCTATCATTTATGTCCTCTGGTGCCCTGTAATTTTGATTTTTTTTTTTGTGACTGTAGCATCCCATGACTCATGACCACAAAGCATCACCAGGAGAATATTGGATACAAATAACTAAAAGACAAAATCATACATGATAAGCACATTAGGGGAGAACAGATTGCTCTAAGTTTCAAGGGGATTTGATTTGGAGTTTAAAGTCTAGGTATGCATTCAAAAGGGGAAGAGAAGAGTATAATATTTCAGGCAAAGGGAAAAGCAACAGGTATGTTGTGGGAATGATAAATAATCCAGCTAGGCCAATGGAAAGATAATATGAGATGAAGTTGGTATGGTAAGTGTGTACTAAATTATGGACGGACTTGAATGCCAGGCAAAGAAGTTGAAACTTTATTCAGTTAGTAATAGAGAGCTAAGCAAGTGAAAGGATTGAGGTGACCAGATGTGTGCATGAGGAAGATTAATCGGTAATATGAAAAATGGAATGTATTAGGAAGTTAGGAGAAATTGGAAGACCAGTGAAGATGCCTGTAATGTGATTCTAGCAGTGAGAATAGAGAGGAGAAGGAGACAGATGTAAGATATTGCAGACCGAAATAAATGGAATGATTACATATGAGACACAGGACAGGGAAGAATCAAAGATAACCCCAAAGTTTCAAACATGTAATGCTAGTTTAATTGTGGCACCACTGATAGTAACATAGAAGTTATAAGGAGGAGTAGATTTGGGTACTAAGTTCAATTTTAAACATGTTAAATTTGAGGTAAAGAATTAAAGATGTAGAGTTGGATCTCAAAAGGAATAGTCTTCAGAAATGAAGATGTAAATATGGGAGTCATCTGCACAGACGTAACAGATGAGCTCAGAAAGTGAAGAAGGAAGGAAAAAGGAAAGGAGGATTGATGGGGGGATAAGGAAGGAAGGAAGGAGGAAGGGAAGGAATAAAGGGAGAAAGGGAGGGAGGGAAGAAGGAAGGGAGAGAAAGGAAAGCAGGGAGGGAGGCAAGAAAGAAATAATTACTTATTACATATTTGCCATGTACCAAGCACAATGCTAAGAACTTTACAAATATCTCCTTTAATTATCATAACAACCTTGAGAAGTTGGTGCTATGATTTATACCCATTTACAATGGAAGAAACTGAGGCAGATAGAGGTTAAGAGAATTAACAAGTATTTATCAAGTGACTTTTTTTTGTGCCAGGCACTAGGGATACAAAGAAAAAGAAAATGATGCACTTACTCTCAAGAAGCTTATATTCTACCAGAAGAGAAGAAACGTGCATATATTAATGTATAAAGAATAAATGCAATGGTAATGAATACAGGTTAGATAGAGGGGAGCAATGGGAGTATCAGAAAAGGTCTATGCAGATCATCATGTAGAATAGAGATTTGTAACTTGCAGTCCATGAATTTAAAAACATTTTTGAGAACTATTTCAATATAATTTGTTTCCTTGTAATCTTATCACAACATAAACAAAATACTATTTTGCACATTTTAAGACTTTATTCAGAGTCCACAGTAGGTTTTGCCGGGGTACCAGGGGTTCATGACACAAAAAGGTTAAGAACTCCTTCTGTAGAAGGTGGTACTTAACTTATGACTTGAAGAAAATGAGGGATTCTATGAAGCTTAAGTGAGGAGGCAGGTAGTTGTAGGCATGGGGAACAGATCTTGATGCAGGAAATATAGAGCCATGTTTTGGCTGGCCTATAGAGTACAGGAAGGAGAGTAATGCATAATGAGACTGGAAAGGGCCAAGTTATAAAAGGCATTAAAAACCAAACAGAGATTTTGTATTTAATCCTAGAAACAATAAGGAACCAATGGAATTTTAGGAAAGAGGTGACATAGATCAGTACTTAAGTTCAATTTGGCAACTGTCTAGAGGTTGGAATAGGGAGGAAAGAGGGATGTCTTTTAAGCATGGGGACCAACTGGGAAACCATTGAAATAGTCCAGGTGAGAGGTTGATGAGGGCTTGACCCAAAGAAGTGGCTATGTTTGTCTAGAAAGATGGGAAGGAAGATATCTGTTGAGATCTTATCAATGGGGAGATTTGGCAATAAACTGGATATGTGGCATGGAGGAGAATGTGAAATAGAAGATTAGCCAAGGTTATGAAATTGGAAGACTAGAAATATGTTGATAGTCTCAATTTCAAAAAGTGGGAAAATCTGATAAAGAGGACAACATGGGGGCAGAATTTAAGAAGTTTCTGACACAATAAAGTTCTGGGAGTCATCTGCAAAGAGATTTGTGACAGATGAGGAGTGAAATAGAAGAGAGAGGGAGCCCATTCAGAGTTAGGAGCTATCATATGGATAATGCCCCAGTAAACAATACTAATGAGGAGCAGTTAGAAAAGTATGAAGCAGAGAAGCTAGGTGGCCCAGTGGATTGAGAGTCAGCCAGAGAGACAAAAGGTCCTAGGTCCAAATCTGGCCTCAGACTCTTTTTAGCTGTATGACCCTGCAAGTCACTTAATCTTCATTGCCTAAACCTTACTGCTCTTCGATGCTTTGGAAAACAACATGCAATATTGATTCTAAGATGGAAGGTAAGGGTTTTAAAAATTGTTTAAAGAGAAAGGAATGAGGAGAACCAATGTAATGTTATGAAAATGGAATATCCAGAAGCAGAGCGTGGTCAACAGTGTCAGATTCAGCAGAAAGGTCAAGAATTAGGAGTACTAAAACAAAGATAACAAAAAGGTAACTTCAGAGAGAGGCTTTCAACAAAAGATGAGATTGGAAGCACAATTGCAAAGGCAAACTGTAGTTAGAGAAGAGAATAAAGTTGAAGAAAAGGTATTGCTGCATATCTGTCTTATTGAGTTTAGAACAGCATGAAAGAATAGAAAAGCAAACAAAGAATGAGTTTTAAGAAAGATAGAAAAACAAAGAACTCAGTATTCTGAAAAATAAAAGAGGACATTCAGAAAACGGTGATGTTCAGCAGTGTCTAATATTTTAGAGAGAATAAGGATAAGAGGGTTTGCTTTCTGTCAGCAGTGAAAGAGGTGGAAATGTTTAACCAGCCCCCACAGAAGGAAAGCTGTCCTTCCACTTTCAGGGAACAAAGATTTTGTAAAACTTCCCATGGGGCTCCCAGGTTGTGGGTTGGGGTGGCAGATACAGGCTGATAGCACTGAGGGATGAGGGGGGAAGGTGAAAAGGGCAATTTCCCCTGATCTATGAGGATAAGAGAATATAGAGAACATTTTCTTTAAGGTAACTCTGGTGTTCTTGGTGCTGCTCTAGCTCACTGAAGTCCTTCCACTACCTTTTTTAAAAAAATTATTTAATTTTGAATATTTTTCCATGGTTACACAATTCACATTCTTTTCCTCCCCTCCTCCTTTTCCCTCCCATAGCCAACACGCAATTCAACTGAGTTTTATAAGTATCGTTGATCAAGACCTATTTCAATATTAATATTTGCATTAGAGTGATTATTTAGAGTCTACATCCCCAAACATATCCCCATCGAACCATGTGATTTAGGAAATGTCTTTCTACTCTCACAATTCTTTCTCTGGATATGGGTAGTGTTCTTTCTCATAAGTCCCTCAGAATTGTCCTAGATCATCCCCCACCTTTTTTTTAACCCTTACCTTCTGTTTTAGAATCACTACTGTGTAGTGGTTTCAAGGCAGAAGAGTGGTAAGGGCTGAGCAGTGAAGGTTAAGTGACTTGACCAGGGGCACACAGCTAGGCTAGAGTTTAACTCAGGACCTCCCATCTCTAGGCATAGAGACTAATCCATTAAGCTACCTTGTTCTCCCCTCCCTACCCAATTTTTTTTTTCACCTTGAGAGACCTACTGCAAACTTAAAAGATTTTACATTTTGTACAACTTAGAGTTGGTCATTTAGACATGGGAGTTGGTCCTTCTTGAGATTCTCCCAGATTCAGACACTCCTTCAAGGAGCTGTTATATAATTTAGTTTTTGCTATGATTATGTTTTTGCTTTGCTCTTTTAGTACTGCTTGTATCAGGCTTCTTTATACAAGAGGCCAGAGTAACAATAACATCAGAAACACCAGTAACAGCCCTTAAGACATTTTAAGTGGTGGAAGATTCAGTAAAAGACCTTATGGACCTTACCACCAAAGGGTAGATAAAGTGTGGGTTCTTAACCCTCCTCTCTTTGAAAGTTAGGCTATTTTTTCCCCTTAAAAGGCATTGAAACTATCTCTAACTTTGTTGGCTCGGAGGATTAAAGACCCAGACCTTTAAAGATTACCATCACTCCCTCATTGTTCAAGTACAAAACAGCCATGGGCAGCTCTAAGTGAACTCAGTAATGTTTCATGGACTATAAGGAGCACCTCAGTGAAGGAGCTTACTCAGGTGAATTAACTCATGATATCCTCAATGCCCATCCCTTGTTGAATATTGTATGACTAAGCAAATCTTTCGTCAACTGTTGAATGACCTATAAAATTCTCATTCTGTTTCAGTATCAAACCTAAATTACCAGGAGACAGAACTGAGGCAGACCCAGCCCAGGAGAGTTAAGTGGCCTAAATCCTGCAGTGACTAAGCCAGTGATAGGCAACCTTTTGAGCTTGGTGTGTCAAAATTCGCCAAAAAACAAAGCATAACTCAGGTGGTGTGTAACTTCGAGAAAAAAACCATAATTCCGTGATATTTATAGTTTAAATAACAAAAATGTATAATTATAATATATAACTGTATTTAACAAACCAAAATAGGTAAATCAATATAGGTAGAATTGTCATCTATAGCGCACAGAGTGTCTACACTACCCTATGGCAAATGTTTCATCCTCTGTATGCGGCCCCGGCTGCGTGTCATTGAAAATAGCTACATGGTTTGCCATCATCGGACTAAGCTATACTTTCTGGTAATAAACTGTTCATCTACTGGAAGTTTTATGATTCTCTGATGTAGTTTTGCCAATGAGTTATTTTCATAGTTGCATGGTTCCTAAAGCCTTTATGGAAATAGAACACTAGGCAGTTCTGGCAGTGTTTTCTCTTCCAGAGTAGCCTTAAGCTGAAACAGGGAACTGTTCTCATGCAAACTGAGCTCCATTCAAAATTCTAAGTCTGTGCAGCAGAGTTAGGATTTCCCATCCCATCTGAGATACTGTAAAATTTGTGTGCACTGAGAGTTTAAGTGACTCCGTGCTATGGTTGTCACATCTTCTAGAAAGAATATGAAGAGAATAAATCTCTTTCTGGGCAGATACATAGTGCAGTGCCAGGCCTGGATTCAGGAAGATCTAAATTCAAATCTCACCTTAGATATTTGCTAGTTATGTGACTCTGGGCAAATCACTTAATCCTGTTTGCTTCAGTTTCCTCATCTGTAAAATGAGTTAGAGAAGGAGATGGCAAACCACTCTAGTATCTTTGCCAAGAAAACCCCAAATGGGGTCAACCAAAAGCCTAACACAACTGAAAAACAACAAAATCCCTCTATAAATGAAATCCCTTTTTGTCAAAGAAGATTCTGAAGGAGATTTTGATTTCAATTTTACAATGTGAAATTTCCAAAATAATAAGTGCATATTCTAAAACTGGGAGGAGATGGTTAATCTACAAAGAAATCAGCAACATAGCCTTGTCTCTATTCTCCCTTTTTCCTTGCATGTGTGTTTATGGCTCTAATTTTCAATTGGAGAGAGCAGCAAGGAAAAGATGTGCTACACAACCACTTCCATGCTCTTATACCTAAGCTCTGTCCAACTGAATCTCAGGGCCCAGAATATATTATTCTTATGAAACATCTGTAATAAAGTAGAAGAATCTGGAGTAAAAGAGACATCATAATAGAGAATAAACACAGAAGAATCTTTTTTGTTATATTATTAAAGTTTTGTAAGTAGCTGACCATAAACGAGTATGAATAATTTCAAAGGAAAATAAACTGAGAATGGACTTATATGAGATGTGGAAAATATTTTAAAGGAAAGGAAATGATTCACCACCTCAAAGAAGTGGAATTTAGATGAATTATGCAGGTCAGTTTTTAATTTTAGTAGATATTTTCCATGTTGCACATATCCATATGTGTGTTCTATGTATAGCACTCACAGAAATTATTTAATATTAGTATTCAGGAATAAAGGAGGATTTCTTCATAATTGTAACCTTTTTCTCTAAGAACTAATTGCAAGGGCATAACGTGACCTATAGCATGTGACTTTGTTTATGTAATAGCAGCTTTGTACAGAAATTTAAAAATGACTATTAAAAACATTAAAATTGATTTGTTTTGGCAGGTTTCTTTATTACTTTTTTGTACCCAAATATGTTTTTTAATTTCTTATGAGGCCTAAATGGGCCTGAAAGTAACATAATTTATCCTTTAATTCATAAATCCAAAGGTTTTACCAGCATTAAGTAAAAAATATATGTAAATTATGATGGAAAGGATAGGATATGATATTCAAGTCATTTGCCAAAAGTTAGATAAAATAAGAGCATAAGAATGTTTTTAAAATATATAATCTTTTATTCCAGAAGCATCTTACTACATTTGTCACTTTGTGTGTGTGTGTGTATGTGTATATATATACATATATATATACACATATATATATATATGTAATTGCCTACCATAAAAGTTCTACTATAACTTATGGTGGCATTTAGACAATAAAAATGTGGAAATTTTATTACTTGAGTCTTCATTTTTTAAAATGTTGTTTCATTATCTGGTAGCGTCTCTTCGAAAAAATTCAAATTCACTTATTCAATGGATAATATATAAGTGATTCAGTGGTATTTATAGCTATATATTTTCCAACAATTTCATTTTACAAGGTTGCCTTTCTTATTATTAAGAGCCAGTTAAAATTTTTGTGGTAGTAATCATTGTCAAAACTTTACAGACACCTTTGAATGGGTATGACTTTAAAACTAATTTGTGTTTCTCCTAACTTGGAGGTGGGGTAGGTTTGAATGTGTTCTGTGTTTCTTCTGTTGGCAGAGGTGGTACCACTGAGTGAAATTTACAAGGAGACAAATTTCAGCTTCACATCAAGGCAAGAACTTTCTAATAGAACTAGGTGATAATGAGATGAGTACCTTGTAAAGTAATGAACTTTCTGTCTGAAAGGATTCATGATTCATGGTTCAAAGGATTGATGATCATCTATCAAAAATAGTATAGCAGAGATTGCTTCCTAACTCTCTTAAATTCCATTCCTAACCTAGGTAGTTTTTGATGAATTTAGCTGTAGTCACTGGGTCCTTTTGGCACTGGCACCAGCTCATATTACAGCCCATTTTTTCTCCTTAGAACTAGAACAGTGAACTTATTTTAATTATTTGAAAGTTGTATTCTCCCTTTTAAAAAAAATTAGACCTGTTATTTTGTTAGTGTGGGTAAATACTGCAAAGAGAGCTCTCTCCAAATGCAGAAGGACAGTTTATCATCTTAGATTGTTGCTTTGTGGAAAATGAAAAGCTGTGATTTGTCCAAAGTTATAGAGCAAATATAGGTCAGAAGTGAGGCTTGACTTTGCCTGACTGAGCCTGACTCTATTCACGAAGTCATGTTTCTTCTCTGAACTCTTCCTTTTGTTTTTGTTATTGTTAAGATTAAAAATGATAAAGACTGATATAATAATAGAAATTAGTAGTTTAATTAAAACCATGGCCATGTTGGTAAAATATATATAAAACCGCGCCTATCTTTTATAATTACCGCCGGAGCCCATCCTGTCCTTGCACCAGTCAGCTCTTCAGGAAGATCAAGAGAACTTTCTTTCGGCCCTCCTCCCATTTAAACTGTTCTATGCGTGGGGCCCAAAGAACCGGAAACCGGAAACCCATTGGACCACGGGAAATATAGTTTGATAGTCCCCACGTGTCCAGAGAAAATTTGCTAGACACTTCCAAATAGCACTTCCCGGAATTTAAAACAAACAATATGTAAGTACAAAATGAATGAAACTGTGTTAGCTAAGCTTTGAATATTTGGTAAAAAAAAAATTCATTATTCATTGCAAATCTTGAATTCAGACTGTAGCACTGAAAAATAAATGGTTGTAAGACTTTCCTCTTCTATAGATCTTCTGTACCTAAAAACATTGGATCTTTCTCACAGCTCACCTGTTTCTTATTTACATACATAATTCAAATTACTATCAAGCATGTCTCAGATGTTCTAAAGTCATTAATGATTATGAAAGTCATTAAAATTTTCAGTTCTCAGAGATTTGTTCACTTAGAAATAATGTAAGCTAACTTCTCTGTTTCTGAGAGTTGGGGAGTGCTTCTTTATTTAGAGTTCTTCCACAACAGTCATTATCATATCCTTATGACTGACAGCAAGTAATTGGAGGTTCTCTGTGTCTTCTCTGCAGTGGAGTTGGGGTGGGTAGGGGGATAACTAAAGTCCTGTCCATCACACATCCCCCTTTATCAGCCTGGCCATTCCACTTACCATCTCCACCATTAGCTCTCCTTGGACCCAGTGGAATAAGTCTAGGACTCTGTTCCTAAGAGCCTCCAAACCACTGGACTAGACCCTCCAGCCATTCTTCAGGAGATCAAGCCTTTTAGAGACTTCACCAAGTCCCTGAGAGTGCTGCAATCTGGACCTACTGAGCAACCATAGTTATTTAAAGTAAAGAAAAAGTTCTCACAATCCTAGTCTTTCTTGCTATCAAAATAGATATGGTTTCAACATTGGAAATGATTCTAAGGAAGACACTTTACCATTTTCCCTGCTGATGCAGCTGAAGAACTCCTGAGTCTACTTGTTGCTGATTCCTCTTATATGTGTTGTCTCTTCCTATCAAAATATAAGTTCCTATAGAACAAGACCTCTTTCTGTTTGTGTCCCAAGAGTTTAGCACGGTGTTTGGCACATAATGTTGTTTATCCCTTGTTTCTAAGAGGACTAGTGGCATCATGGGATGATGTCTTGACTCATTTGTGAACTGAATTTAAGTGAGATAGAGTTGCACAAAGTCTTCAGCTCATTTCCTCTTTCAGAGGCATCAAAGTCCAATGGCAAAACAAAAGTCAGGACATCTTGTCTTTGGCACCTAATAAACACTTAATATATGCTTTTTTCATTCATTCCCTCATTCATTCTTTTCTTCATTAGTGTTTGCCCTAATCAACGTTAGGCTATGCTGATGAGGATGCTATTTGTTTTCAGACTCAGCATCAAGGCTGCCATTTTGTGGGGGAGTGAATATTAATTGTCATGTTAATTGCTTGTCAGATGAATTGCTCCATAATCCAAGCATTATTACATGGCTGCTATAATGATAATAGCTAACATTTAGATAGTGCTTTCTATGTGCCAGGCACTATGCTAAGTGTTTTAAGATGATCTCATCTGCTTCTCACAACTCTGGGAGGTAGGCATAGTTATTCTCATTTTACACACTGAGACAAAGAGAGGTTAAGTGACTTGCCCAGAATCATAACCCTAGTAAAAGTCTAAAGAGAGATTTGAACTCATGTTTTCCTGACTCCAGGCCTGGCACTCTCTCCACTATGCTTCCTAACTTGCCCTATGCACAGGGTTCCTCAGGAATACAAACTACAGGAAGGAATTGCTACTTCATCCAATAAAAATCATTAAACGGATTTTTTATTATTTTTTTATCGTGCCATGTTGGCAATATAGCATTTTATTTTATTTTTTCTATTTATTTTATTTAGAATATTTTATCATAGTTACATGTTTCATGTTCTTTCCCTCTCCCCCAAAACCTCCACCTCCCCACCCCCATAGCCGACGCACAATTGCCCTGGGTTTACAAGATACATAAGGAGTGAGGTTATTTTAAAGGGAAATGTTCCATTCACTCAAGTGGAGGGAAATTAGAGGGAAGGGACACTCAGAAGGCAATATTTGAGCTGAGTCTTAGAAGAAGCCAGGGTTGCTAACAGGCAAAGGTTTGGTAAGCGAGTATTCCAAGGATGTGATGTCCAGTGCAAAAGGTACAGAGATGGAAATAGTATATTATATATGAAGCAAGTAGGTTTATGTGATTGAATAGCTAGATATGGTGCAATGGATAGATTGCTGGGCTGGAGTCAGGAAGACCAGATGTCAAATCCAGCCTCAGACATTTACGAGTTGTGTGTCCCCCCTAGGTAATCTACTTAACCCTGTTGGCCTCAGTTTCCCCTTATTTAAAATGAGCAGAAGAAGGAAATGGCAAATCACTCCAGTATCTTTGCCAAGGAAAATCCAAAAAGAGGTCACAAAGAGTCAGACATGACTGATATTGACTAAACAACAACGAAAGGCTTGGGTGGTTAGACCCTTCAGTGTGGGAATGTATGTATGAAATGTATGAAAAGTCTGGAAACTGATGAAAAGTTCAGGTTGTGGAAAGCTTTAAATGTCAAACAGAAGAGTTCTTATTTGTCCCCAGAAATAATACAGAGTTATTAGAGTTTACTGAGTATATGTGTGCAATGGCATGGTGAAACCAACACTTTAGGAAAGTTTCTTTGTTGTAGGATGACTTACAGTGGAAAGAAATTTAAGGTAGATTGACCAATTCGGAAGCTACTGCAGTGATCTAAGAAAGAGATGATAGGGGCCTGAATTGGTGTAGTTTGTGTGAACAGAGAGAAAGGAATATACGTACATATATACCTATGATTTTAGAGATAGAAATGACAAGATTTAGCAATTAAATGGATATATTGGATGAGTGAGAGTGAGAATTTGAGACTATTTCTCTTAATCAGAGTTATCATACTTTTCTAACTATTAGGAAGTTCCCCTATGTATTGAGCTGAAATTTGCCTCCCTGTAACTCTTAAACATTGGTTCCATCAGATGGCGACTTAGATTGTGTGAAACAAGAAAGAACCCTTTTAATCCCATAGAAGAAGATTGTGACTAGGGGACTAGAATAATGGTGCCCTCTAAAGTAATAGGAAAGTTTGGAAGATGGATGGGTTTTAGGGAAAAGATATTGAGTTTGGATTTGGAGATTAAATGTTGAGATTTAAATAGTACACTGTGTTAGAAGTATATGATAGGTTTTGATGATTTGGGATTGGAGTTCAGGATAGATATGTAGACGGTAAAGTCAGCTGCATAGAAACAATAGTGGAACTCATGGGAACTAATGAGATCACCAAGTGAGACACCAAAGAGAAACAAATAAAAGAAATGGTTATTAAGCATCACATGAATGAAAATCTAATAAAGGAGACTGAAGAGCAGGCAGGTAGGAAAAGAACCAATAGAAAATAGTGTTATAAAAACCCAGGAAGAAACAAGGATCCAGAAGAAGGCAATCACCATTGTCAAATGCTGTTTTAAAAAGTCAAGAAGGATAAGTGTTGAGAAAAGACCAGAGATAATTGGTAACTTTGGGAAAAGCCATTTTGTGTGAATGATGAGGTCAGAAGATCTTCTTCAAAGGACTTGGAAGAGAGTCAAAAGTGAAGAAATGGAGGCATTGAGTGTAGATGGCTTTTTCCCAGGGTCTATCTGAAAAGGGAAACAGATTTAAAATGGTTAGTAGTTGGGATGGCAGGTTTAAGTGAGAGTATTTTTCAAAATAAGAAGAGGTTAGGATTTTTCTAGACAGCAGGGAAGGAATCAGAAGATAGGGAGGGTACTGGGAGGATGTTTGTGCTTTCAAGAAATAGGGAAGTTTGGAAAATGAATGAGTTTTATGGGAAAGATAACTTCAGTTTGGACATACTGAGTTTCAGAAACCTATGGGATATTGAGTTAGAAATGTTTAATAGGCAATTGGTAATGTGGACGTAATGCTCAAAAAAGAGGCAAATGATGGATATATGTGTAAGGTTGGGAATTATTTATATATTTTTTTTATCCTGGGACTCCATTCTAGGAGCATAGGGCACAACCAGTAGGCAGTGGGTCTCTCAGGGTCACCCAGTTGGGAAGTGTCTGAGCCCAGACTTGAACCTAGGACCTTTTCGTCTCTAGGTCTGGCTCTCAATCCACTGAGCTAGCCCAGCTGCCCCTACTTTAGGTTGCAGTTTCTTTAGCAGATGTAGTTTTTACAGGGTGGGGTTGCTAGCCCCACGCCCAACCCTCCTCCTTTTTCATCCGGGCTAGGGACCGTCCTTAGCCTAGGAGTGGTAGGGTTATTAAATGAACCCATGGGAGGTGATGAGAACACAAATAAAAATAGCATAGAGGGCAAAGAGAAGATGGGACCTTGTGTTTAGATACTGTGCACAATGCTTTACAAATATCAACTCATTTGATTCTCACAACAACCTTAGGAGTTAGGTAGATGCTAATATTAATTCCATTTTACAAATGAGGAAATTGATGCAAACAGATATTAGGTGACTTACCCAGGCCATACAGCTAGTGTCTCAGGTCAGATATGAACTTGTCTTCCTGACTTCAAGCCCAGCACTCACTCTAGATTACAAGCTACCTGTCTAAATATGATTAGTTTCAGTCAGTGTGCTGGTTGGTTTTGCTCAACTCTAGTTTTTACTTTTTTTTCTTTATGGGTAGGGGATATGGGGAAGGAAATATCTAGAAATGAATTTCATGTTAAAACAAAAAACATTAGCATTTCCCCCCTAAAGAAATAGCATAAAGATAGAGTTTAAGAGAAGATGGTAGAGGACAGAATTTTTTGTGGATGCTTATCCTTAAGAAGCAATGTGTGAGGAAGATCAACTGATGAAGCAAACCATGACAGAATAATTAGATAAGAGGAGAGGAAGTATAGAATGGTGTCAGAGAGACCAAGGTTGAATAGATCATTAATAAAGTAGTCTCGATAGCATCAGATACTTTATAAATGCCAAGATAAATGAAAACTGGGAAAAGACTCAGCTGATATAAGTGTGTTGATTATTACAATAATAAATTGCCCATTTATATGATGAAAATAAATTCATTTTTTGAGTGTTAGTATACTGGCAAAATTTCATTCTTCTACTGATGGTTATTCTTGACTTGAAATCAGAGCTAAATTTGGGGAAAGAAAAAAAAGATCTCAGGTAACAGTGTAAATAGAATATAGGGTGCTCATTTTCCACATTTAGTATTCCTTTTCTTAGATACTACCCTTAAATATTGGTTGAGGAATCAAAGAAACAGACTTTTATATAGAAGTATACAGATATAATTAAATCTCAACGTCAGAAGACCTTGTTAGATGGTAAGCAATGAGGACAGGAATTCTATTGGAATAATCCACCAGAACTGCATGTAGTAAACATTTAATAAATACTGATCAAATAAATGGCAGCAAGGTGGCATAGTTGATAAAGTACTATGCCTAGAGTCAGAAAGACCTGAATTCAAATAATGTGACCTCAGATGATTGCTGTGTGACACCGGGCAAGTCATTTAACCTATTTGGGGTTAATTACAGCATCTACCTCCTGGGCTTTATGTGCAGATAAAATAAGATAACATTTTAAAATTGCTATATAAATGCTAGCTATTTTTATGTATTGATGCCATGTGTAGATGGTGTTAGTTTAAATATAAAGGTTTCCTAATATTAAATTCTTATACTGGGAGGAATTATTGAAGCTGATTATTGAATTTCTTAGAGGTACATAAACAGTCTAGTTTCTCATTTGTCCAGTCAGGTTTGTATTGGCTTGCCTAAAGGGGGATAGATGAATCCTCACAACCAAAAGTGTATATGATTCAAAATAACCTAAAAGAAATTTTCAGTAGCTCTGATCCTCAGATGGCCAAACATCCAAACAAAAGTCACACACTATGTTGGACATTCATCTACTAGCTTAGCTGCCTGATCCTTATGTGGTAACTTCTTGACTCTTTCTTTTCATTCACTCAGAACTTATTCTTTTGAGCTAAAGTATATGTGCTTTGCTCTAGCTCCAAAAAAATTATTAAATTCAGAACTCTGCGTCTAATATGTGTAGCCACTTTGAAGTTAAGTAATAGTGAAAACCAAGCCTATTTATGAATCATATTGTGATTTTCAGAAAGAGTTTAATTCAGATAGGTAGATAATTCAGAACTTCTCTAATTCAAAAATTGCATGTAGTTCACATTTGAGAATCTCCTGACTAATGTTGCCTATTTCCTTTATGTTTAAATTTGAAATATTAGTGTTATATTATTATAGTTCTTGTACTTCACATGTATTTGCACAAGTTTGCTGGGCAGATGCACTACTAAAATGGAACCAATTAGAAGAAAAAAAGTTCTGAAAATGTGATTGTAGTCCTAAGGTGTTTTATAGAGATCACTTTTTTTGTCTTGACAAAGATGACAGTGTGTGACTGGTCCTTATTATAAGAATATTCTGATCTGTAAAGTGAGCATTCTTTAAGATAAATGTTTCTGCTATTCCCCAGTTGACAGATGGCCAAAGGATATGAACAAGTAATTTTCAGATGAGGAAATCAAAGCCATCAATAGTCATATGAAAAAATGTTCTAAATCACTGTTGATTAGAAAAATGCAAATTAAAACAACTCTGAGGTACCACCTCATACCTATTGGATTGGCCAATATGGCAGCAAAGAAAAGTGGTAAATGTTTGGTTTTATGGCAAAATTGGGACACTAATGCATTATTGGTGGAGTTGTGAACTGATCCAACCATTCTGGAAGGCAATTTAGAAATATACCTAAAGAGCTATAAAACTGTGCTTACCCTTTGATCCGGTAATACCACTACTGCATCTGTATTCTAAGGAGATAATAAGAAGGGGGAACGGACCTACTTGTACAAAAATATTTATAGCTATATAAATGATGATAAGATGACATCAGAAAAAGCTGAAAAGATCTGTGGGAACTGATGCAGAGCAAGCAGAACCAGGAGAACATTACATAAAATAACGGAAATATTGGACAATGATTATCTGTGAAAATCTGGCTACTCTTTGCAATGTACTGATCTGGGATAATCCTGAAAGAATTATGTCTGCAAATCCTGTCCACCTGAAGAGAAAGAATTGTTGGCGTTGTCTTTCACATCAGTGTATCTTTGGTTTTATTTTGGGGTTTTGATTTTGGATGAGTGTGCTCTTTCAACAATGACCAATAAGGAATTATTGGAATAAGACTGTAGATCAAAGCATACCATCTTTCACTTTATTCCTTCATAAGTTGTTTTTTTTGTGTATGTGATAAATGTCTTCAATCACAAATGGGGAATATAGAAATATGTATTACATGAAAGTACTGATATAACCTTGATATAACTATAACCTTTATCAGACTGTTTACTGCTTTGGGGAGAAGGGAAGAGGAAGGGAGGTAGAGAATCTAAATTACCAAATGTCAGAAAATAATTGTCAAAAATTGTTTTTACATGTAATTAAAAAAATACAATTAAATAGAAGTTAATCATAGGTATAAAAAAGATAAATGTTTCTGATATTATCTAAGTTGAGGAAGACCTCCTTTTGGGCTTTCTTGAAAAGTTTCATGTAAAGCAAATATTTGTATATTGAATCAAATTTTCTCTTTCCCTGATATTATAATTTTGGAGATAAGATACTACTAAATTATTCTGTCTCCAACATGCAAAAAAAGAAATCTAGTCAATATTAGCTTGTACC
Organism: Gracilinanus agilis; assembly: GCF_016433145.1. Classification (NCBI taxonomy): domain Eukaryota; kingdom Metazoa; phylum Chordata; class Mammalia; order Didelphimorphia; family Didelphidae; genus Gracilinanus; species Gracilinanus agilis. The sequence goes on along the minus strand of NC_058133.1, from coordinate 269,315,080 downwards.
TTTGTAAGCTTTCTGTTACTAGTGTGGTCTTTCTCTATTTAATTTTTTTCTACAGGTCTTAAAAAAAATAGGTCAGACGGATACACTGTGGCACAATCAAATATAATAGACTTCTCTACTAGCAGCAATGCAATGATCCAGGACAATTCTGAGGGATTTAGGGAAAAGAACACTATCCACATTCAGAGAAAGAACTGAGGGAGTAGAAACACAGAAGAAAAACAACTGCTTGATCACATGGTTCAATGGGGATATGATTGGGGATATAGACTCTAAACAATCACCCTAGTACAAATGTTAATAATATGGAAATAAGTCTTGATCAATGACAAATGTAAATCCCAGTGGAATTGCACATTGGCTATGAGAGGGGGAGTGGCAAGAAGTTAGGGAAAGAACACAATTCATGTAAGCATGGAAAAATATTCTAAATTAATTAAATAAAGAAATAAACTTATTTTAAAAAATAGGTCAGAGAAGAAGTAGTCGATCTATATTATCATGTCCATTCAAAACCAAGCTTTTTAAAAACGTAAGACAAAGTTAATTCCCATTTTATGTAAAACTGTCATCTGCCTTGATGCATTTGAATGTTTTGTTATTTTCCTAAGTCCTTAGCTTTTGATTTTGTAGTTAAACCCTAGGGAATCGCCCACAATGCATGGTTGCCAAGAATTATTTAGCTAGAAAGTTTCAGAGGCAGTGTTTGAGCCCAGGTCTTTTGACTTCGAACCCATACTCTGTCCCCTTACTAGATTTATTGCTTTATTGACTTTGTATAATTCTAATTGTTTAAACAACTATTCTGTTTTTGGTCATTTTCCTGTTATTTAGCAGAATTCCAAATCTAAGTTTCCCAAAATCAGAGACCACATTTACTAACTAAAAATTTTTACTACTTTTCCTAGGCTATTCATATAATGAGTATTTAAAAAATGTTGAATGACTAGCTTCTTCTAAGATTCTCCTATTCAACACAAGACTCAGCTAATTATCCATTTGAATTGATTATTCCAGATAGATGGCGCCTATAGATTGACCATCCAATAAGCATTCTTCATCTACTTAGTTTTGTCTGTATAGCCAGTAAGATCAAACTCTTCTGAATTATCTTGGGCCTCTTTTGGGAGACTAAAATGTTACAGGTATTTGGTGTAATATACATAATCTTTAATTAGGAGCATCTAGAAGAGCTTACAATTTTTAGGGAATTGTTCTTCCTTTAACTCTTTGTTGTAATAAATATAATATTTATTGACCATGTCCAAAATTGTATGCTTCATTCCATACCTTTACACAGACACCTTAGTTGTTCAGCTCTGTCAGAAAGTGTGAGTAGGATTCTTCAGTGTCAGATTTCTGGATGTATGGTTTGTCATGTCATTGATTAGAGTTCTTAGGTCTTTCCGAGTTGTTTTTCTCTACAATACTAAAGTCAGTTTAGTAACTCTTCTCATTCTACCCACTTCATTTTGTACCAGTTAACAAAAGGCGTCTGTGGTTTCTCTTAATGTATCTCTTTGTCATTTCATGTGGTACAGTACTAGTCCGTTAAAATAATATTCATATACCATTCCTCGCTTCAACAAAAAGGGCTGATACAAATATTCTTGTACATATGAGTCCTTTCCTGTTTCTTTAATCTCTTTGAAATATAGGCTTAGTTGTATTGTTGGATCAAAGGATATACGCAATTCAGTGATTCTGGAAATATAGTTTTAAATTGCTTTCCAAAGTCTCTGGACCAATTCAGAATTCCACCAATAATACATAAATATACCTGTCCTCTTACATCCCCTTCAGTAATTGTCATTTAATTTTGGGGGAGTCGTTTTTGCCAATGTGATGAATATGAGGTCAAATCTTAGAGTTGCCTTGGTATACATTTTAAAATTATTTGTTATTTGAAGCATTTTTATAGTTGGATTTTATATGATTTGACACAGCTTAGATTATTTTCCTTGAGAATTGCCTGTTTATATCTTTTGACATTATTGGGGGTTGGATTTTTTTCTTATATATTTAAATTATGTTTTTAATTCTCTTTTCCTTTCTAGTTATGATATTTGTATATATAATATGTATATATAACATCTATAATGCATATGTATATACCTATACATAATGTATGTGTGTATATAAACATACATATACATACATATCTGTAGTCACAGTGGTTGTTGTTTCCTCAGCAGTCCTTGTCCCAGTAGTTGGCAATTTTGAGTTTATTGAACATTATGCTACTAAGTTCATGAACTTCTATAAATGTAGATTGTTCTTCTTGCCTTTTTCATTGATCAACTTTTCTAATTTTTAATCAGTACTATATAGAAAATGCTGATTATTGATTTGTACTTAAGATCTGGCTCTACGCTTCTTTTCTTCTTCCTTTTTAAACAACTTTTTGTTCCTCCAGATGAATTTCATTCTTTTGTCTGAAGTGACCCATTTGTAGTTTTATTGGTATAGCACTAGACAAATTAGTCAATTTGGATATTATTGTCATTTTATTATGTAGAAATGACCCATACACTGACAATACTTTCTTCTACTTATTTAGGTCTGTCCTTATTTCTGTAAAGAGAATTTTATAGTTATCTTCTTTTAAGTTCCAATGTATGCCTTCATCAGAAGAGTCCTAAATAGTTTATATAACCTGAAATCATTTTAAAAGGAATTTCTTTTTGCTGGATATTATAGATATGTAGATAATATATAGGAAAAAAATGATGTGATTTCATTTTATTATCCTGAACTTTACTGAAGTTGTTTCAGTGATTTTTGGTTTCATCTCTAGAGTTCTCAAAGTCAACTATCATATCATTTGCAAAATACATATATATGTATATATATATATATATATATATCTGCCTCTTTTTCCTATGTTTGCTCTTTTAATTTCTTTTATTGTCTTATCATTATATCTAAAATTTCAAGTGCTATACCAAATAATAATGGTGAACATAGACATTTTTGCTTTTCTTCTGATCTTATTGAAAAGATCTCCAGTGTTTCTCTATTTCATATAATGCTAGTGCTAGGTTTGAGATAGATACTATTTACAACATAAGGAAAGGTCCATTTATTTCTATATTTAAAAAAATTTTAAAGTCAGTGGTGAATTTTGTGAAATTCTTTTTCTGCATCAAATGATGTAATTTTATTTTCATCTTTATTATTAATATGGTCTATTATGTTTATTATTTTCCTAATATTTAGCTAACTATATTCTTCATTTAAATCCAACATGATCATAATGTGGTATCTGTTAGACATATTGCTATAGCCTCTTTGCTTTTGAATTTTTTGTGAAGATTCATTAGGGATAGTGTTCTTTCACTTTATTTCTCTGCTTTGTCCTTTCCTGGTTTGGATATCAAAGCCATATTTATATCTTAGAAGGAATTTGGCAAAGTCTACATATTTTCTATTTCTGTACAGTTTACATAATATAGGCATTAGATTTTTCATGGGGGTAATTCTTTATGGATTGTTTAATTTCTTTTGTCTGAGATTGGATTATTTAAAATTATTTCTTGGTCTGTTAACTTGAGTATTTTTTGTAAATATTTATCCATTTTATAATAATGATTCTTTTTCCCCCTTGACTTTTGTTATGAATTCTTTTTCATTTTTGGTGCTTACAATTTGATTTTCCTCTTTCATTTGAAAATCGGACTATCTAATATATTATTTTACAAGGGTTTTTTTTGGTCATTTTCTGATTACTAGATCCCAGTTTTATTTATAAATTCGCTTATCTTAATGACTTTCATTTTTTAATTTATTTGATTTTCATGGTTTCTATTTTGACAATTACTAGGACTTTTAAAATTTGTTGTTTTTCTAGATTTTAGTTGTATACCTAATTTTTTTTATAAAACCCTTCCCTTATGTCTTAGAATTGATGCTAAGTATTGGTTCCAAGGCAAAGGAGCAGTAAGGAATAGGCATTTTGGGTTAAGTGATTTGCCCAGAGTCATATAGCTGGGAAGTGTCTGAGGCCAGATATGAACCTAGGACAGCCGGTCTCCAGGTCTGGCACTCTGGCCCTGAGCCACCTTGCTGTCTCTGCATGCCTAATTCTTTTTGTTTCTCTTGATGAAAACATTTGGTCAACAAGCCAATCAACAAGCATTTATTAAGTGTTTATTTTGGGCTAGCCTTTTTGCTAAGCACTGGTATTATAAATAAAAGTAGAAAGAAAGATAGTTCCTCCCCTTGAAGATCTTACATTCCAATAAGGGAAGACAATAAAAAACAAACAAGTAGAACACAGTAAAAAAATCTGAACGTCTCGAAAAACAGAAGTATAGTCTGGGAATCTATAGAGTCAGGATTCTAGCCTAGGCATCATTAAAATGGAGGTTCGGGCCAGTTAGGAGAGACTACTTAGTGGAGTTATGGATGGTAGCTCCAGTGTAAATTGTTCAGATGGAGTGAGCTTCTAGGGAGAGTCAGGAGTATAAACTACAGAGGAATGAAGACATGACTGGCCTTAGTGTCCTCCTTAAAATGGAAGTTCTGGGAGGAACTAGCCAATAAGCGGGAGGGGCTTCAGTGATAAAAGGATATATACTTCAAATGTATGAAGTCCTGTGGTGGAGCAAACTTCCCTGTGCAAAGGTTTCTGTGGCACAGTAAAGGAAGTCAAGAGAGTTTGGTGTATTCCCTATAAAGGAATGAACAATGTTTACAGATGATAAATTTTCTCTTAAGGAATTTTTTGACTGAAATCTAGAAATTTGGTATTTTGTTGTCATTATTGTGATTTTTTAAATGAAATGACTGATTTTTATGACAATTCTTCTATTTTAATTATTTAATCTGTATTTAAGGTTGAATTCCTACTTTAAAGACTCTCTACTCATCATAATTATAAGTTCAACTGTGATGATTATTAAAAGATTTACTACTTCTGCTTTTCTTTATTTGTTTATGACCTTTTAATGTCCTAGTACATGGTCAGTTTTTAAAAAGATGGCTCATATAGCTGATATTTGTATATGCTCTTTTCTATTTTTATTTTATAGTCACCAGAGATTTATTATATCTACCTTTTCCAAAATTTCATCAAGGTCCTTAATTAATTTCTTTATTGTCTTTTTGATATATTTCTCAAGATCTAAAAGAGATATGTTGAAATGACTACTATAGTTTTGCTGGTGAATTTACTTGGTAATTTGATTAATTTTTCCTTTAAGTAATTAGATACTATTGCATTCAGTGCGCCTCATGCTTCCCTAATGAGTTTAAGGTATTTAAAAGTATACAACAATATGTGAGTGTGTGTCTATAGGCATGTATGTATGTTCAACCCTCCTTTGTTCATTTCATATGATTGAGATTCATATCATATCTATACCTTTTCCTTTTTCCCATGTTTGCATAGTCTTCAATTGTATTCTAATTATAAGAACTAACCAGTTCTGTTTTCCCTTCTACTTTCCTTCCTTTAATTTATTTCTTCTCCTTCTTTTGAGTTCATAAAAAAAATAACTGCCCTAAGGTCTTTTATTATTTGACTAGCTCTGTGACCCTTGAGAACGTTAGAGTCATAAATGGACAATTATTTCTTATTTCCTAATGCAATATCAAGACTTCATCATTATATAGCCTTTTTGCTAAACTGTATTTACTCCTCTGGTTTCATTCAACTTAACTTTTTATATTTCAAACTTTCTACTCAACTCTGGTCTGTTCATCAGAAATGCTTGAAAGCCCTCTATTCACTTTTTCTGGTGTAGGATTATACTCAGTTTTTCAGAATAAGTTATTCTTGGTGTTAAATCTTTTTATTGTGCTTTTTTGAAATATCATATTCTAATATTTTTTTCTTTTTTATAATAGTAGTGGTGAAGACTTCTTGTGATCCTGATTATAGTTTTTTGGTATATGAAGTCTTTCTTTTCTGACTGCTTGCAGTATTTTTCCTTTGTCCTGAAATGCCCCTAGATTTAGTACATGGCCTTCCTATAAATTTTCATTTTGAAGTGTCTTTCAAGAGGTAACTGGTGAATTCTTTCCATTTTTATTTTGCCCTTTGGCCATAATAGATCTGAGTTATTTTGATTTATGCTTTTTTGAAGCTTGTTTTCTGTACTTGTTGGTGGGAGAACTTGGTTTTTAGGAAGACTGATGATTGTCCCTCCTTGACCTTTAATCCAGGTTAGTCGCTTTCAATAATTTTTGCTATATATTTAACTTCCCCATCCAATATTTTGATTCTGTTATAATATTTCATGTTTCATTTAATCATTGATTTCTGTTTTATCCAATGTAATGTTCAACAGATCCATTACTTGGATAAGGCTTTCCATCTTTTTATCTAAGCTCTTCATTTTCCTTGTTTTCCCCCTTCCAGGTCTGTTATTTTAATTAAAATTTTATAATTTCACTCTCATCTCTTGCCTTCTTTCTTCCAGGGACTTCTGTAATCCATATGGCCATTATATTTTTTCCTCCAAAGTTCTGCTTGTTGTTGCAGAGCAATTATGTTTTCTAGGCTTATCTCATGTATATATTGGGATCTTAAATATTTCTTCATAATTTTTTGTCTTCTTCAATTTTTCTAGCCTCAGTTCATGATTTGGGACTTAGTTTCCTGGATCCTTCTTGTCCAACCTTCTTGAATGGGATGAGAAGGCCCTGCTTGCTTTTGACTTAAATTTTCCTGGGTTCTTTCTGTTTCCCTCCACATCCTCTGGCTTAGGACTTCTTAGCTACTTTGCTATAGATGATCCTGACCTGAGATGGGTAATCAATGATTGTGTCAAAAGTGTCCTCATCAGTTCTTTGCCCCTGGTGTTCTAGGTGCTACACTTATGATTGATGATTAATATTGGAAGACCCACTCTGAATAGCATCTTCTACTTCCACTTCATGAACAATGTTTTTTGGATGATTTTAAATTATTTAATATTATCTTTCTTTTATTTCTATTGAGCTTATCTTTCTTTCATTGTTGCCTATACTAGGCTTCTTCTGTAACCATCAAAAATTCTGGATGCCATATTTCAAGAAGTTATAAAAGAAAACTACCCAGATGTATATAGAACCAGAAAGCAAAGTAAAACTAGAGAGGATCTGCCTCTCCTGAAAGAAATAATAAGTTGAAAACACTCAGAAATGTTTTAACCTAAATCCAGGGCTTCCAGGTCAAAGAAGAAATGTTACAAGCAGCCAGAAAGAATAATTACAAATGCCAAGGAACCTCAGGATCACATGAGGTTATGTTGCAACTACAAAAGCTCTGGAAACAAAATATTCCAAAAGAAAAAGGTTTATAACCAATAATAACTTAAACTGAAAAAAGTATAATCTTTCTGGGAAAAAAATGAACCTTGAATAGAATTAGAACACTTTCAAGCACTGCTGATAATAAGAACAGAACTAAGTAGAATCTTTGAAACTCAAACACAGGAGATAAAAGTAACCTAGAAAGGTATTTACATTTGAGCATTTGAAAGGGACTGAATCATTATCAAGTACTTAAAAAGGAAAAAGACAAGTGACCCTTTAGAATCCCACCCTTTGGAATGACTTCATGAATCTTAGAGGGGAAAGCTTTGGGGGTGTCTTTGTACTATTTCATTTTAAGAGAACAAAGAAAAAGCAGGGAGGAAAGAAATATGTTAGAGGGGAAATGGGAAAAAAAGGAGGAACTCTCTATTTCTGTTCATCATGGTATGCCAGAGAATAGAGAAGGGGTTGGGGGAACTCACTGAATTGTATAAAGGAGAGTTTCAGGAGAGGGGATAAGAGAAAGGGAAGTTTATGAGGGCAAATAAAGGGGACTAGTTACAAAGCAAAACAAACTTCAGTTTTTAAGGGCAAATTATAAAGTGAAGCTTAAAAGGAAAAAGTATAAGAATTGATCAGTGAGGACTGGGTTAGGTGAAGAGAACGGAGGCAGAGGAGCCTCCCTCAGATCCTGATGGAAACAGCCCTAGAACATTAGACCTTGAGAAGAGCAGTGCCTCACCAGATTACTGGACCTGCTTCTAGCCAAAACCCTGCATCCATCCATCATTGAAGAAGAAAGTTACTGAGGATTAGGGATCCAACCTTCTTCACCACCAGCAGCAACTGTTAACTGCTATCAAGAAGTAGCACAAAAGCCCTGGGAAGGACTGCACCCCCAGATCTTGTTCTAGACCAGTCCTCATCACCATTATCAAGGGATGCAACTACAGAGAATGGGTCAGCCAACCCCACCAACTGCCAGCAAACTGACAACCACAGGGCAGGCAAGTCAGCCTACCTGAAGTACCAAGGTGCTATGGAAGGATGGAGGAGTCAGCATGTGCCAAGCAAATAAAGCCACCACTTCTACTTTGACTGCCAAGTCCATTGGTAACAACCCAGAGCCTTGAACTCAGGAGCCTTAAGAATAGCAATGTTTATAGCACAGTGCCCATAACCGTCATCCTGGGAGGCAACCTCAGTGGACATAAAGCTTAGCAATGGCTCCTGCAGATGCTACAGCCATAGCTACTATCAGTCAGTAAACATTTTTGAAGCAACTACTATATGCCAGCAACTGGGCTAAGTATTTTTTCTGACCCTATTTGGGTTTGGAGGGCAAAGATAATGGAGTAGTTTGCTATTTCTTTCCCCAAATCATTTTAAAGATAAGGAAACTGAGTCAAACAAGGTTAAATAATTTGTCCAGAGACACATAGGCCAGATTTGAACTCTGGATAATGAGTCCTCCTGACTCCAGGCCCAGTGCTTTATACATTGTGCTACCTTATTTAGCAAGGTGGCTCAGTACATTGAGAGCCAGGCCTAGAGACAGGAGGTCCTGGGTTCAAATGCGACGTCAGACACTTCCTACCTGTGTGACCCTGGGCAAGTCACTTAATCCCCAATGCCTAGCCTTAACCACTCTTCTGCATTGAAACCAATACATACATATTGATTCTAAGATGGAAGGTAAGGGGTTTTTTTAATACTTAGAAATAATCAATGGAACCAGGATACTAGAATTAATGGGGATCAAGAAAGGCTTCATGTACAAGGTAGGATTTTGGCTGACACTTGAAAGAATCTGGGAGGTAGAGATTAGGAGAGACCGTATTCTAGACATGGAGGACAGCCAGTGAAAATGCCCAAAGTTGTAGTATCTTTTGTGAGGAACAGTAAGACTAGTGTCACTGTATCACAGAGTAAAGGGGGTTGAGGGTGTAAAGTTTAGGAACACTAGAAAAGCATTTAGATGTTGTGAAAGACCTTTCATATCAAAGGATTTTATATTTGATCCTAAGTGTTAGGGAGCCACTGGAATTTATTGAGTAGGGAAACTGATATAGTCAGACAGTACTTTAGTAAGATCAGTTTGACAGCAGAGTGAAGGATGGACTGGAGTAGAGAAAAGACTTGTGACAAACAGTAATAGAAAGAAGATGAAAAATAAACCAACAATAATACAGTTTTGAAAATAATGTTACTTTTTCATATACTGAAAAAGGAAACTATAATAGAGATTCATTGTTCCATACTTAATTCTCTTTTCTGTTCTACTTTATGAAAAAACATTTTGGTGTTAAATTCAGAATAAACAATGAAACAGGATAATTGATTTCACAAGTATAAGGTGGAAGGGGTAGTATGGTTAGAGAACAATTTGTTTGAAAAAAGATGACTAAGTTTTGTGGATTGCAAAAGTCATACAAATCAGCAGTCTGCTAGGGAAGCCAAAAAAGCTAACGTGAATTTACACAGCATTCAGAAATGTGTACCTTCCAAGAATACACTACTATATGTCCACTTCACCCTACTCTAGTTAGACTACATGTAGAATGAAATGTGCATTGCTGAGGCTTATAGATTGGGAAGGACATAGATAAACTATAAAGCATTCAGAGAAAGGAAGCCAGGAAAGCAAAGGTCCTGGAATCCATGCCACATCAGGATTGGTTGAAAGAACTCTGACTACGTTTAACCTGGAGAAAGCTACAGAGGCATCAGAAAAGCTGTCATTTGAAAGAGGGATTTGACATGTTTTGTTCAGTTCCCAAGTACAGAACTATTTCACTTTTGGACTTGTATCCTAACTACCTAATACAGTGCCTAAATAAGTGGGTGCTTAAGAAACACTTGTTGATTATTTGATTGAAATTTAAAAAAAAAAAGATAAGGCAGCAAATTTAGTATTGATGTGAGAAAGCAACAAATTTCTCAACAATTAGATTTATCCCAAAATGGAAGCTTATGGGTTTTCTTATATTAAAGGCTGTCACATAAAGGCTGGATAACCATTTCCTTTTTACTTTAATGGAGAATATCTTTCAGATATGAGTGGAATTAGATTTTGACTAAGGTCTTGTCCAACTCTGAAATTCTGTTTGTCTGTGATTTAGTATGGAAGAGGGTGGTCAGGGATGCATGCATGCCAGAAGATGAAAAGAATTTGACAGGAAAAAATATGAAGACTCATCTGAAGAAAGCTTATTTTCTAACTTTCTCTACATTCCTATAAATCAAAATGCTACCACATTTCTAATCCTGCATGAACCTGCCTCACTAAATTATCCACAATATGTGTATCTCATAAGTTAATGTAAAACTGTATCTGTACTATTATTTTGTTTTTGTTTTTTTGTCTCTGATTGATGTTCATCTGGGAATAATTATGTAGTTGATGAACTTAAATATTACTCTCCAAGGCAGCAGAAGAAATGTCTGTCAAAATACTATAAATATGTGCATGCTATTTCATAAGGGGATAATTTAACATTCACTTCTTAAATCTGGGTACTAAATGGAAACTAATTTTCATAAATGGTGTATGATCAGAAGAGACCATTCTCTTCTATTGAAGGTTCATATATTTTGTTGTGTTCCTAAAGGTAAATTATTTATTCAGAGCATTCAGAAAGGATAGATCCATCAGGAACTTGTAAAATTAAAAAACAATGTTATTTAAGAGTTTTTCCTTCATCAACCAGATGAACTTGTGGACTAGAAGCCTTTGAATATGGAATAAGGTCACTTGGGATTATGAATTTGGTATCACCTTGATGTTTATGCCTCTCTAAATAGTTGGCTTGAAGTAATGAGACCAGTTAGTGATGCAGAATTATAGAATTAGAAGGAACATCAAGAAGGTTTCCAATAGCTCCCTCTATTGCAGTAGACAAATTCTTACTGTATTTAAAACAAGGCAGGTGCTGATTCTATTTCGTGTGGACTGAGCTTCCATATCTTTTTCTTCTTAAAGGAAATTGTGGAATTTAATAGTGCCAAGTTTGGCTATCTCAGGGGATAGCGTGCAAAACTGGCCTTCCTAGTCACACTTTAAAATTTGGAAATTATGTGATAGGTCTTTGAAAACTTTCTGCTATCACTATTTCAAAATTTGGAATAGTTTAGAATCATAAAATAAGAGCTAGAAAGACTCCTCCAAATCATCTAGTCCAGCCTTCTCCTTTTACTGATGCCCAGAGAGATGAAATAACTTGTCCAAGATAGAGTAAATGTCAGATCTGGGACTTAAATGTGTGTCCTCTGACTCTGGATTCAATATTTTTCTCATTAAAACTTCATTTAGTGTCCCTGTAAACCTGTTTACATTTAAGATGTAAAAATCCCATCACAGTGTCTGGAGTCATTCTCTTCAGCAGCCAACAATGTACTATGTGCCCAAAGTGCTTAATTAGAGTTGTGATGATTATGAATATACAAATAATGCTTCCATTTGTATGTACTTTATTACATTAAGATATATTTTAGAGCTTTAGAAAAACAGCATATTCTCTGAATTTCTTTGGCATCCTATTTCAGAAAAGAGCCATCATTTTGGCATATGCCCTGCCCACATTTCCACAGCAGAATTTACAATTAGAATATACCACAATAAATTATAGAAACACAGAGATGAACTGGATCTGAGATGATCTGGTCCAACCCTCTGCTTTTAAAAATATCTGTGTCTAAACCATTTGGAACAAATATTTGAAAATTCTCATCTTAAATAGCCATAGGCCTAGAAACTCTAGAATTCATGACAAAACACACCATATAATAAAAACAGTCACCAACTAAATATGATTACAAGGAGCTTACTTAACATTTCTTATTTTATGCCTTAGTTTTGGTCAGAATAACAATTCATTAAAATTTTTTTATCCTCGTTAGCCAATTTATCAGTAGGTCATCTATATTTTTTCAAAATACCTTTAGGATTTTTCTATTGCTCTGTCCATACTGCTACTACCCTTCCCCTCCCTCACATTCTCTTCTCTTAATACAGAGCTCCATTATTTTATACACAAATTACTGTAGCTGTTTTCTTGCTTTTTCTGACATTAATTTTTTTAGATTTTTAAAATTTAATTCAATTTACATTTAATTTTTTCTGGGTTATACACGCATCATCATGCAAAACATATTTCCATATTATTCATTTTTGTAAGTGAATAATTTTATAAAACCAAAACCCCAGATCTATATATATACACTAATAAATAAGTGATAAATCATATTTTCATCTGCATTTCTACTCCAATAGTTCTTTCTCTGGAGGTAGAAAGGTTTCTTTTTCATAAGTCCCTCAAAAACATCCTTTTTTGCTATTAATAGCACAGTCTATCACATTTGATCATTCCATAATATTTTAGTTACTGTGTATAATATTCTCCTGGTTCTGCTTATTTCAGTCTATCAGTTCTCATAGGTCATACAGTTCTTTCTGAAATCATCCTGTTCATCATTCCTTATAGCACAATAGTATTCCATCACCATCATATACCACAATTTGTTCAGCTATTCTCCAATTGAGGGATATCCCTTATAGTTTCCAATTCTTTGTCACTACAAAAAATGTAGCTATAAATATTTTTTGTACAACCAAGTCCTTTCCCATTTTTAACTCTTTGGGATAGAGACCTAATAGTGATGTTACTAGAGCAAAATGGAAGCCTTCTTTTATAGCCCTTTGGGCATTATTCCAAATTGCCCTCCAGAATGGTTGGATCAGTTCACAACTCCACCAGCAGTGTCCCACTTTTGCCAAATTCCCTCCAATATTTATTATTGTCTTTTACTGTCATATTGAATAATCTGATAGGTGTGAGGTGGTACGTCAGAGTTATTTTAATTTGTATATCTCTAAACAAAAGGGATTTAGAACATTTTTATATGATTATTTATAGTTTTTATTTCTTCATCTGAAAACTGCCTATTCATATGCTTGGACCATATATCAATTGGGGAATGACTTGGATTCTTATAAATTTGACTTAGTTCTTTATATATATTTGAGAAATAAGACCTTTATCAAAAAATTTTTAAAAATCTTAAACAGAATACTAGCAAAAAGACTCCAGCAAGTGATCACGAGGCTTATTCATTATGACCAGGTGGGATATATACCAGGAATGCAAGGATAGTTCAACATAAGGAAAACTATTCACATAATTGACCATATAAACAAGCAAACCACCAAAAACCACTTGATTATCTCAATAGATGCTAAAAAAGCCTTTGACAAAATACAACATCCATTCCTATTGAAAACACTAGAAAGTATAGAAATAGAAGGACCTTTCCTAAAAATAATAAACAGTATATACCTAAAAACCATCAACAAGCATTATATGCAATGGGGATAAATTAGAAGCCTTCCCAATAAGATCAGGCATGAAAGAAGAATGCCCGCTATCACCTCTATTATTTAACATTGTACTGAAAACACTAGCAGTAGCAATTGGAGAAGAAAAGGAAGTTGAAGGTATTAAAATAAGCAATAAGGAGACTAAACTATCACTCTTTGCAGATGATATGATGGTCTACTTAAAAAATCCTAGAGAATCAACAAAGAAGCTTGTAGAAATAATCAACAACCTTAGCAAAATTGCAGGATACAAAATAAATGCACATGTCATCAGCATTTCTATATATTTCCAACACATCACAACAGCAAGAGGTAGAAAGAGAAACACCATTTAAAATCACCCTAGACAATATAAAATACTTAGGAATCTATCTACCAAAACAAACACAGGAATTATATGAATACAACTACAAAACACTTCCCAAACAATTAAAACTAGATCTAAATAATTGGAAAAACATTGACTACTCATGGGTAGGACAAGCTAACATAATAAAAATGACCATTCTACCCAAATTAATTTACCTATTTAGTGCCATATCTATCAAACTACCAAAAAACTTTTTTACTGAATTAGAAAAAACTATAACAAAGTTCATTTGGAAGAACAAAAGATGAAAAATATCAAAGGAAATAATGAAATCAAATATGAAGGAAGGTGGCCTAGCAGTACCAGATATTAAACTATACTATAAAGCAGCAGTCATCAAAACAATATAGTACTGGCTAAGAGGCAGAAGGGCGGATCAGTGAAATAGACTTGGGGTAAGTGACATCAGCAAGACAGTGTATGATAAACCCAAAGTTGGGACAAACATCCACTATTTGACAAAAACTGTTGGGAAAATTGGAAAATAATATGGGAGAGATTAGGTTTAGATCAACATCTCACACCCTACACCAAGATAAATTCAGAATGGGTGAATGACCTGAATATAAAGAAGGAAACTATAAGTAAATTAAGTCAACGTAGAGTAGTATACTTGTCAGATCTATTGGAAAGGGAAAAATTTAAAACCAAGCAAGAGTTAGAAAAAATTACAAAATGTAAAATAAATAATTTAGATTATATTAAATTAAAAAGTTTTTGTACAAAGAAAAACAATGCGACCAAAATCAGATGGGAAACAACAAACTGGGAAAAAAAATGTTTATAACAAAAAACTCTGACAAAGGTCTAATTACTCAAATATACAAGGAGTTAAATCAATTGTATAAAAAATCAAGCCATTCCCCAATTGATAAATGGGCAAGGGACATGAATAGGCAATTTTCAGATAAAGAAATCAAAAGTATCAATAAGCACATGAGAAAGTGCTCTAAATCTCTAATAATTAGAGAAATGCAAATCAAAACAACTCTGAGGTACCACCTCACACCTAGCAGATTGGGTAAAATGAGAGACGGGGAGAGTAAGGAATGTTGGAGGGGATATGGCAAAATTGGGACATAAATGCATTGCTGGTATTGTTGTGAACTGATCCAACCATTCTGGATGACAATTTGGGACTATGAGGAAAGAGCTCTAAAAGAATGCCTGCCATTCAATCCAGCCAAAGCATTGCTGGGTTTGTACCCAAAAAAGATCATAGATAAACAGACTTTTACAAAAATATTCATAGCCGTGCTTTTTGTGGTGGCAAAATACTGGAAAACGAGGGTATGCCCTTCAATTGGGGAATGGCTGAACAAATTGTGGTATATGCTGGTGATGGAATACTATTGTGCTCAAAGGAATAATAAACTGAAATAATTCCATGTGAATTGGAAAGACCTCCAGGAATTGATGCAGAGTAAAAGGAGCAGAGCCAGAAGAACATTGTACACAGAGACTGATACACTATGGTAAAATCGAATGTAATGGACTTCTGTACTAGCAGCAATGCAATGACCCAGAACAGTTCTGAGGGATTTATAAAAAAGAAGGCTACCCACATTCAGAGGAAGAACGAACACATGAGTTGATGCAGACATGATTGGGGATGTAGACTCGAAAAGACCACACCAATGCAACTATCAATAATATGTAAAAAAGGATTGATTGATCACAATTGTTAAAACCACTGGAAATGTGGGTTGGATATGGGGGTGGAGGGTTAAAGGAGGTTGAAGAGGAAAGTAAAAACAAGAATCATGTAACCATGGAAAATTTTTCTAGGGGGCAACTGTATTGACAATACACAGTATTGACTCCAAGATGGAAGGTAATGGTTTAAAAAAAAGAAAGAGAAATTTAAAAAAAATTTAAATTAAAAAAAAATAATTAAAAAAAATAAACCTAATTGTTGCCATACTGTTTTCCAATTTTCCCAGCAATATTTTTTTTATCAGAGTGAGTTCTTATTCCAAAAGCTGGGATCTTTCTTTGGGTTTATCAAACACTATATTGCTGAGGTCATTTACCTCTCGTCTGTTCCATTGATCCACCCTTCTATTTCTTAGCCTGTACCATATTGTTTTGATGACCACTGCTTTCTAGTTCAGTTTAAGATCTGCTAGGCCTCCATCCTTCACATTTTTGTTTCATTAGTTCTCTAGATAATTCTTGACCTTTTGTTTTTCCAGATGAATTTTGTTATTATTTTTCATAGTTCTATAAAATAGTTTTTTGGTAGTTTGATAGGCATGGCTCTGAATAAGTAAAATAATTTAGGCACAATTATCAATTTTATTATATTAGTTTGGCCTACTCATGAATAGTAATGAATGCTTTTCCAATTGGTAAGATCTGATTTTATTTGTGTGAAAAATTTTTTGTAATTGTCAAGACAAATGGATTCCCAAATATTTTATAATGTCAAGAAATTTTAAATGAGTTTCTCTTTCTAACTCTTTCCCTCCCCCTGTGCCTCTTAATGTGATATAATTTACCCCATTTTACTTCTGTCTTTCCATTTCTTTTAGTAAAATCTTTTTTTCACCCCACTTTTGTTTTTTTTTTACATATCCTAAACAGTTTACTGCTGCACCCTCTGTTTATGTATAATTTTTTCTGCTACTATGATAATGGTAACAATTTTTAAGATTTAAAGATATTATCTTTCCATTTAGGAATATAAACAATTTGACCTTATTGAAGTACTTAAATTTTTTCTCTTTTTTATTACCTTTTGATGCTTCTCTTGAATTTTGTATTTGGACATCAGATTTTCTGTTTAAATCTGGTCTTTTTTTTTAGGAATGCTTAGAAATCTTCTATTTTATTTAATTAACATACTCTCCCATGAAAGAATATAGTCAGTTTTGATGAGTTGGTGATTCTTGGATGTTAACCCAGTTCCTGTGCCTTCTGGAATATCATATTCCAAGCCTTCTGGTCCTTCAATGTGAAAGCTGCCAGATCCTATGTAATCTTGACTGGGGCTTCATGATATTTGAATTGTTTCTTTCTGGCTGTTTGCAGTATTTTCTCCTTGATCTGGGAGCTAGAATTGTTGGACTACCAATCATAACAAAAAAGTCTAGATATCATATTACAAGAAATTATCCAAGAAAACTGTCCTGATATTCTTGAACAAAAGAATAAAATAGAAATTGAAAGAATCCACAGATCACCTCCTGTAATAAATTCCCAACTGATAACTCCCAGGAATGTTATAGCCAAGTTACTAAATATTTCGCTGACTTTAATTTTTTCTCTTTACAAACTATTGTTAATATCACTAGAGCCATTAGTCTTCTTATAAAGCTCTCACTTTAATTATATTACACACTTAGGTTAAGAATTTTGACTATTAACTATCACTTTGATTCTAAACTCTACTACCTAGTTTTCAAGATTCTTATAATCTTCCCCCACCTTATATCTCTCACCTTATTCTCCATCATTCCCCTCCATTGCTCTTTTGCTGTAGCTGTTTCTCTCTA
Organism: Gracilinanus agilis; assembly: GCF_016433145.1. Lineage (NCBI taxonomy): Eukaryota > Metazoa > Chordata > Mammalia > Didelphimorphia > Didelphidae > Gracilinanus > Gracilinanus agilis. The sequence continues at coordinate 269,297,595 of NC_058133.1, read as the reverse complement.
CACCTTTTTACTACTATTGGTATGACTTCTATTCCATGTGCTTTCATTAAACTAATCTTGGAGATAATGTTATAATAGTATTGTTATTATGTCCATTTTATGGATGAGATAACTGAGAACCAGAGTCTCACAAGTAGTAAGGCAGGCTATTGTATAGTTATCCTAAAATCCAAGGTTTAAAAATTTTTTGGAGAAATTTCAGGAAAAGAAACACTTCAACACCCTGAATCAAGAAAGCAGATCTTTTGGAGAAGGTACCATAAAGAAGCCTGAAGAAACCATATACTACATCAAAAGATCCAGAATGAACTTCGGGATGTAATGAACTGAGCTGACAGGGGTTGAACACATTTATTCTGAATACAAACTCTTATGCCAAAGGGGACTGCCCCGTAATTGGCTTTTTGTCAATACACCTATCAATCATTGTTTTTTCTTTCTTTTTCTTTCATTTCCCTCTTATCTCCAACTATTGTAATTTCCCCATAGAAAGTGCAATATTGTATGCACCTCTAGCTAGAAGATCTTTAGAGGTATAAGCTGGTTATGTGAAATGATTCATTGTGGACGCTAGGCATGTAAATCTGGGACATTTCAACATGCTCATCTCCCAATATAATCACAGTGGGGATTGTGAAAGATAATTTAAACTCTCTTTGTCTATTTTAAGTTAATCAATCAAGAACCTGGAGTGTTCCACCTTTCACACTTAGTCATTAACACTTAGTTAGTAAGAACCTTTACCTAGAAAAGGAAGTTCATACCCTAAACAACCACAAAAAGCACTGCACCCCCCTGGGTAGTGCTAGGCAACTTGGGAGTCTGTGATTGATTCCTGAGATGTGAGGAGGAGAGTTGATGGATGCAGAAAACTGTGTATAAGCAGGAGCTTCTGGGACCCTGGAAGTCTTTTGGCGGCTTGGTCTTGTGGAGGCTCAGCTTGATTAGGCATTCAATCCTGCCTTGGATTCAGCATTGGTGACTTAAGGAGTTCAACTTTGGTGACTCACTTGGGTTGAAGAGACTTTTGTAGACTTCCAACTAGAGACTGGAACATGGAGGCTGAGTTTCTATTGCTCTTCTGGCAGGAGATTGGAACTTTGTCGGGGGAGTGAGCTAGGTTTCTTTGGAGCAGACATAGAGTGGTGGGTTAGAAAGTTCCTTATCTTCTTCCTACATTTCCCTTTCTTATTATCACTATTTTGTTCTAATAAAGCTACTAAAACTACTAATAGTCTCACGATTTAATATTTAATTATTATAAGTGGCCACCACAACTTTTTTTTAATTCTGATATTTTCCAAACCCATTTTAATTATTACACATTGAACTCAAGTTTCCTATATTTCAGGTCTAGCCTGCTCCATAAAACATTCATGCTATCTCTTAGCAACAACTACCACAATAGCTAGCATTTCTATAGCATCTACTATATGCTAGATAATATGCTAAGTGCTTTACAAATATTTTCTCATTCGATTTTAACAACAATCCTGGGAGGCAGTATTCATTCCATGTTCATGCCATGCTCCTTGCCTGGCATTCTGCATATTGTTTTCCTGAACTATTTATTGTTTTATAGTTGCCTTTTGGTTTTATGCTTTATTTTTTCCCAATTGTATCATAAACTTCTTAAGTTTATGGACAATGTTCTTTAGTTCTTTTGTAATCCATTCCCCTGCTCCCAGCACATTTCATAGTACATACTAAGTAGTACAGTATCATACACGTATTAGGATACAAAATAAAATTTGAATGAATAAATGAGTGAATGAATGAAAAGTATTTTTGTCTATACTTGGGTCTTTGTCTTTACTACTTAAGATGAGACAAACTTCCTGTTTTCTGTTTGCCTTTATTCAGTATTCAAGCTTGCCAGAAGTCATATGACAGTCATAAATTTCTGACTGTTCTTGAATTTATTTATTTTATGCACAAGCAAATTATATTGCCATAACTTAAGTCTGTTTAGCTGAATTTCTTGAAATTGTTGGAGGGATTATAACTGGTTCTGGACATTGAGCAGAGAGAGATATGGTACTACATAGGTACAAGAGAGTATACTCCATGTTGGGCTGGCTTTGTAGAGTGAATTTATGGTGTACTGGTGATGAGTATGCTCTGTACCAGGTATCTGGATCCTATTTAGGGCTTTTCCATCAATGTTCCATTGGGCTGACAATGGCAAGAGCTATTCATATGACGTTCCAAGTCATGACGTCATATGAGGTCAAAGAGATTCCAAATACCTATATAATTTGATATATACTGGATATATAGTTGAATTCTATGGATATTTTCAACATTATTTGCTAAGATTGCTGCTGTTAGTTCCATAGGATTCTAGACTAATACTTTTATTTATGCCTTAATAACATTTGTCATTTGGATATGAAGGCTTTGTTATTCATTATATTTTTTGAATTATGAATTTGCTATTCATTTCAGTGTTCTGGCTGGTTATAATGGCACTATCTTTGCATATGGGCAAACGGGCAGTGGCAAGACTTTCACTATCACTGGAGGAGCTGAACGTTACAGTGATAGAGGCATCATTCCAAGGACTCTATCATACATTTTTGAGCAATTACAAAAGGTACAGAATCATTATTTCATTTCTCTTATGTATTTATAAGTAATTTTTGGGAAGGAGAAAATTATATTATTGCCGAATATTTATTATATTCTATATTTCTATTCTGAAAAAGGAAATATTCAGTGTAACTAAAATTTTGTTCTGAATAATAAATATTACATTCAAAAGAGATTTCCACTGCCTTCCCTCTGTTAGCCATCTCCTATTTATTCTGTACATTGCTTGCTTTGTGTGTATATGCTTGCATGTTGTCTTCTCCTTTAGATTGCATGCTCCTTGAGGGAAGGAGCTATCTTTTTGCCTGCTTTGTGTTCCTAGTACCTAGAAAAATGCCCAACACATTAAATAATAAATGTTTATTGCTTGACTGATTGATTCTTTTGTAATAGTCTTCTAGCAGAGCAAATTCAGAACAAGAGCAATTTATTCAATGACTGCTCTTAGCTTGAAGATTCAGAGGTAGTTCTTTCTTTGAGGTTTAAAAAGCACATGCTATATTTATTAAAAAACTGCAAAGCATCTGATCTTTGCTGTATTTGAGACATTGAGACATTTTTCTCTTGCCGTAATAAAGGCAGACAAATCAGAAGCTTTTCTTTTAACTATTTAAACCTCTGTGTGGAACATAAGCTCAAAGAAGCATAGATATAGAACTAGAAACATAATTCTTCTCATTCATAATTTATTAGAAAACCAAATAAATGAAATTGTTTAGTATGAATTACATTTAATCAATATTTATAGCCTAATTGATTATTTGTACACACAGATGATTCAAGCAATACGTGTATGTGACTGTGTGATTGTGTGTATACACAAATATAGGTACAGATAAATATAGCTATATATCTAGCCCTAGTCTCTATCCTGAGGTCCAGTTCCACATGATCACTACTTATTAGACATTTCCACTTGGATTTTGTAGAAATATGCCCAATGTAACTTGTCCAAAATAGAGCTCTTTATTCTTCCTCCCAAATTCTCCTCTCTTCCTAAATTCTCTATTCTGTCAAGAGATCATCTTTCCATTCACCAGGTTCACAACTTCAGTCATTTCAACTGTACTTTCTACTTAATTCCCCATAACCTAAGTCTTATTGATCCTCTTTCCCCCACCTTTCTCATATATTTCCTTTTCTCTAGTCAAATAGCCACTGTTCTAATTGAAGCCCACATCATCTCTTTCCTGGGCTATGCAACAACCTCCTAACTGGCCTTCCTTTCTCTTAGGCTCTCCCTTCTCCAATCTCTTTTTTGCCTCTCTGACAAAAGGATTTTCCTAAGCACGTGTGAATGTGTCACTCCCTTGCTCAAAAAAACCCCCAAAACATTAGTGATTTCCTATTTACTAAAGTATGGGACAATTAGGTGGTATAAATGAATAGAATACTAGGCCCAGAGTCAGGAAAATCTGAATTCAAACCCAGCCTCAGACACTTACTGTCTTTGTGACCTTGGGCAAGTCCTTTAACCTCTGTTTGCCTTAAGCCGCTGGAGAAGGAAATAACAAATTTTGTCAGTGTCTTTGCCAAGAAAATCCCAAATGTGCTTACAAAGAGTTAGACACAATTCAAATGATTGAACAACAACAATTAACTAAAGTTAATATGTAGTGACTTTTCCTTTTGACATCTAGATCCCTTAACAATCTGCCACTAAACTACCTTGCTGGACTTCTTACACATTATTCCTCCTATTATATCCTACAATAGATTCCATCTACCTTAACTTGCTATTTCTAATACATGATGTTCTATTTTCTGTCTACAAACCTTTGCACAGGTTAGCCCCCCTACTTGGAATATTCTCGTTACTTTCTTTCATCTCTTAGAATCCCTAGAATCTTTCAAAGTTCAGTTCAACTACCACCTCCTCAAAGAGGTCCATCCTCATTCTGTCAAATGCCAATGCCTTTTTCCTCCAAGAAAAATTCCTTGAATTTATTTTAAGGGAGAAAAAGGGGTTTTATGGTTTTAATATATTAAAGATGGACGCCAGAGGATTGAACTATTATCAATCCTCAATTAAGAATAATCTCAAATCAAAATTGACTTTTAAGGAAATTTATTTACATGAGAGAAGAGAGAGAGGAAGAAAATAAGAATCTATCTCACTAATTAATCCAGATAGATCTTAACCCTCAGCAGAGAGTTAAAGGGCCTGAAGCCCGGAGGTGAATGGAGCAAACTTCATTCACAGAGTCTATAAAAGGAAGTTTCTTAATAGAAGTTCAGGAAGATTCAGTCTTTAAACTCACCACGTGGAACAGTCTCGGTCACAAACCAGCAAAGCTCCCTCAGGTCTCCTTCACCACACCAGTCACAGCCTTACTCCCCCTACTCTTTGGAAGGGGTCACATATATGTCACTTCCAGTGCCTTCCCTTAGCCTGTGTGACCAATCACAATCATAGAAAGCGTAGGGGGCTGTGCATTGATTCTGATTCGTTACTCACTCTAGCACACATGGATAAGGACCTCCCAGAATTGGAAGGTGCTCTCACCTTTGGTGATTTAATCTAAAGATGGGCAGTGTAGACTTAATCCAATTATCACATTATTTTGTATGTAATTTGTGTTTACTTATCTATGTACTTCCCCATTATACTATAACTTCTTTAAAGACAAGAGATCTTTCCCTTTAAATTTCCAGGGCCTAGCTTAGGGTTTGGCACATAGTAGACGTTTATTAATGATTTTTTAAAAACATTAATTTCAAAAAAGCATTTATTCATGCTTTTTGATGAAAAAATCATATTAGTATACCATAAAAAAAAGGCTTCCATTTGGCAAGGTGATTGGTGTATCCAACAATAACATTGTTCTCTTTATTTGGTCACAAAAATTTCTCTAAAATGAAGACTCCTCTACAAGTTCTTTTTTTGACCCCAACTCATAATGGTTACTCTAAATTGAAAGCATCTAATTGTGTGCATTGGAAGATGGAGAAAGGGAGGGAAATGTTGTATTATCCATATTAAATCTGAGATTTTCACATTTTCCTAACACAGAGAAGTAATTACATATCAGATCCTCTCATCTCTTCCTATCTCAACTATGCCAACCAAGCACTCTTTCTGGAAAAATTCACCTAAACTAAAAAACCACCTCCCAGCACAATAATATCAAAAGACTTATTAATTTGGAGGGGAAAATGGAAATATCTCATTCATCATGCTTTTTTTCTTTGCTATATTATATCCCAGATTTTTTTCTCAATCCTAAATTCATTTTAGAGGTTTTGGTCATCAATTCTGTCTTATTTCCAATTCCTGCACAATAAAAATATAATTTCTAAAACTGTATCTGTAGTGGCCCATATGTAGAAGCATGTCCATTCACCAGCATTCCTGTCTTAATCCTGTCCAAGGTCAAAGAAACATTTTGGGCCATTCAAAATCATTATAGCCATTAGCTTTGCCTTAATTCATGTAATTAAAAAATCTTAAAGGGACAGCTAAGTGGCTCAGTGGATAAAGCACCAGGCTTTGGAAATGAGAGGTCCTAATTCAAATCTGACCTCAGATACTTCCTAACTGTGTGACCCTGGTCAAGTCATCCACCTTAAAACTGATACTGAGTATTTATTCTAAGACAGAAGGTAAAGGATTTTTTAAAAATCATAGAACCCACAAATTCAGAAAGACTTTCATAACACCATCATCTCTTTTTCCCTCTGAACAGGGAAGGATAAAGTAGTCCCTTGTTTTAGCTCTCTCAATAAAGCCCGAGTTTCAGCTTTTGGTGGGGCTACCATATGATAGGGCTGAGATGTTGAGATGATAGATGTGACCACTAAAATACCCCAAATTTTGTTTGTTTTTGTTTTTTTTCAAAAATTGCTATCTAGACATGCCTCTCCATTCTGTACTTAGGAAATTGGTGTTTAGATCCAAGCATAGAATGCTTTAGAAATCTATCTTAATTTTCATTTTATTAGATTCATCCCCTCATTTTGGTCAATTAACTTTTTTTTTTTGAATTGTAGATAGAGTGCTAGACTTGGAGTTAGCGGCCTCCCTTCAAAGTATCCCTACTCAAATACCTACTAATTGTATAATCATAGTCAAATCACTTAAACTCTCAGAACATGTTCGTTCATCTGTAAAATACACATGTACTAGAAAAGGCCGCTTGGTGTGGTTGGTAGGGTTCAACTTCCAAGCTACACATTGGCTATGTAACCCTGGGGAAGTCACTTAACATCTCAGTTCCACAGATACCTACCTTTCTTAAGACTTTAAGTTATAGAGAAGTATTTAGTTTCTATTTGTAGTGAAAATGTCTTCAGTGGAAGTACACTATACCAATGAATCACAAATATGGACAAAAAAAATTGTACTGCCACGAAGTTGTTGGGAGAAAATGTCTTGCAAATATCTTATAAACTTTAAAGTGCTTTATGATCATTATCATCAAAGTTATTATTATTCAAGTTAAACAGACAACAAAAGGGCATATATCAAGCCTGAAATTCATCCCTACCATGTGAGTGCTAAACGTATTTTCAATAACTATGAGAGAAAAAAATTGATTGTATTTATTTTGGAAATTATTGCTCATTATTTTGAGTATTCTGAAGTTCAGATTATTTGGAAGAAAGAGAAAAGTCAATCCACAGGAAACATGTGGGTTATATTACAGTTTGGCAATTCTGAATATTGAAAGAAAAGTAATAAGAAAAGGTAGCTCACCACATAGGAAATACTAATGTTTCTTCAGTGTGTATTCCAGTAAAAATCCAGAAAATGAAAAAAACTGGTGGAGCCATCATTTTCTTGAGAATTTACAGCCATTCTTTTAAAAAAAACCATAGGGGAAAAAAAACCAAAAGCTTTATTTGTCTGAAGCTAAAGTAGTATTATTCTTTTTTTTATTTAGCCTTTCTTTTCTTCTCCTTCCCTTTTCATCCTTTAACAATGGCCCATTTATTAAATTCCTCATCATGAGGTTTAGGAAGAGGTCTCATTCTTGGGACCAATCCTTTTAGAAAGATATGGTTCAGGGGGCAGCTGGGTAGCTCAGTGGATTGAGAGCCAAGCCTAGAGACAGGAGGTCCTAGGTTCAAATCCGGCCTCAGACACTTCCCAGCTGTGTGACCCCGGGCAAGTCACTTGACGCCCATTGCCTACCCTTACCAATCTTCCACCTATAAGTCAATACACAGAAGTTAAGGATTTAAAATTTAAAAAAAAAAGAAAGATATGGTTCAGAGAATTTTAAGAGAGAAGAAGATATAAAGAGACAGTATAGATATAGATTAATATATAGATGCAGATATATATAATATATAGATGCAGAGGTCCTTAATAAAGACTTGTGGATCATTGATTAACCAAGGCACAATATAGTAGTTATATCTTCTTATTCGTGGAGACTTAATGCCTTAATTCCACCCAAAATCAATCTAACCTTTTTGTCTTCTGGATCATACCACTGATTCCTATTGATCATTTAGTCCCCTAAATCCCTTAGTCCTTTTTTAGATATACTTCTTTCTAACCATGTTTCTCCTATTTTGTACTTGTGAAATCATTTTTTTAATCTAAGACTTTACATTTATCCTCATGAAATGCGATCTTACTAAATTTGGCCCGGTGTCCCAAACTGCCAAGATACTTTTGCATTCTGACTTTGTCATATAGAGTTAATTATCTCCCTTAGTTTTGTTGTGTTCTTGGATTCCTGGTGAAAATTGCCCTAAATGGTCACTGATCATTTTGGTTTGATGAGTGATCTCAATAATAGATAAATAATATTTAGAATCATCGAATTGTAAATATGGAAGGGACTTTGTCAATGATTCTAAGTTGTTAGTTCCCTTTTCCTCCTCAAATTATCATGTATTTACTCATCTGCAGATATAGTCTATCCCAACAGTATGTAAATTCCTTGAAGGGATTTTTTTTCTTTTTTCTTCATGTCCCTCAGACCTAAAATAGCCCTTTGCATGTAGTTATTACTCAATAAATATTTGTTCAGTTCAATTAAATTTTGCCTCCTTTACTTCCTTTATTTATCGGTTGAAAAAACTAAGATCCACATAGATGAAGAGTTTTAACCAAAGTCATACTGTGAATGGAACTAAAGTTCAAGGACTCCTTGTTCCCAGGTCACTACTCTCTACATTCTCTACATTCTGTGCCCTTTGTCCTCCCTGAGTCATCTCTCCTCTATCCTATTGAAGATTTGTGAATAGCCTACCTAAGGCCTTAAACCACAGTTTAATCTATGAATATTATAGGCAAAGTAGTCAATATATTTCAATAAATTCATCTTAAACAAAATGAAAACCAAGTTACCAGATGTCTTTCATCCATACCCACAAGACACAAAAATAGTTGGTTTTCTGAGGAACAAGAAAATTACAAAGTGGTATATGCACATGAAGTTGAAGGGTTGTAGAAGTACCTTTTTGCATCCAATAATGGAAGAAAAAGTAAGTTAATAGTTGAAGATCCTGAAGTGGTGGAAGTAAATAAAGGTTTCTATGTCTCCATGACAAAAATAAATGGTTATTTCTCTTTTCTGCAAGAACTAGGAATAGGAAAATCACACTGAAGATGTTATATTAATGTCAGTATTTTTATTGTTTATTATATCTTAATTATTATATTTTTATTCAATTAAATGTTATTTCATTATGTGGAGATTAAAATTAATATGCAGAATACTAAATGTTATATTTATGAATATTTTATTAATAAACTAATAGAGATCTAACTAAAAGGTTACTAACCATCCCACTCCCGGGAACAAAAGAAAAAGAGGTAAGAGTTATAGCCAAATATAAAACAATAACATTACCATGCAAACGTGGAGACGCAGGAGAGATTAAAGGGAATTTTGGGAAAACTAAGGACTTATGGGGATGAAGTTCAAGGTTCAAAATCTCCTTTTGTACAATTATGTAAATATGTTATTTGTTGTTTATGAATTATAAGTGTTCATTCAGTTATTTATTTATCATATTATCCTATTGGCTAGTCTTACAGAAAAGAGAAATAACCATTTATTTTTTGTGACAGAGACATGAAAAGCTTTATTTACTTCTATCACTACAGGATCCCAGATTAGTAATTAACTTTTTTTTTTTTTTAAATAAAAACCTTACCTTCCATCTTGGAATTAATACTGTGTATTGGTTCCAAGGCAGAAGAGTGGGTAAGAGCTAGGCAATGGAGGGTAAGTGACTTGCCCAGGTTCACTCAGCTGGGAAGTGTTGAAGGCTAGATTTGAACTTAGGACCTCCCATCTCTAGGCCTGGCTCTCAATCCACAGAGCTTCCTAGCTGCCCCTTAGTAATTTACTTTTGATAACTTCTGCCTCCTAGGTTTTTTTTCATATCCATTTTTTTCTGTTTTGAGCTCTGAATTCTCTCCTTCCCACCCTCCACATCCATTGAGAAGGCAAGCAAGATTATACAAGTAAAGTCATGCAAAACATTTCCATATTAGTCATGTTGCAAGATAAAAAGCAAGCAAATAAAGTAAAAAAGAAATATATTTCAATCTACATGCAGTTCTTCAGTTCTCTAGCTGGAAGTGAATAGTCCATTTCATTATGAGCTCTTTGGAATTGTTTTGGACTAATGTATTGATCAGAGTAGCTAAGTCTTTTACAGTTGATTAACATTATAATATTGCTGTTACTGTGTACACTTTACATCAGTTCAAAGAAGTTTTCCAAGTTTTTTTCTGAAACCACCTCCCCCACTATTTCTTATAGCACAATAATATTTCATCACAAATATATATCTTATTCAGCTATTCTCCAGTTGATGAGCATCTCTTCAACTTCTAATTCTTTGCCACCACAAAAAAAGCACTGATACCAGTAACAGAGATAATTGATTTGCCAGTTAGAACGAAGAAAAATGATCTAGTAGTCCTGATGAAATAAGTAGACCATATTATGTTAAACTGTAATACAAATTAAGTGCATTAAGTATTGAATCCTATACTCTGAAATATGTGTCTGCATATTGCATCAGAGGATCCTAGATATACATGAGTATAGACTATATTTTAGAAGAGATGGAAATCATTCTGCTAGTACAATTAAGTAATGATTTAGCATTTAAAAATATTTTACAATGTATACATTTATTTCTTTATAGGGACTTTTCTATAAAAAAGCCTGAAAAGTGAAAAATGATGTATTATATATTCTAAAGTTCAACTAAGTTGAACTCTTCCTAAGTATATATTGACTTTTTTTGTATATATGGAACCAATAAAGAATAGACTAGAGTTGCTTGTAATCATGGCCATTAAAAAAAATCTTCATACATATGGTAACTGGCAACTTGAAAGTGTCACGAATTTAAAATATAAACCAGAGAGAGAGAGAGAGAGAGAGAGAGAGAGACAGAGAGACAGAGAGAGAGAGAGAGACAGAGAGACAGAGAGAGAGAGAGAGACAGATACAGAGAGACAGATACAGAGAGACAGATACAGAGAGACAGAGACAAAGACAGAGAACAAGGCAGTGAGGGAGCTGCACTGATAAATTTGTCAGTCTTCCTGAAAATTGAATTGTTATTTATAACCCTTTACATTTTTTTTTCCTTTTTCAATCAGGACAGCAGAAAGATGTATACAACCCACATTTCCTATTTGGAAATCTACAATGAATGTGGTTATGATCTGTTGGATCCAAGACATGAAGCCTCCAGTTTAGAAGATTTACCGTGAGTAGCCAAACAACAAAAAATCAAGAAAAAAATTACTTTCAGATGTTCAGTTGCATTGTTTTCTTTGAAACTTTATAAGTTCCTACTCCCAAACTTAATTAACTAATACTAGTTAGCAGGGGTTTTTAGTAATGATAAATGGATAGTAGTTGTGAAGGATTTAAATACTCAAAACTGATTTCTTAGGAAAAGCTCTTCTGGATTTCATAAAAAAGAGAACAAGATATGCTTTCTGTGACACTGAATGCTGACAAGATAGTGTTTTTAGATATTTCCACATGAAACTTCTTTTTAATTTTAATCTTTTTCCTCATTAAAATATCTTGGTTATACTTTAGGAAGCTATAAAAAAAATATGAAGGAAAAGAGCCCTTGCCAAACGTCTTTTCTAGACTTGAAAATCAGATGGTGGAATTTTTGCTAATTATTATACAACTTATATACACTGAAAGAGTAAATAAATGCTTCAGATTTGCTTGAAGAATCTCATTTTTGGAATTAATTTATACACACACATATACATATAGATACAGACCCCAATCTCAGTCACTCAATGTGGCTTGCCACTTATTTGAGTTTGTGCACAAACTGGAAATTTGTTCATTGTTAACAGTTCAAATTATTTTTTTTTAATTTTTATTGTCATGCAAAATACACTTCTATAATGGTCATTGTTGTAAGGGCAAAGTCATACATAACTAAAACCCCAAAATAAAACCAAAAATACACTGATGTGAAAGATGATTCCAACAGTTCTGTCTCTGGAGGTGGATAGCATTCCCCATCATGAATTTTTCAGGATTGTCCCAGAACCCAGATTGTTCTATTGCTGAGAATAGCCAAGTTTTCACAGATAATCATTGTCCAATATTGCTGTTATTGTATACAGTAGTCTCCCAGTTCTGCTTATTTCTCTCTGTGTTAATTTCCACATATCTTACAAGATTTTTTATGAAATCATCTTATTATTTCTTATAGCACAATAGTATTCCATTACCAACATAATTCCCCAATTGATGGACATCCCCTTAATTTTCAAATCTTTGCCACCACAAAAAGAGCTGCTATAAATATTTTTCTACAAGTAAGTCCTTTCCCCTTTTTTATTATCTCTTTGGGATGCAGACCCAGTAGTGGTATTACTAAATCACATTTTTATAGCCCTTTGAGAATAGTTGCAAATTGCCCTCCAGAATTGTTGGATCAGTTCACAACTCCACCAGCAATGCATTAATGTCCCAATTTTGCCACATCCCCTCCAACATTTACCACTTTCCTTTATTTCCATATTAGCCAACTCAATAGGTGTGAGGTGGTACCTCAGAGTTGTTTTAATTTGTATTTTTCTAATCAAGAGTGATTTAAAACATTTTTTCACATGATTATTGATGGGTTCAATTCAAATTATTTTAATGTATTACATTAATTGATCAAGTTAACTGATCAAAAGTAACCTAGAAGGGGTTGGGACTTCCTGGTTAACATGGCGGCAGAGTAAAAAGCAGCTGCTTAACCTCTCCTATCCAAAACATATAGGACTCCTCAAGAAGACATAAAAACAAATCCAGAGGAATGAAGGGACCCCACAACAGTGCTCAACATTGGAGTCAAGTGGAATCTGCCATTTCCATGCTATAAAGGGGTGAAACAGCTCTCACTAAAACGTAAGCTGAGCAACCCCATCCCCCACCCCACACCACCTACAGTGCCAAAGCCAGGGCACAAGAGTTAGAGCAAGTTTGGAACATGCATTAAGTCCTTGGCAGCTACCTGGGGTCACCAGAGCCTGCTCCTGAGAACAGCAAGACTTAAGACCCAAAGAGGCTAAAGAACACACAGACTTTGAATACAGACCCTGAGCTCAGGCACGAGTACAGGTGCAGACGCAAGCGCAGACACGGATCCTGAGCGCAGATGAGGACTTGGATCCTGAGCGCAGGCAAGGACCTTGAGTGGGGACCCACTGCAGTGGGGTGTATAACTGTGGAAGCAGTGCCCTGAGACTGTTAAAGTAGCCTCAGACAGAGGAACAAGCAAGGGGACCATCAGGAGGCTTGACCCTGAGAACAACTAGACCTGAGACCTCAGGATTCTAAAAAACACAGACAGACTCTGAGTGTGAGGATAAACCTGAGAGGCCACAGGGCTAACAATGGCAAGCCAGAGACAGGAACCCCAAAAGAGAAAGATCATCAAGAAGAAATCTGTAACACTCGACAACTTCTACAGAGATAAAATCCAGACAACAGAGCAAACAGCAGAGGAGAACAAACAAGTAATCATATCAAAACCTTCCCAAAATAATGAAAACTGGCCACAAACTATTGAAGAGTACAAATCTGAGATGATGAGAAAAATGGAAGAGATTTGGCAAGAGAAGTGGGAAATAGCTCAAAAGGAAATTAACAAGTTAGAAGACATTCAACAAGATAGAAGATTTCCAAGTATTTGCACAGAAAAGACCAGGACTAAATGGGAAGTTTGATATCCAACCACAAAAATCAAGAGAAACATGAAAAGGTAAATAATAAACAGAGGGAAAAGAAAGAATAATCGTATTTTTTAAATTTGCCTCTTTAAGGGCTTTGCTATAATCTAATTATTTGTATTTCTTTGTGGAGAAATGTTATGTAAAATTCTCTATAAGGAACTCTATTCACTATTATAGTATTCACTAATATAGTAATTAGAAGAATTATTCATAGGGAGAGGTTGGAATACTAAATGGTCTAAGATGATATGGTGGGGCGTGGAAAAGAGGGGGGTGAATAGTAGAATACACCAAGAGAAACTTGAATAAATAAGAAAAATAGGATATTCTATTACACATAAAGAGAGGATGGGAAGGGGAAGGGATGAATACTATTATAAGAAGGAGAAGAAGAGAGCATTAGGAGGAAATATTTAAACCTTATTCTCAGTGTAATTAACCCTGAGAGGGAAGAGTAGCTATATCCATTGGGATATAAAACTCTCTCTAACCATACTGAGAAAGTTAGAAGGGATAAAACAAGGGGAGCAAGGGAGTGGGGAGGTCAAAAAAGGGAGAGGAGAAGAAGGGGGAGGGAATTTATTAGGCCATAAAACTAAAAAAAGGGGAATAATAAGGGATGGGGTAGAAAGGGAAGTAAATCAAGGGAGCGGACAAGCAAACCACTGATTTAAAAGGAAATAGCATTGGAAGAAGAGGTAGAACTAGGAGAGGATACCAAAATGTTGGGGAATACACAACTGATAATTATAACTCTGAATGGGAATGGGACGAAATCACCCATAAAATGGAAGCAAATAGCAGAGTGGATTAGAAACCAAAATCCTACCATATGTTGTCTACAAGAAACACATATGAGGCTGGTGGACATACACAACTTTAAGGTTCAGGGTTTGAGCAAAATCTTTTGGGCTTCAAATGAGAAGAAGAAGGCAGGATTGGCAATTATGATTTCTGACAAAGCCAAAGCAAAAATAGATATGATTAAAAAACACAGGGAAGGTCATTGCATCCTGATTAAAGGCAGTATAGACAATGAGGAAATAACATTGCTCAATATGTATGCACCAAATGGCATAGCAACCAGATTCATAAGGGAGAAACTGGCAGATCTCAAGAAGGAAATAGATAGTGAAACCATAATAGTGGGAGATCTAAATATTCCTCTTTCAGATCTAGATAAATCAAACCGAAAAAATAAATAAGAAAGAGGTAAGAGAGATGAATCAAGTCCTAGAAAATTTAGATTTAATAGATTTGTGGAGAAAAATAAATAGGGACAAAAAGGAATACACCTTCTTTTCAGCTACTCATGGTACATTCACAAAGATTAACCATGTAATAGGGCATAGAAACATTGTAAACAAATGCAAAAGAGCAGAAATAATAAATGTAACCTTCTCAGATCATAATGCAATAAAAATAATAATTAGTAAGGGCACTTGGACAGGCAAATCAAAAACTAATTGGAAATTAAATAATATGATTCTCCAAAACCAGCTAGTCAAAGAAGAAATCATAGAAATAATCAACAATTTCATTGAAGAGAATGACAATGATGAGACCAAAACTCTGTGGGATGCAGGCAAGGCAGTACTCAGGGGGAAATTTATATCCTTGAGTGCATATATTAACAAATTAGGGAGGGCAGAGATTAATGAAATGGGCATGCAACTTAAAAAACTAGAAAGCGAGCAAATTAAAAATCCCCAGATGAAAACTAAATTAGAAATACTAAAAATCAAGGGAGAAATTAGTAGAATCAAAAGTAAAAGAACTATTGAATAAATAAATAAGACCAGAAGCTGGTATTTTGAAAAAACAGATAAAATAGACAAAGTACTGGTCAATCTAATAAAAAAGGAAAGAAGAAAACTAAATTGACAGTATCAAAGATGAAAAGGGAGACCTCACCTCTAATGAAGGAGAAATTAAGGCAATCATTAAAAACTATTTTGCCCAATTATGTGGCAGTAAATATAGCAATCTAGGAGATATGGATGAATATTTACAAAAATATAAATTGCCTAGATTAACAGCAGAAGAAATAGAATACCTAAATAATCCCATATTAGAAAAAGAAATTGAACAAGCCATCAAAGAACTCCCTAAGGAAAAAAATCGTCAGGGCCTGATGAATTCACAAGTGAATTCTATCAGACATTCAAAGAGCAATTAATCCTAATACTATATAAATTATTTGTTATAATAAGCAAAGAAGGAGTTCTACCAACTTCCTTTGATGACTCAAATATGGTACTGATTCCAAAGCCAGGTAGATCAAAAACAGAGAAAGAAAACTACAGACCAATCTCCCTAATGAACATAGATGCAAAAATCTTAAATAGAATACTAGCAAAGAGACTCCAGCAAGTGATCAAGAGGATCATCCACCATGATCAGTTGGGATTTATACCAGGAATGCAAAGATGGTTCAACATTAGGAAAACCATCCACATAATTGACCATATCAACAATCTAACAAACAAAAATCACATGATTATCTCAATAGATACTGAAAAAGCCTTTGACAAAATGCAGCACCCATTCCTATTGAAAACACTGGAAAGTAGAGGAATAGAAGGACCTTTCCTAAAAATATTAAACAGTATATACCTAAAACCATCAACAAGCATCATATGCAATGGGGATAAATTAGAAGCCTTTCCAATAAGATCAGGAATGAAACAAGGATACCCATTATCACCTCTATTATTCAACATTGTAATATAAGCACTAGCAGTAGCAATTAGAGAAAAAAAGAAATTGAAGGTATTAAAATAGGCAATGAGGAGACTAAGCTATCACTCTTTGCAGATGATATGATGGTCAACTTAAAAGATCCTAGAGAATCAACTAAGAAGCTTATAGAAATAATCAACATCTTTAGCAAAGTTGAAGGATACAAAATAAATGCACATAAATCATCAGCATTTCTATATATTTCCAACACATCACAGCTCCAAGAGGTAGAAAGAGAAACACCATTTAAAATCACTCTAGACCATATAAAATATTTAGGAATCTATCTACCAAAACAGACACAGGAATTATATGAAAACAACTACAAAACACTTCCCAAACAAATAAAACTGGATCTAAACAATTAGAAAGCCACTGATTACTCATGGGTAGGATGAACTAACATAATAAAAATGACCATTCTACCCAAATTAATTTACCTATTTAGTGCCATACCTATCAAACTACCAAAAAAAATTTTTTTGCTGAATTAGGAAAAACTATAACAAAGTTCATCTGTAATAACAAAAGATCAAGAATATCAAGGGAAAAAATGAAAAAAAATGTGAAGGAAGGTGGTGTAGCAGTACCAGATATTAAACTATACTATAAAGCAGCAGTCATCAAAATGGTATGGTACTGGCTAAGAGACAGAAGGGAGGATCAGTTGAATAGACTTGGGGTAAGTGTCATCAGCAAGACAGTGTATGATAAACCCAAAAAGCCCAACTTTTGGGACAAAATTCCACTATTTGACAAAAATTGTTGGGAAAATTGGAAAGCAATATGGGAGAGATTAGGTTTAGATCAACATCTCACACCCTACACCAAGATAAATTCAGAATGGGTGAATGACTTGAATATAAAGAGGGAAACTATAAATAAGTTAAGTGAACATAGAGTAGTATACTTGTCAGATCTCTGGGAAAGGAAAGATTTTAAAACCAAGCAAGAGTTAGAGAAAATTACAAAATGTAAAATAAATGATTTTGATTATATCAAACTAAAAAGCTTTTGTACAAACAAAAACAGTGTAGCCAAAATCAGAAGGGAAACAACAAATTGGGAAAAAATCTTTATAACAAAAAACTCTGACAGGGGGTCTAATTACTCAAATATACAAGGAGTTAAATCAGTTGTATAAAAAATCAAGCCATTCCCCAATTGATAAATGGGCAAGGGACATGAATAGGCAATTTTCAGGTAAAGAAATCAAAAGTATCAATAAACACATGAGAAGGTGTTCTAAATCTCTAATAATTAGAGAAATGCAAATCAAAACAACTCTGAAGTATCACCTCACACCTAGCAGATTGGCTAAAATGAAAGAAGGGGAGAGTAATGAATGCTGGAGGGGATGTGGCAAAGCTGGGACATTAATGCATTGCTGGTGGAGTTGTGAACTGATCCAACCATTCTGGCTGAGAATTTGGAACTATGCTCAAAGGGCTTTAAAAGAATGCCTGCCCTTTGATCCAGCCATACCATTGCTGGGTTTGTACCCCCAAGAGATCATAGATAAACAGACTTGTATGAAAATATTTATAGCCGTGCTTTTTGTGGTGGCAAAAAACTGGAAAATGAGGGTATGCCCTTCAATTGGGGAATGGCTGAACAAATTGTGGTATATGCGGGTGATGGAATACTATTGTGCTCAAAGAAATAATAAACTGGAGGAATTCCATGTGAACTGGAAAGACCTCCAGGAACTGATGCAGAGCGAAAGGAGCAGAGCCAGAAGAACACTGTACATAGAGACCAAAAAATACACTGTGGTAAAATAGAATGTCATGGACTTCGTACTAGCAGCAATGCAATGACCCAGGACAATTCTGAGGGACTTATGGAAAAGAATGCTACCCACATTCAGAGGAAGAACTACAGGAGTGGAAAAAGAAGAAAAACAACTGCTTGAACAAATGGGTTGAGGCAGACATGATTGGAGATGTAGACTCGAAATTACCACACCAATGCAACTATCAACAATTTGGAAATAGGTCTTGATCAATGACACATGTTAAAACCAGTGGAAATACGCATCAGCCATGGTGCGGGGAGGGAGCTCTGGGGTTGAAGGGGAAAGTAAGAGCATGAATTATGTAACCATGTTAACTTTTCTAAAAAATAAATATTAATAAATGTTTTAAAATAGTAACCTAGAAGATGACCATTTTTGTAGTAGTCTTTTTTACTGAATATTCCAAAACAATCATATATGTGCATATATATAGAAATCCTGCTAGTTACCACTTCCATTTTCTCATTCAGAAAGTAAACTATATAATTCATACTATCTTTATAAATAATCTTCAGGTAAGAAAAATTGTATGACATAGATAATATAGATATAGATAAAAAGGACTGTATTTAGAGATAGAGTTTTATTTACTCTTGCTGCTACCATATGGCTCTGGTAAAGTTACTTCTTTGAATCTCAATATATTCATCTGTCAAAACCTGCTATAGTAATACTTGATTTACCTAGCTCCTCAGGTTGTTGTAAGGATCAAACTGGATATCATATTACATTTTTTGTAACTATAAAGTGTTTTATGTATTTATATATACACATATAGGCATATATACGTGTACATTTATAATCAATCATTACAATCACAGAAAGGAGAGGATTTTTTAAAGAAATAATAGGAAATAGGGTAGGCAGTCATTTCAGTTGATAGAAAGTATTGAATATTGATTGTGATATTTGGACTTGATCCAACATGAAATAAAAAATCATTGTAGGCTTTTATCCAAAGGAGTGACATAATGACAGCAATATTGAAAGACATGTTATCTTTGTTTAGAATAGACCATAGTGAAGAAAAACTGAAGGCAGGAAGATTAGACAAGCAGATATTTCAATAATCTATATATAAAGGATGATGGGTACTATCAAGTTCCCATAATGGGAAAAACAGATCAGGGAGAGGGTTATCTAACAGATGCTACAGTGAAAAAATTTATGGGACTTGCCTTTGACTTTAGGGAATAAAAGAGAGGGAAGAGCCAGAGAGAGAGCCAAAGAATAAAATTGGGTTTTGACCTTAGGGAACAGAGAATCATTGCACAATTGTCAGAAAAGATATTTTTAAATTTGGTTTGGGTGAGTAATTTGAGTTTTAGATGTGCTAAATTCAAAGAGATGATAGAAATGGCTCATAAACACCTGGAAGTGTAGGACTGGAGTTTGGAACAAGACTGGAGTCAGTCAATAAGCCCTTATGAGACATATATTTGAGGGCATTAGCAGAAGAATGAGGAAACCAGGAGAGTGGCTGACTTTTCAAGGGTAGAAGAATATAGAAGAGGAAAAGATGCTTAAGGACTCAGTTTTGTAGTTATCTATAATTAGTGGGATAAATGAATGAAGTTAACAAGAAACAGAGCTGGAAGAGTAGGAGAAAAACCCTAAGAATCCTATGTCATAGAAATCAAGGGAGCTCTGGATTTCAAGAAAGAAAATGTTAGGCATGCTATTAGAGCTGAGATTCTTCACTTGGAGTCCAGACCTCAGGTGGTTTCTAATTTAAAAGAGGAAACAAACATCTTTATTTTCACTAATCTCTTATTGAAATTCAGTATTTTATTTTATTATTTAAAATCCTAATTCTGAGAAGTTCATATGTTTCATCAGACTGACCACAAAAGAAATTTAAGCTTTACATAGGAATTGGTCTAGTTGACCTTTAATGTAGCTTTCAACTAAGATTCTGTAATTGTGATTCTGCCCAATTATTTTTTGTCAAATATAGCTGTGTCAAATAAGGAATGAGAAATGACCATTGTCTTCTCTTACAAAGAAGGAACATGGGGTATCTTCATTCATTTTCCAATCATTTATTACACATCTGTTTTGTTCTAGACAGGCAGCCAGAGGGGCAGGCAGTATGAAAGAGTGGAATGCAAACTGCTTTCAGTGTCAGGAGGACCTGGGATCAAGTTCTGCCTCTGGCATATAATTTCTCAGTGCCCCCAGGTAATTCTCTAAGATTCTAAATTACAGAACAGGTGTTAATTTGCATTGTTGGACAAAGTTTCCTCACCTGAAATTTCCTATACTAGTATAGCATACTATACTATTATATAAGTTCCTATACTAGTATAGGAAATTTCAGTTGAGGAAACTGTCCAAAAGTGCAATTCATTGCCTCTCTGTCAGGAGGTGAGTGGTATAATTTAATTACTTTGGACTCCCTGTTGAGCATTGTGCCTAGAGGCTTTCAAAGTTATCTTTCTCTATAGTGTCATCTTTATGTAAATTGTTCTCCAAGTTTGCTCATTTTTCTCTGCTTCAGTTCATAAAAATCTTCCAGTTTTCCATATAAATCATCACTTCTTAAGGTATAATACTATTCCATACATACACACGTACCACTGAAAAAGGATAGGGGAAAATCATGCAAGCATTCTGTTTAGATCCACTACAAATTTATGTTACACAACCACAACTGAGTTGTTGATGCTGGATAATCCTACCATACCTCCTTCATCAACTCATTAGTTTATACCTCTTTAAATCTCCCATAACTCATCCTCTCCCCACCCTCTAAGCTGAAAACCTTGCCTTAAATAAACAGAATAAATTGAGACCATTCACCAGGAACTCCTCCACTCTTCTTCTTCCATCACTCAAATGCTTCTGGAAGTGAACTATTCCTTACCAAGGCTAACCCTTCCCCTTGGTCAAGGGATCTCAATCTATCCCATTTCCTCTAAGATTGCCTCCTTTGTCATCCTCATTCAATTATTTATTTTCATTCTTTCCCTGTATACAGGTTCATTTCCTACTGCCTACAGACAGGCCTATGTCTCCCCAATCCTGAAAAAATTCTCACTTAATCCTTCCATCACCACGATCATCCTTTATCTCTTCTGGCCTTTTTTGCTAAACCCTTTAAAAAGGCTGTGTTCAATAGGGGCCTCTATTTTCTCTCCTCTTTCTTCTGATTTCTTATAATTTAATTTCTATACATTCCACACATTACACCAAAATGGCCCTCTCCAATATTACTGTTGATTTCTAATTACCAGAACCAATGGACTTTAATCAGACCTCATTCTCTTTGACCTCTCTGCAACCTTTGACACATTAATCACCGTTTATTCCTTGATTCACTCTTCTCTCTAACTTTTTGGGACATCACTTTCTTCTGGTTCTTGTCTTACCAATCTACCAGTCCTTTTCTCTCTCCTTTGCTTGATCAAGCATTCTAACCATAGTTATTTCTTGGGGTTCTGTCCCAAGCCCTCCTCTCTTCTCCTTCTATTCTATCTCCCTTGGTGATCTCATCAGCCTCCATGGATTTAATTAACATCCCCAAACTGGTGCTTATCAAATACTAAAACTCTCTGATGACCTCCAAGCTCACATCTCCAACAGCCTTTCAGACTTCTGCAACTGGACTTCCAGTAGATATCTTAAACTCAATATTTTCAAAATGGAACTCATTATCTTTCCTATAAACTTTCCCCATCCCTCCTACCTTGCCTGTTATTGTAGAAGGCAACACTATTTTCCCAGTTTCTCAGGATTGCAACCTAGAAGTCATAATGGACTCCTTTTGTTATTTTTTTGTCTCCCATATCCAAGCTGTTGCCAAGCTCTATCTATTTCACATTTGTTGGAAAGATGGTGGAGTAGGTTGTACAACTGCTGTACTCTCCAATCTATTCCATAACAATAAAAAATAACTCCACAGACATTGTGAATTTATTCAACCATTCTGGATGGAAATTTGGAATTATGCCCAAAGGGCTTTAAAAGACTGCCTGCATTTTAATCCAGCCATACCACTGCTGGGTTTATACCCTAAAGCAACAGTTTGCAACCTTTTTGGCCATGAGAGCCATAAATGCCTGCAGAAGGAGGAGGATGGAGGTGGAAGGCGCTAGAATATAGGGTGCGGACTGAAGGGCCCCCTGGGGCACATCCTGGGGCTCTGCCCGGACTGGCCGGTTGGGAGGTGGAGCCAGATATGGCTCAAGAGCCATACGTTGCCGACCCCTGCCCTAAAGAGATAATAAGGAAAAAGACTTGTACAAAAATATTTATAGCTGCTCTCTTTGTGGTGGCAAAAAATTGGGAAATGAGGGGATGCCCTTTGTTGAATGGCTAAACTAATTGTGGTATCTGTTGGTGATGGAATACTATAGTGCTCAAAGGAATAATGAACTGGAGAAATTCCATGTGAACTGGAATGACCTCCAGGAATTGATGCAAAGTGAAAGGAACAAAACCAGGAGAACCTTATACACAGAGATGAATACACTGTGGCACAATTGAATGTAATGGACTTCTCTACTAGCATCAATGCAAAGATCCAAAACATTCCTGAGGGACTTATGAGAAAGAACACTATCCACATTCAGAGAAAGAACTGTGGGAATAGAAACACAGATGGAGCAGGATGGGAAACCTCACCCTGTCTGCTTGACCTGGGAGTCTGTATTTCAGTGGTGGATACCAGTGGGGTCTACAGGAAACAAGCCTTGAGAATTTGTGTGGACTGTGGCCTTGGCTCAAGTGGTCCTTACTCACCCATGGTTGGGGGTTAACTACTGAATAGATAAGGACTTCAGGGGTCTAGGTGCACTGAACACACACCAACTCAGTCCAAGGTTGCAGCTGTGGGAGAAGAGTGAAACAAGAACACATACTAATAAGTGCAGTAGGCAAGGGGCTGAGATTCTGCTAGCTGTGGGCACCCACAAAAAATAGTCCTTGGCTGCCATCTCAGGAGGGAGGAGAGTTGTCTGCTTGCAGTGGCAGGACTGTGTGTGTGTGGGGGGGGGGGTATAAATCTAATTAGAGAACCTGAGGTCAATCACAGACCAGGGTTTTAACCAGAAGAAGAAGAGACTAAACCTGGCCCTGAATTTTAGATATTGCAAGAACTAAGTAGCACCCAGGAAATAACTAACACAAAAAATTCTGAAACCTAAGGCATCACCTCCTATCTCTTGGGAATAGATTCCAACTCAAATATAAAACAACTAAGGTTATTGGTTTGGCTACCAAAATTGGAAAAATAAACAAGCCAAAGAGAAATAATCCAATTATAAATATGATATAGGATGTAAAAAACCTGGGTTCAACTTCAGAGAATAGCAAAGATAAAAACAGTTACTTCAAACCAGTAAAGAAAAACACCAAATGGTCACTAGCTCCAAAAAGAGTTTTTGGAAGAGCTTTTAGAAAGATTTCAACAACCAAATAGGAGAAGTTTAGGAAAAAAATAAGAACATTGCAAGAAAATCAAGAAAATTATTAAAGAAAGATTACCCAATTGGAAAAAAATATCCAAAAACTCACAGAAGAAAATAATTCATTAAGAATTAGAATTGGACATGACAAGTTAATGACTTCCTGAGACAATAAGAAATGGCAAAACAAAACAAAAAGAATACAATAATAGAAGAGAATATAAAAAATTAAAAGAAGAGAATATGAAGCAGCTTATTACAAAAATAACTGACTTGGAAAATAGATTGAGGAGAGACTATTTTAAATTGTCGGACTATTAGAAAGTTATGATCCAAAAAGAATTTAGACACTATATTCCACGAACTCATTAGGAAAAATTGCCCAGAAGTTCTAAAACTAAATGGTAAAATAGAAATTTAAGAATCAATTTATCACCACAACAAAGACATTCCAAGATGAAAATGCAAAGAAACATCATTGCTAAGTCCCATAACTCCCAGGTTAAAGTGAAAATAGTATAAGCAACAAGGGGGAAAAAACAATTTAAATATTGTGGAGCTACAAGACTTAACAGCTTCAACATTAAAAGAATAAGGCCATGGAACACAAAGCTGAGCATAATTATATAAGGGAATAATGAATATTAAATGAACTAAAGGGTTTTCAGTTATTCTTGGGGAAAAAATAAAACTCAAGAGAAAATTCAATCTACAAGACTCATAAGAAAATAAACTTGAGAGACCAGTTAAAAAGAATCCAAGGTCAAATTGTTTACTTTTTATATGGGGAAATGTTATTTTTAATCTTTATGAATAACTTCATTACTCGGGTATTGTGAAACAGAATATATCAAAAGAAAATTTGAGATCAAGGTGAATATAATGGAATGAGCTAAAAATAGCAATAAAAAAGGATAGAAAGAGGTAAAATGGGGAAAATATCTCATATAAAAGAGGCAAGAGGAGAAGAACAGTCACAAAGGAGAAGAAGTGAGTGGATGGCTATTCTCATCAGATCAGGGTCACAAAAGTTAAATATAACTGTACAGAACAACAGGAGGGTAAGGGGATGGAATGAAGGGAGGACTAAGAGATAGGAGTGTAGATTAATAGAAAAGGGGGCAAGAGGGTAAGAAAAGGGAGAGATTTTTAGAATGGAGTATATAACAAAAATAGTAAGGTGAATATACCATCAATGAAGATGAAATTAAAACAATTATTAGGAGTTATTTTGTTCAATTATATGCCAACAAACTTAACAATATAAGTGAAATGGAAAAACACTTACAAAAGTATAAACTAGGATATTAGAAGAGTAAATAGAATATTTAAATAAACCTATTTTAGAAAAGAAATTGAAGAGTCTACAAATTCCTAAAAAAAGCATCATGACCAGATGGATTCACAAGTGAATTCTTCCAAACATTTAAAGATTAACTACTTCCAATGTTTAATAAATTATTTGAAATAATAGGTAAAGAAGTTTTACCAAACTTCTTTTATAAAACAAGCATGGTGCTGATACCTAAGCCAGGAAGAGCAAAAAAAACAAAATATTATGGACCAATTTTATTATTAATATGGATGCACAAACCCTAAATAAAATACTAGCTAGGAGACTATAATACATCACAAAGAATATACATTGTGACCAAACAGGATTTATACCAGGAATACAACTATCAACATAATTGATCAGATTAATACTAAAAGTAATAAAAAGCATATGATTATATTCATAGATGCAGAAAAAAATCTTTGATAAAATACAATACTTCAGAAGCATAGGTATTAGCAAGTATTTACTTAAAATGATACCAAATATCTATCTAAATCCATCAGTATTATTTGTAAAGGAGATAAGGTAGAAGCCTTCCCAATAAGATCGGGAGTGAAACAAAGATGCCCATTATCACCAATGTTATTTAACATAGTATTAGAAACACTAGCAAGAGGAATGAGAAAAGAAAAAGAAATCAAAGGAATGAGAATGGGCAAAGAGTTACATAATAAGACTATCTCTTTTTGTAGAAAATATGATGGTGTATGTGGAAAATCCTAAGGATTCAGCTAAAAAGTTAGTTGAAACTATCAGTAATTTGGTAAAGCTGCAAGATATATAAACTCACATAAATCAACATTTTTACATATTACTAACAAAGACCTGCAAGAAGAGATAGAGATACTCCATTTAAGATAACCACAGATAAAACAAAATACCAGAGAATATACCTGTGAAAACAAACCAGGAACTAAATCAATATAGTTATTTATTTTTAATTTAATTTAATTTTTCCCAATTTTATATAAAAACAGTTTGTAATATTTTAAAAAGAATTTTGAACCCCAAATTCTCTGCTTCCCTCCCTCCCCCATCCCCTGAAATGCTAAGCAGTCTCATATAGATTTTACATGTTTAATCATATAAAATATTTTTATATTGATTCTTTTATGGAAGGAAAATCAAACAAAAATAATATTAAGAAAATATTAAAAGTTTTCTTTGGTTTAGATTCAGACTCCATCATTTCCTTCTCTGGAAGCAGATGGGATTTTAAAAAATCAAGTCCTTTAGGATTATTTTGGATCATCATATTGCTGAGAATAGCCAAGTCATTCTTAGTTGTTGATTGTATAGAATTCCTATCACTGTGTACAGTGTTCACCTGGTTCTGCTCATTTCACTTTGCTTCTGTTTTGTCAGTATTTCAAAGTTTTTCTGAACTCCTCCTGCTAGTCTTTTCTTACAGCACAAAAGTATTTCATTTTAATCATATAACTTACTCAGCCATTCTCTTAATTGATGCAAATCTGCTTAATTTCCAATTCTTTGCCCCTATAAAGAGAACTGCTTTAAATATTTTTTTGTACAGAAAGGCCCTCCCACTTTTGGTTTGTTTATCTCTTTGGGAAATAAACTTAGAAATGGTATTGCTGGGTCAAAGGGTATATACTATTTTATAGCCCTTTGGGCTTAGGGTCCACATTGCTCCCCAGAATGGATTAATCAGTTCCAACTCCCCCAACAGAGCATTAGTGTCTCAGTTTTCCCACCCCCTTCCAAGTTTCGTCATTTTCTGTCATAAATAGGTATTTGATAATTGTAGAGTGGTACCTCAGAGTTTTTTTTTATTTGCCTTTCTATAATTAACAGTGATTTAGAACATTTTTTTACATCTATGGAGAGTTTTAATTACTGCTCGTCATATCCTTCGGCCATTTTTCAATTGGGAATAACTTGTATTCTTTTATATTGAACTCATTTCTCTATATATTTAAGAAATGAGGCTCTTATTAGAGAGACTTGTAAAAAAATTTTGCACTTATGATAACTGTGTTTTACTCTCCATCTTATCTCCCCCTGTTTAGTTTCTGACCACCACCTCCTCCAAATTGCTCAATTTTCTATCAGTCCCACCCACCTTCTCTTATCCCCATCCATTCCTACTTTCCTAAAAGGTAAGATAGATTTTTATATCCTATTGCCTGGCATGTTCTTTCCTCATTGCACCAGTTCCAATGAGAATAAGTTTCGCATGCTCCCTTCCTCACTTCCCCCATCTTCCCATCCACTATAAAAGCTCTTTCATGCCTCTTTTATATGCCATAATTTACCCCATTCTATTTTCCCTTCCCCCTCCTCCCAATGCATTCTTCTTTCTCATGCCTCAATTTTATTCTTTTATATCATCCCATCATATTCTACTCACACCTTTTACATGAATGTAATTATAAAACACTTTTCTACACAAATAGTCAGATCTATATAACTGGAGAAATAAAGTCAGGTTCCTCTACCAAGCATTCTTCTTTTCTCCCTTTGTTCCTTCCCTCTTTCTTTCCTTTTTTCCCTTCTTGCTCCTCTCTTCATACTGACACACACATCTATAAAGGCACACATTTGAAAAAATATATAGTATATATTACAGACTATATATATATTTAGATATACACACATATACATATATCTATACATATGTCTAAGCTCTTTGTGAATATCTTAAAGCTTTATATAAATATTAGGCCTTATATAATACATACATTGTATATATTATATGTGTATTTAAATATGTAAATATATTTATATATGTATATACATTTATAATGAACCCATTTTGTAATCGGCAACTTAAGTTGAAAACAAAATTTTATATTCGACATCTATGTTACATGCTATATGAAGAAGTTGCAATTTGGATCTAAGTATGTCTCATGAGGTAATGAATATAGCTACTCATCTTGGCCCTGTTGAAAATAGTCACCTTACTATATCATATACTTAGTATAGACTCTTTTTTTTTAGGTAGCATACAAACCTTTTTAGATTCTGAGAATCGTCCTAACAGCATCCTTTGGGATATGATTAAACTCTATTTTGCTTGCATTACTATATTGATTTTTTTGTGCTTTGCTTTTAACTAAAATGTGTTACCAAAAGTAAAAGAGTTATATGTTCTCTTGTTGGATGTCTAAAGGTGCAGTTTTTGTGTTTCCAAGTGAAAGCTAATGAATTCTTTATAACGCTAAGAGATTTTATGTGTCTTGGGGTCTATTTTATTGGAACTCTAATTTCTGCTGTTGCTACTTCACCTTTCCAACTCCCTACTATCCCTGACTAGTTCTAAATTGAAAAGGAAGAAAGAAGGAAATTTGGGGCAGTATTAATTTAGAAAATTTAGAAATTTTTTAGAAATATCATACGGCTTTGTAGCCCTTGGAGTATTAACCCATATCCATATCTATTGTGCCTTCTCTTGCCTCTGTTATGTGTAATTGGAGAAAGAAGGGAAGGAGCATCAACAGTATTTCTAGTCAGCCATCTCCTACTTCTTTATCCAGGTGTTTCTGGACTCTCAGACTTCTGGCTCCCAGTGACATAAAAGTGATTCATGGTGTGTAAATTGCTGGACATTTCTGTTTATTTGTTCTTTCCTGATAACTTTGCATAAAAGTGAACACTGCAATTTCTCCTTCAGTAATTCAGTCTGCACTAAGCACTGGAGATACAAAGGCAAAAAGGGTTGTTCTTCCTTCAGAAAGCTCATATTGTGAGACATCATGCAACAACTATATAGAAAAGACATAGATAGTGCAAAATGGAAGGTAATCTCAGAGGAAAGGCAATAGAACCATATTGGGGTTGGGGCTAGGTGTCCAGGGAAGCTCCTAAAGATGAGGTTTTGATCTGAATCTTGAAAGAAACCAGGAGACAGAAGTGAGGAAAGAGTATTCCAGGTGCAGAACAGGGATCGCCTACTAAAAAAGGTAGAGTCAGGGGGTGGCAAGTCTGTAAAAGAAACAAGAAGAACAATCACTGGATCTTTTCCCAATTCCCATTCTAACAGGTAAATTTCAGAGTTGGGTTACTTTCATTTCCTCCTCAAGGTTACTCTAAGGGGTTATTTCTCCAGTGCCATTGGCTTAAGCCTCTACTGTTGTTCTTCCTTCCCTATTACTATGAATCAGTTTAGTTAGCCAGCCTCAAGTAGAAAGGGGCATTTACTAATATAGTATACATTAAGAACAATTTGTTCAAAACATCTCCCACAAAGTCTGTGAAGCACTCTCCCTTCAGGCACATAGAGAGTCCAAAGGAAAGTGCACAATGCTGAATTTTTCTATTTGATTTTCTTTTTATTTCTTCATATAAATACTTCTCTACGTAATATTTTTGCTAGTTCAACATTATGTAATACCGCCTTGCAACTATATCAACTGTGGTGATCTTAAGCTATTATGGTTCATTTTGAAACAACACTTTCTTTTTAAGCCAATCAAGTTTGTAGCACTTTGCTCCTTCTCCATAGTAGTCCACAACCAATTCATTAAGCATATGTTGTGTGATCTGTACTAAATTATAAATTCTTTGAATGCAGGAACCATGACCCTTCAAACATCATATCTGTCCTAGTATCTAACCCAATTCTAGGCACACAGTAGATGCTTAATAAAAGTTTTTCGTATTTCAGTCTTAGAGAATATGTAAAAATAATATAAAATATGCTCTCGAGATACAGTTAAGGAAACAATGAATATGCATGCAACTGTAGTGAATAAAAAAGGAGATAGAATGAAGTGTGGCATAGAATGGAGTTTTTGTAAGACCGGGGATACTTAGGAGCATGGTAATATTTGTTATAATAGGAAAATTAAGAAAGTAATAATTTAAGAGAAAAGGTGATAAAACCCAGTTACTCATGTCAAATTATAGGTGCTGACAAAACACATAAATAGAGATGTTGTATAGACAAGTGGAGAAAATATTAAAGAGTCACAATCTGAAGGTATTTTAGGAGCTATTTAGTTTGATCCATATGATTTGATACAATGAGTTATATTATCTATTTGAAAGTCAGATGCCTTCTCTGACAATTAAAAAGTTTCATAGGAAGAGAATGCGCTAGAAAGATTTGTTTGTACACTAAAGGAAGTTGATCTCATTGAAAATAATTGTGGTAACTTGAAATATATCTTAAGTATAGTTTTGAAAAAGAAAACTGACAAAACAGGAAAGAGTTCTGGAAATGAAGTCAAATGACCTCAGTTTAAGAATCTGGCTCTGCTACATGCTGTTTGACCATGGTGAAGTTACTTAAACTCTTTGGGACTTTAGTTTTCTTTTTCTGTAAAATAAAAAGGGGCAGATGAGTTCTAAAATTCTTTCCAATTTCTAAATCTGTGCTCTAAATCTCTATGATCCTAAATTCCACAGATGTGAGCTAATTCTTAGAGATATCACTAAGTGGTCATTACAAAAAATCAGCAAGAAAAATATTCAGTAGCTACAAGAATTGTGTATTGTTGGTCCATAGTGTGACCTTGACTGTACAAATCCATCTAAAATTTTTGAGTGTGACATGTCTAGAGCATACCCATGATTATCATATAATAGCTCCCAGCTGTCCATTTGGAGATCTTTTGTTAATATGCTTTATAGCCCAGCAAATTAAAAAAATCTTCCTGCAGTCATGAAAGATTTTTAACACCTTTCTTGAGTCCCTTCTTATATCCTTGAGTTCTGCTGCATAAATTAAGTTAAACAACTGAATTTATTATATATCCCAATTTGACTTTGTCTTTGGTAGTCAGTAGGTTGTGTAATGTATTGTGCTTTTTACTCTGAAATGGTAGATTCAGGATCTTATTGAGTACTTTCAGATAACGAAACCCAACAGAGCTAAGGATATTGATACCTAACATAATGGTAAAAAAGAATTAAGGGGCAGCTGGGTAACTCAGTGGATTGAGAGTCAGGCCTAGAGATGGGAGGTCCTAAGTTCAAATCTGGCCTCAGATACGTCCCAGCTATGTGACCCTGGGCAAGTCACTTGACCCCCATTGCCTACCCTTACCACTCTTCTGCCTAGGAGCCAAAACACAGAAGTTAAGGGTTTAAAAAAAAGAATTAATAGTAATTATTAGTATATTTAGCTATGAAATATAAGAGGTATAGCTACTTACCAATTCAGCACCAGGGTTTCCTGAACAGAATTTGAAAAACATTTGCCTAAACTGAGTGGGTTTTTTTTTGTTTGTTTTTTATATTTTGGTAACTTTTGTCTTTATTGAAAGTAAATAGTAAAGAATAAAACAAAACCATTTTTACAACATTTAAGGTAGGAAGACTGACAAGAGCAGTTCTCTACTAGGCTCCCTTCTTTCTCCTATTCTCTTAGGAATGAACCATTATTACCATGACCTTACAACAAGCCATCAAACCAATATTGATCTTTAATGGGAACAAGGGTGATATGGAGTACCACCATCATTCCACAGAGCAGTATGGGGTTTCCTTAAATCAAAGAAGATTTGGGTTCCAAGGAATCCTTCTATCATTGATAGTTCTGCTTATACATAGAGGACCTTCAGCTAACAGAGAGCAACTTGGCTGGTGCCCATTCATACATCTTCCAGTCAGTTAAAAAGGAGCCTACAAATTCCAACTACTTAGC
Source organism: Gracilinanus agilis (assembly GCF_016433145.1). NCBI lineage: Eukaryota > Metazoa > Chordata > Mammalia > Didelphimorphia > Didelphidae > Gracilinanus > Gracilinanus agilis. Next base: position 269,265,915 of record NC_058133.1, on the reverse strand, counting down.
CAAATGGAAAAAAGTCTCTGTTTACAGAGAAAACACAAAGCTTGCCTCTTCTCTGTCATTATGCCGACCAAGAATACTTAGCAGAACTTTTCCACTTGGGTATCCAAGTTAAGACTATCAGTGTCTCTGTCTCTTTATTTAAAGATTAAACATTTTAGAAACATTCTACAGGGGAAAACTACTTCATGCCTTTTCAAAAAGGCCCAAATAAATATTTTGGGGGATTTCCATTTTGGGTCTGAGATATTTATTCAAGGAATTCTAGTAAAAGCCCTATTTGAGTGCAGTGTTTCTTCTTTAGCAGGCAAAACATATGGAATGCTGAGGATACAGGAAATAGCTATTGATTGCGGGTTGGGGAAGGAGATTTGAACAAAGTGGACACCCTGGTGTACAAACTTGGACTTATTTTACTCATTTCCTTTAACTTTGAAAAGTATTCTAATAGCAATGTAGCTAAAGAACTCCACCAATAGTCATTTTGTTTACTTCATATAGTGGGAGAAATACTGGATCTGGATATGGGAGACTTGATTTGGGAATGCTACTCAGCTGCTTCCTAGACAAAGCCATGTCACTTTGTGAGGCTCAGTTTCTTAGTCTATAAGACAAGAATGTTAGACAAGTTGATTTAAAGGCCACCTTTAGACTAAATAGTATAAAAAGCACATGGAAAAGTGAAGTGGAAGATGGGAGAAGTCAGAAATATTAGGAAGAAACATGTGGGAATGAAGATGGATTTAATAGCAGACGCCTTGCCTCTAAGTGTCATATATTGAAATGATAGCCAGATTCAGATTAAACTTGGCCTTTGGCCACTTGCTGCCAATAAATTCAGTCTCTATTTTGATTGAAGTAGAAAAGTCAAGTGGAAGTGAATAGAATACAGATATATTGTCTTTAACCGACTCCAAGAAAACATGATGCTAAGAGAAATAATATGATAGGCATAGTGACTCTGATAAGAATGAATATAAACAGATAATAAGATAATTAGATTATGTGATTTTATAATAATGATAATGCAAGATGAAATTGTTAGAAATAATCTTACATGGGGTATGCCTGTACAATGGTAGTCATAGCTGAAGAATAGTCACTCTGGAGAAAAACACACTGTATTATTTTATTTTATTAACATTTAATAATATTTATTTTTTAGAAAATTTATCATGGTTACATGATTCATGTTCTTACTTTCCCCATCACCCCCCATCCCAACCTCCCCCCCACATAGCCGATGCACATTTCCACTGCTTATAGCATGTGTCATTGATTAAGACCTATTTCCAAATTGTTGATAGTTGCATTGGTGTGGTAGTTTCGAGTCTACATCCCCAATCATGTTATCATACACTGTCTTGCTGATGTCACTTACCCCAAGTCTATTCAACTGATCCTCCCTTCTGTCTTTTAACCAGTACTATACCGTTTTGATGACTGCTGCTTGATAGTACAGTTTAATATTTGGTACTGCTACGCCACCTTCCTTCACATTTTTTTCATTTTTTCCCTTGATATTCTTGATCTTTTGTTATTCCAGATGAACTTTGTTATAGTTTTTCCTAATTCAGTAAAAAAGTTTTTTGTTAGTTTGATAGGTATGGCACTAAATAGGTAAATTAATTTGGGTAGAATGGTCATTTTTATTATGCTAGCTCCTCCTACCCATGAGCAATCAATGTTTTTCCAATTGCTTATATCTAGTTTTAATTGTTTGGAAAGTGTTTTGTAGTTGTTTTTGTATAATTCCTGTGTTTGTTTTGGTAGCTAGGTTCCTAAGTATTTTATGTTGTCTAGGGTGATTTTAAATGGTGTTTCTCTTTCTACCTCTTGGAGCTGTGATGTGTTGGAAATATATAGAAATGCTGATGATTTATGTGCATTTATTTTGTATCCTTCAACTTTACTGAAGTTGTTGATTATTTCTATAAGCTTCTTAGTTGATTCTCTAGGATCTTTTAAGTAGACCATCATATCATCTGCAAAGAGTGATAGCTTAGTCTCCTCATTGCCTATTTTGATACCTTCAATTTCTTTTTCTTCTCTAATTGCTACTGAAAGTGTTTCTAGTACCATATTAAATAATAGAGGTAATAATGGGCATCCCTGTTTCACTCCTGATCTTATTGGAAAGGCTTCTAATTTATCCCCATTGAATATGATGCTTGTTGATGGTTTTAGCTATATACTGTTTATTAATTTTAGGAAAGGTCCTTCTATTCCTCTACTTTCCAGTGTTTTCAATAGGAATGGGTGCTGTATTTTGTCAAAGGCTTTTTCAGCATCTATTGAGATAATCATGTGATTTTTGTTTGTTAGATTGTTGATATGGTCAATTATGTGGATGGTTTTCCTAATGTTGAACCATCCTTGCATTCCTGGTATAAATCCCACCTGATCATGGTGGATGATCTTCTTAATTACTTGCTGGAGTCTCTTTGCTAGTATTCTATTTAAGATTTTTGCATCTATGTTCATTAGGGAGATTGGTCTGTAGTTTTCTTTCTCTGTTTTTGATCTACCTGGTTTTGGAATCAGTACCATATTTGAGTCATAAAAGGAATTTGGTAGAACTCCTTCTTTGCTTATTATATCAAATAATTTGTATAGTATAGGGATTAGTTGCTCTTTGAATGTTTGATAGAATTCACTTGTGAATCCATCAGGCCCTGGTGATTTTTTCTTAGGGAGTTCTTTGATGGCTTGTTCAATTTCTTTTTCTGATATGGGATTATTTAGGTATTCTATTTCTTCTGCTGTTAATCTAGGCAATTTATATTTTTGTAAATATTCGTCCATATCACCTAGATTGCTATATTTACTGCCACATAATTGGGCAAAATAGTTTTTAATGATTGCCTTAATTTCCCCTTCATTAGAGGTGAGGTCTCTCTTTTCATCTTTGATACTGTCAATTTGGTTTTCTTCTTTCCTTTTTTTATTAGATTGACCAGTACTTTGTCTATTTTATCTGTTTTTTTTTTCAAAATACCTGCTTCTAGTCTTATTTATTAATTCAGTAGTTCTTTTACTTTTGATTCTACTAATTTCTCCCTTGATTTTTAGCATTTCTAATTTAGTTTTCATCTGGGGATTTTTAATTTGCTCTCCTTCTAGTTTTTTAAGTTGCATGCCCAATTCATTAATCTCTGCCCTCCTTAATTTGTTAATATATGCACTCAAGGATATAAATTTCCCCCTGAGTACTGCCTTGGCTGCATCCCATAGAGTTTGGTAGAATGTCTCATCATTATCATTCTCTTCAATGAAATTGTTGATTGGTTTCTTCTTTGACTAGCTGGTTTTGGGAAATCATATTATTTAATTTCCAATTAGTTTTTGATTTGCCTGTCCAGGTGCCCTTACTAATTATTATTTTTATTGCATTATGATAAGAGAAGGTTACATTTACTATTTCTACTCTTTTGCATTTGTTTGCAATGTTTCTATGCCCTTTTACATGGTCAATCTTTGTGAATGTACCATGCGCAGCTGAAAAGAAGGTGTATTCCTTTTTGTCCCTATTTATTTTTCTCCACATATCTATTAAATCTAATTTTTCTAGGACTTCATTCACCTCTCTTATCTCTTTCTTATTTATTTTTAGGTTTGATTTATCTAGATCTGAAAGAGGAATATTTAGATCTCCCACTAGTATGGTTTTACTATCTATTTCCTTCTTGAGTTCTGCCAGTTTTTCCCTTATGTGTTTGGATGCTATGCCATTTGGTGCATACATATTGAGCACTGTTATTTCTTCATTGTCTATACTCCTTTATATCAGGATGTAATAACCTTCCCTGTCTTTTTAATCATATTTATTTTTACTTTGTGTTTGTTAGAAATCATAATTGCCACTCCTGCCTTCTTCTTCTCATTTGAAGCCCAAAAGATTTTTCTCAAGCCCTTTACCTTAAACCTGTGTATGTCTACCCACCTCATATGTGTTTCTTGTAGACAACATATGGTAGGCTTTTGGTTTCTAATCCACTCCGCTATTTGCTTACATTTTATGGGCAAGTTCATCTCATTCACATTCAGAGTTATAATTATCAGTTGTGTATTTCCCAACATTTTGGTATCCTCTCCTAGTTCTAACCCTTCTTCTTACACTATTTCCTTTTAAACCAGTGGTTTGTTTTATGACAGTAAACCTTGTCCCCTCCCTTGATTTACTTCCTTTTCTACCCCCTCCCTTATTATTACCCTCTTTTTTATTTTTAATGCCTAATGAATTCCCTCCTCTTTTTTGACCTCCTCATTCCCCTGTTCTCCTTGGTTTATCCCTTCTGACTTTCTGAGTAGAGTTAGATAGAGTTCTATATCCCAATGGATATAGCTACTCTTCCCTCTCAGGGTTAATTCCACTGAGGGTAAGGTTTAAATATTACCTCTTAATGCTCTCTTCCTCTCCTTCTTACAATAGTATTCATTCCCTCCCCTTCCAATGCCCTCTTTGTGTGTAATAGAATTTTTTCTTATTCATTCAAGTTTCTCTTGGTGTCCTCTACTATTCCCCCTCCTCTTTCCCACCCTCCATATCATCTTAGACCATTTAGTACTCCAACCTCTCCCTATGAATAATTCTTCTAATTACTATAATAGTGAATACTATAATAGTGAATAGAGTTCCTTACAGAGAATTATACATAACATTTTTCCACATACAAAAAAAATAATTAGATCTTATTTAAGCCTTTAAATAGGCAAATTTAAAAAATACGAGTTTTCTTTCTTTCCCCTCTGTTTCTTATTTATCTTTTCATGTTTCTCTTGATTTTTGAGGTTGGATATCAAACTTTTTATTTAGTCCTGGTCTTTTCTGTGCAAATACTTGGAAATCTTCTATCTTATTGAATACCCAAACTTTCCCCTGGAAGTATATAGTCAGTTTTGATGGGTAGGTGATCTTTGGTTGTAGACCCAGTTCTCTTGCCTTTCTGAATATCATATTCCAAGCCTTGCGGTCTTTTAGTGTGGAGGCTGCCAGATCCTGTGTGATCCTGATTGGTTCTCTTTGATATCTGAATTGTCTCTTTCTGGCTTCTTGTAAAATTTTTTCTTTTACTTGGAAGCTCTTGAGTTTGGCTGTTATATGCCTGGGGATTGTCTTTTCTTGGTCTAGTGTAGAGGGTGATCTATGGATCCTTTCAATGTCTATATTGCCCTCTTGTTGTAGAACTTCTGGGCAATTTTTCTGAATAATTTCTTTTAGTATGGAGTCCAAATTTCTATTAATATCTGCTTTTTCGGGAAGACCAATGATTCTCAAATTGTCTCTTCTAGACCTGTTTTCTTGATCTGTTTCTCATTGAGATATTTCATGTTTCCTTCTATTTTATCAGTCTTTTGACTTTAATTTATTTGTTCTTGCTGTCTTGAGAGATCATAAGCTTCTAATTGCTCAATTCTAGCCTTTAGGGACTGGTTTTCCTTTTCAATCTGGTCATTTCTAGTGTTTGATTTGCTTATCAGTTCATTTGATTTCTGAGCCTCACTTTCCAATTGCTAAATTCTGCTTTTTAAACTGTTATTTTCTTGCCATATCTCTTCCATATTTCTCATCATCTCAGATTTGAACTCTTCAAGAGCTTGTGACCAGTTTTCATTTTTTTGGGAAGGTTTGGATCTGATTATTTGTTTGTTCTCCTCTGCTGTTTGCTCTATTTTCTGGATTTTCTCTGTTTAAAAGTTGTCAAGTGTTAAAGATTTCTTTGTGTTGATCTTTCTCTTTTGGGGTTCTTGTGAATGGCTTGCCATTGTGAGCCGAGTGCCCTCTCAGGTTTATCCTCACACCCAGGGTCTCTCTGCACTCTTTAGGCTCCTGAAGTCTCAGATCTTGTTGTTGTCAGGAACATGCCTCCTGTTGGTCCCCTTGCTTGTTCCTCTGCCCGAAGTTTCTTTAAAAGTCTCAGGGCACTGCTTCCACAGTCATGCAACCCTCTGCACTGGGTTCCCACTCAAAGTCTGAGCCTGAGCTCAAGGTCTTTGTTCAAAGTCTGCACGTTCTTTAGCCTCTTGGGGTCTTAAGTCTTGCTGCTCTCTGGAGCAGGCCCTAGTGTTCCCAAGTGGCTGTCAAGGACTTAATGAATGCCACAAAATTGCTCTAACTCTTTTGCACTGGCTTTGGCATTGTAGGTGGTGTGGGGGGAGAGGAGGTTGTTCAGCTCACGTTTTAGTGAAAGCTATTTCACCCCCTTATAGAATGGAAATGCCCCAATTCCATGTACCTTCAATGCTGCGCCCTGTTGTGGGGCCCCTTTGTTCGTCTGGATTTGTTTTTATGTCTTCTTGAGGAGTCCTATATGTGTGGGTTAGGAGAGGTTAAGCAAGCTGCTTCTACTCTGCTACCATCTTAATCCAGAAATCTCGGCAAAAAAATCCACTGTATTATTTTAAAGAATTTAGTAGCTTAGCCAACCCTTCCTCTCACCTCACCATCTCTAATTAGCTAACTTTTATTACTATTATAGCATAAGCTTCAGACTGTTCCTGTAAAGAAATTTTAATTACCCACTTAGAGCTATCCCAGAATAGAAGCACAGGATGAACAACCAGTTTCCCATGTTCTACATTGATTTTTACTCCATTCTAGGAATTTTTCAATTTTTGCCTTCTTAATCTCAGTATGTGGCATCTAGTGAGGAGGTATTTACTAAATGCTTTTTGATTGATTCATTAATTTATTGATGGATTGAATTTAAGATAAGAAAGATGGAGACTTTTATTGTGTGTCACCATCACATTCACTTTCTTTGCTATGTTAGTAATAAATATATAATTGTTTAGATTTACCTTTAATCTGAAATTGAGCATTTATTTCTATGCGTTGAATTTTAAAAGACTGAGAAAGATAAAAATTGCTTTCCCTTTTCCTTCTTTTAAGTGTACAATCTCAGCACATTTTTTCCAACCTTAATTTTCTTTCCAAAATTACATCACTTCTTTTACCTTAAGTCACTAACTTTTTCATTGTGTTGGGATTTAGAAAGAATTCTAACCCCTGAGGTTCCTAAGGGTCAGTAAGAGAGCCAAACCTGTAGCTCCCAAATACTTGAAAACAATATGTCTCCTAAGAGAATTGAGGGAGATCTTGAAGAAGAAGAAAAAAAGATCTCTGTGACAGTAAATAGTTCAACTATATCATCATTCAAAACACCTTCATACTTTTGAAACTTTAACAAACATAACAATTTTAGCTATATTAATTAAGAACCTTATTGAAAATAGCTAAATAAATTCCAATTGTTTTTCATTTTTAAAACATCATTTTCCTTTCTTAAATGGTATTGTTTGAGGGAGATGGAAAAAAGAACAGAACTTGGCAAAGTACTGTATTGTTAGTGACATACTGACTACAGATGTGCTGGTTATATCTATGTTTTCTTACAGTGATTAATTTTGAAAACTGCCTACAAATTATTCATGAAAATCCAGGTAACATTCTTTCCAAGAATATAGTTAAAGTTTTTTGAAGTTACTAAATTTTCTACTTTTCTCATAAGTAGTTAATTGACACACATTGATTTTTCAATTATATATATATGTATGTATTTTAAATTAATACATGATAGTAGCATTTAATTGATTCTATGTCATTCTGAGCATTTTAAATAGGTACTATTTTTGAACATACTTCACTAGTGGTAGAAAAGATTGGTAGAAAAGAGTGGTAGAAAAGACTATTTTTGAACACACTTCACTAGTGGTAGAAAAGATTGCCTTTCCTAAATAGTTTTTAAGAAAACCGACCAGTTTATATAAGGTAGATAAGGACTATCTGAAATAGTTTCCTAATTTATGACCTTTAAATATTTGAAGCAGAATGATGATCTTAGGTACAATATGCAGGGAGTTGCAAACATCTTCTGGGAGAAATGTGACATGAGTATAGATTACAACTTTGCAAGTGGCATAAAGAATGAGTGAGGAGAGAGCAATGTAGGAATCAAAGAGTTCAGTGAGTAAATCTTTTTTTTAAACCCTTAACTTCTGTGTATTGGCTTATAGGTGGAAGAGTGGTAAGGGTGGGCAATGGGGGTCAAGTGACCTGCCCGGGGTCACACAGTGTCTGAGGCTGGATTTGAACCTAAGACCCGTCTCTAGGATTGACTGACTCTGAATCTACTGAGCTACCCAGCTGCCCCACAGAGAGTAAATCTTAACTGAAGAGAAAGATAGCCAGACCCTAGAAAAAATCCATGACTATAGGGATAAAGATGGAAGGAGCAGATTCAGATGTCACGAAGGGAAAAGCACCAGTATTTGGCATCATGCTTGTTAGGGGGAAGGGAAAAGAGAAAAGGGGGAGAGGGAGAGAGAGATCTCACTTGTAATATGGAGACATTGTCATAAAGGAAGTAAGAAATGGATATGAACCTGTTGTTAAGCTGAGTGCCTTCATCTTAAGTTGGAGTTAAGAAATATAATTTGAAAAGCCATGTAGCTGGAATGCTATATAGAACTAGACAAAATGTGAAAGATTAAAGTAAGGCAAGTAGGTGAAATTATTTGCAAATTATGGTTGTTAAGCAACATACAGCAATTATTTACTAACTGCCTATAGGTGCTATAGGGCATCATACTAGGCAGTGAGTTACAAGGGTATAAGACAGTTTCTTTCCCTCAAGTATTTTAAATTCTAGTAGATGGGGAAATTTGTGTGGGCAAGTGACCATAATATAAAAAAGAATTCTTTAGATTTTTTAAGCGAATGAGCTTTTATTTAGCACTTACTATGTGCCAGGCACTGTGAATAGAAAGGGAAGTTCACAGTCTCAAAAGGGAGACAACATGCAAACAACTATGTACAATGAAGCTATCTACAGGATAAATGGGAGATAATCAACAGAGAGAAGGGACTAGTATTAAGGGATATTGGAAAAAGGCATCTTATAGAAGATATAACTTTAGCTTGGATTTTAAGGAAGTCAGGAAGAGCAGGATACAGAGGTGAGGAGGGAGAGAATTCCAGACATGGGGATAGCCAGTGAAAATGCATAGATTCAGGAGACAGGATGTTTTGCTCAAGGTTACCAGTATTACTAAATCAAAAAGTACATGGGAATGAGTAAGATATAAGAAGATTAGAACAGTAGAAGGGGACCATGTTATAAAGGGACTTGAATGCCAAAGGATTTTATATTGCATCTTGAAGATGACAGAGAACCACTGGAGTTCACTGAATGAAGGTTGGAGTAAGGTGGGAAAACATGATAGTATTCACATTTTAAGATCAATTTGCCAGCTGAGTGGAGAACTTGAGGCAGTGACACTAACCAGAAAGCTATTGCAATAGGTCAAGTTTAAGATGATGGGGACCTGCAACATATATGAGAGATGTTAAAAAAGGAAAATCAACAAGATGTAACAAAATGTTGGACATGGAGGGACTGAGAGAGTGAAGATCAAGGTTCATATTTGAATTGTAAACCTGGGTGACTGAGAGCATGGTGGTATCCTTGATAGTTACATGGAAGTTAGGAAGATGGGAAGATTTGGGGAGAAATAAATTGTGTTATATATATTCATATTTGATTTGTCAAATAGACAGTTATTAATATGAGTGTAGAGGTCAGGAAAGTGATTGGGGCTAGATAAATAGGAAAAAGCATTAAGTACCTACTATATGACAGGCACTATGCTAATTTATAAATATTATCTCATTTGATACTTATAACAACTCTACGGGGTAGGTGCATTATGATCCCAATTTTAGAGTTGAGGAACTGAGGCAGACAGAGACTAAGGGCTTTATCCAAGATTTAGTAAATGGTTAGTAGGATCTAGTAATGGTCTGAGGTTGGATTTGAAATTAGATGGTAAGGCCCAGTGGCCTATCTACCTAACCGACTTTTAGATCTGAGATCATCTTCATAGAGATTTTGATTGATCCCATGAGATTCAATGAGATTACCAAATAAAATACATAGTATAGAAGAAGAAGTGATATTAGGTGAATGTCTTGAGGAACACATACCATTAGTGGGCATGACGTAGATGAATATTCACTAAAGAAAAGTGAGAGAAATGATCAAATAGGTAGGAAGAGAAAAAAGAGAGGAAAGTGTTATGAAAACCTTGAGGAAAAAAGTATTCAAGAAGAGATAGTGGCCAACTGTTTCAAATGCTATAGAGATGAGAGAAGAAGGTTGAGAATCAAGAAAATTTCATTAGATTTGCAATTCCAGGATCTTATACTGTTAACTTTGAAAGGAGTATTTTCATTTCAATGATGGGATCTGAAGCCAGATTGCAGAGAGTTTGGAAGAGAATGAGGCAATAGCAAGTAGAAGAACCTAGTGTAACAGACTGTCTCAAGGATAGCCAAAAAGACGATGGGGAAGAGAAAGGATGATAGCAATAATTATATCAAGAGAAGTTAAAAAAAACAATTGAGGAAACATGAGCATCTCAGAAAGCATCATGGAAGGAGGCAGTCAATAGGAAGAGATTGAATTTTGGAGAAAGAATGGGGATAGTAGTGGGTATAATGAGTGGGAGAAAATGAGAAGTGTTGGAATCAAGGGTGCACATAGAGGGACTGGAAATAAAGAGTTTATCTTTTCATCCAATACAAGACTGGAAAATGAGACAATGGTGAAAAATATCTGAATGATCTGAGATAAGGGGCAAGTTAGGGAGAGATGGGGAAGTTGTAGGGAAATGCATTCAATATATGTGAGGTGAATTCCTCAAATGAGAGGTAGGGTATGCTATGGAAGGATACATAAAGGAAGACTGTGAATCAATTAAGAAAATTAGAATTACCTTTATATAATGAGAGTGCATTTGGATTAGATAATAAACTTTTTTGGAGATTTCCTCAGATCCATTCAGCAGCATATGAATGAGAAGATGAATGTATTTACATACCTAAGATACAGAGGTGATAATAGCTGGTGACACTTAGATTAGTTGATTTTCATAATTGTCTTGAGAAAGGTAAAATATGGAGGAGATGACATTAGAGACCTGAGCACAATATTTATGATGGTAAAAATCCTATATATCCCTTAACAAGGTATCAATGATTAAAGTAATATCGAAATATAAATCATTCTCTTCAATCAATCAATTAAAAGCATTTGTTAAAATTTAATATGTGGGGGCAGCTCAGTGGATAGAAAGCCAAGTTTCTCAGTGGATAGAAAGCCAAGTTTCCAGTTGGGAGATCTTGGGTTCAAATCTGGTCTTCCAGACTTTCTAGTTGTGTGATCCTGGGCAAGTCACTTAACCCAAGTTGTCCAGCCCTTACCACTCTTCTGTCTTGGAACCCATACTTAATATCAATTCTAAGACAGAAGGTAAGGGTTCTTTTTTTTTTTAAACTTTGTATGTGCCAGGCACTTTGTTCTGCCCTGAGAATACAAAGAAATGCAAAAACATCAAGGTTCTTAGATTATAAAGGGGAAAACAATATGCACATACTGTATGCACACAAGATTTATACAGAGTAGATTGAAATTTATCCCTCAAAGAGAAGGCATTTCCAACTAGAGGGAACTGGGAAAGCTTCCTGGCAAGGTAAGATTTGTGCTAAGTCTCCAAGCCAGGGAAACTAAGAGGCATCTATAAGAAGAGAGAGTATTCAAGGCATGAGGGACAGTCAGTATAAAGCAGGGGATGACAACGTATGGCTCTCGAGCCATATCTGGCTCTTTTGAGGGCCAGATACGGCTCTTTCTGCAGGAGCCATAAAGTCAATTTTTTTCCAGGCGCTGTTACAGGCGCGCACACTGTGAGCACTGTACAGCTCACATGAAATTACATTTTAAAAAATGTGTCATTTATTCCTCTCACGGCTGAAAAGGTTGCCGATCCCTGGTATAAAGGCACAGAGATGGGAGATATAGTGCTGGATTAGAGGAGTAGCAAATGACTAGTGTAACAGGATTATAAAGTGTGGGAAGGAGAAGAAAGTATAAAAAGATTGAAAGAGTTGGGAAGAGTTTTAAATGCCAAAGAAAAGGCTTTATGTTTTTTCCTGGAGGAATACCTTGGAAGGTATGTCTCTTCTTAAAAACTATTAAGCAGTTCCGGGTTAAGATGGCGGCAGAGTAAGAAGCAGCTCTTAACCTCTCCTGACTGAAACACACAAAACTCCTCAAGGGGACATAAAAACAAGTCCAGACGAACGGAGGAACCCCCACAATAGGGCACAGCGTGGAAGGTATGTGGAATCGAGGCATTTCCATGCTATAAAAGGGTGAAACAGCCCTCACGAAATCGCGGGCTGAGTAACCACCCCACCCCCACCCCCTCCACACACAACACCTGTAGCTCCGAAGCCAGCTAAAAAGAAATAGAGCAAGTTTGGGGCACCCATTGAGTCATTGGCAGCTCCGGGGCCTGTTCCTGAGAGCAGCAAGACTTAGGACCCCATTAAGCCAAAAATTGCAGGCGAAATCTGAGCGCGGGAGCAGGACACAGGGCGCACAGCGCAGGCTGAGCAGAGCGCAGGCACTGCGGAGGCGTGGGTGGAGGCAGACACAGCCAGGAACTAAAGCCTAAGTGGGGAACCAGTGTGGACGGGTATACAACTGTGGAAGCAGCTCCCTGAGACTTGTAAAGAAACCTCTGGCAGAGGATCAAGCAAGGGGGTCTACCAGGGGGCTTGACCTTGGAAAAAACCAGAACTCAGACCTCAGGAGCCAATAGATCGCGGACAGACACTGATCGAGAGGATAAATCTGAGAAGCTGCTGGGGTAATGATGGCTACTCAGTCTCAGGAAGTTCAGAAGAGAAAGAATAACAACAAGAAAAAGAAGTCTTTAACACTCAACAGCTTTTACACAGAGAAAATCCAGACACCTGAGCAAACAGAGGAGGAGAACAAAAAAGCATCCGGACCCTCCTCAAATAAGGAAAACTCCTCACAAGCTATGGAAGAGTTCAAAACTGAGATTTTGAGGAAAATGGAAGAGATCTGGCAAGAAAATAACTGTTTAAAAGGTAGAATCATGCAATTGGAAAGTGAGGCTCAGAAACCAAATAAACTGATAAGCAAATTGAACTCCAGAAATGACCAGATTGAAAAGGAATACCAGAAGATTATGGCCAAAAACCAGAAGATTATGGCCGAAAACCAGATGATTATGGCCAAAAACCGAAAGATTATAGCCGAAAATCAATCCCTAAAGGCTAGAATTGAGCAAGTAGAAACTAATGATCTCTCAAGACAACAAGAACAAATAAAACAAAGGCAAAAGACTGAAAAAATAGAAGGAAACATGAAATATCTCAATAAGAGAGTGACAGACCAAGAAAACCGGTCTAGAAGAGACAATTTGAGAATAATCGGTCTTCCAGAAAAACCAGAAATTAATAGAAACCTGGACTCCATACTAACAGAAATAATTCAGCAAAATTGCCCTGAAGTCTTACAAGAGGGCAGCATAGACATTGAAAGGATCCATAGAACACCCACTACATTCGATCAAGAAAGGAAAACACCAAGAAATATCATTGCAAAATTCAAGAGTTTCCAAGCAAAAGAAAAAATCTTACAAGAAGCCAGAAAGAAACAATTCAAATATCAAGGAGCACCAATCAGGATCACACAGGATCTGGCAGCCTCAACGCTAAAAGACCGCAAGGCATGGAATACAATATTCAGAAAGGCAAGAGAGCTGGGCCTGCAACCACGGATCAACTACCCATC
>NC_058133.1:269219725-269242253 GCF_016433145.1 Gracilinanus agilis | reverse complement strand
AGAACTCTATACACAGAGACTGATATACTGTGGTAAAATTGAATGTAATGGACCTCTGTACCAGCAGCAATACAATGACCCAGGACAATTCTGAGGGATTTATGGTAAAGAAAGCTACCCACATTCAGAGGAAGGACTGCAGGAGAGGAAACATATAAGAAAAACAACTGCTTGAACGCATGGGTCGGGGTGGACATGATTGAGGGTGTGGACTCGAAACTACCACACCAATGCAACTACCAACAATTTGGAAATTGGTCTTGATCAAGGACACATGACAAAACTAGTGGAAATGCCCATCGGCCATGGGTGGGGGGGTGCAGAAGCGGGGGTTGAAAGGGAAAGGTGGAGCATGAATCATGTAACCATGTTAAAAATGAATATTAAAAAATGTTAAAAAAAACTATTAAAACCTTGTCTTGGAGCTTGCATTTTGATAGTATTGCTGATCAGTATCTGCTTATTTAACTCTACCAGAATATGTGTTTTTAAGGTAACAATAACAAATGCAATAAATTGTGAATATAGGAGATACTTTGCTGGAGAGCAGAGTTTTCATTCTCAAATCTATTTGATTATGTGGCCAAGGAAAGCCCTTAAGGATGTGATTGCAGTTTGGAAAAGCCATCTTTTTATTGAGTACATGTCAGTTGTATCAGGTTCTTTTAGTGAATTGCAGTTATGTGTCTCATTGACTCCATATTTGTTCCCTAGGAAGGTGACAATATTGGAGGACCCTGATCAGAACATTCATCTGAAAAATCTATCTCTTCAGCAGGCATCCACTGAAGAAGAAGCTTTGAATCTTCTCTTCTTGGGAGATACAAACAGAATGATTGCAGAGGTAGGGATACCATAGTAGTTCAAAGCAATAGTGGGTGGATAAGGGGGGAATAATTATATTAACATCTTCATTTTTCAAATGAGATTAAGGCCAGAGAAGTTGTGTCTTTCTCAAGGTTATCTATCCAGCAATATCCAAGCCAAGATATGTCTGAGAGCCTGGGCTATGAGTCCATTTCTCTTTCTACATTAACATTGTTTCTGTATTATTGTAACCACCAAGAGTTTATTTGCACAAATTCTGTATTAAGCATTCTAGTATCTTAATTTGGAATCTAGTTTTTTTTTATTTTAATTTTTTTAACCCTTAACTTCTGTGTATTGGCTCCTTGGTGGAAGAGTGGTAAGGGTGGGCAATGGGGGTCAAGTGACTTGCCCAGGGTCACATAGCTGGGAAGTGTCTGAGGCCAGATTTGATGGAATCTAGTTTTGTAGGACAGTGACAAGGGTGAGGTGGGAAGGTTTTCTGTACTTTCTGAGGAAGTCTCTATCACTACCACCAAAATGGAAAGTAGAATTTTATCAGCACCAACAACAACAAAAAAATCAGCTTGGGTAATATTTTACTGAACGTTGGAAATGGTCATGATATTAGACTGTTCTTATCAACTCTCAACTAAAATAATTTTTATATTTTTATTTTATTTTTTACTGATTATATGTAATTACAAATTTCCACACAAGTTTTCCTGAATTATATGATTGAACTTATCTCCCTCTCTTCCTTCCCTTTCCACTCCTGGTGCTGGCAGGCAATTTAATCTGGGTTATACTGGGTTATATATACAAATATAATCTGGGTTATATAATCTGGTTTTGGAGTTCTGATTTTATGAGATTACTCACTTACAAAAATGAACAATATGAAAATATCAACATGATATACTGATATGATTTTATCAGTGGAAATGTCACTAAAGAAAAAATGTTACCATCTTCTTTGCAGCTTTGATGATCATGGAACTTTTCCATTTAACTTGCAGTTGAAACCTTCTATATATGTCCTCATAAGAATGGGAGCTTATTGAGAGCAGGGCCTATCTTCCTTTTCTATTTGTACCCCCAGTGTTTTTTGTTTTGTTTTGTTTTGTTTTGTTTTGTTTTTAAAGACTTACTTTCTAGAGGCCAGATGCTTCTGGAACATTATAGATATTTAATAAATGTTTTTCCCACCCTACCTCCCTTCCTTAACTTCCTTCCTTCCTTTATTCCTTCTTTCCTTTATTCCTTCCTTCCTTTGCTTCCTTCCTTCTTCCCTTCCTTCATTCCTTCTTCCCTCCCTTCCTCTCTCCCTCCTTTGCTTCCCTCCTTTTCCCCATAATTGGTAGCATGTAAAAAAAAAAAAGCCCTAAATCAATGTCACTGGCCCTTAACTTCTATGAAAGCAAATCTCTAGTCCCCACTCTTCTGTTCTAAAATAACATCTTAAGCCCCTGGGATTTGGAGAGATCTAAACCACCTCAAGGATTAAGTTTCTGTATCTTAAATTCTTTGTGAAGAATTCCATTGTTGTATTGGGCAGCTGGGTAGTACAATGAATACAGCAATCATCTTGGAGTCAGAAGACCTCAATTCAAAAATGACCTCAGGCACTTATTAAATGTATAACCCTGGGCAAGTCATTTGACCTTGCATGCCTTAGTTTTCTCATCTATAAAATGAGCTGGAAAAGAACATAGCAAAACCATGCCAATATCTTTGCCAAGAAAATACCAAATGGGGTCATGAAGAATCAAAAAAGAAACAACAACTAACCACTAGGTTTTTCTTATAATGTTCTGGGAACCTTCTTCACTCTCTGTTAATGCTATGAGGATTCTAGAGCAGCACATGACCTAGGCAGACCATCAGTTACTTCCTTGAGTTCATCTTCATTTTTATTCACACATTTTCATAGACAACTTCCTTAAATACATTTCTTCAGAATTTCTCATTTGTAATGTGTTCAACCAGCTCATACCCCACCATGCAATTCTCCACTGTCCTCTATAAGATTTGTATGTTTGATCCTTTGGAGATCCCATGTCTTCTTGGCTTGAAGATAGACCACAACAGTGATAGAATTTCAAATACTGCAATTAATATGTCTGCTTTCTACTTGTAAGTTACTTAATTTCAGCCTTTTTGTGATATAAAGGGACATAGACACCCATATCTACTTGGATATACACATTTATTGTTCTATTGTTAGGTGCTTATCATTACAATGCAATTAGATACTTATGATATTCTATCATCTCCCAAAACATCTATCCATATTTCCCATCAGTTATTAATATCTATTTAGCAATGCCATGACTCAGGAGTCTGAAAACCCATACCAGGGCTACAATTTGTATATTATAGTTTTTCTAATGTTTTTTCTTACATGGGACCTGATTTCTTTAATGGTGATCTAATATCTCTCAAATCTTAGGCTTCATGGCTTGCTATTTGCATGAGGATAACACTCAAAATTGATACTTCATGTTAAATTTGTCAAGTGAGGTCAGCTTTCTGGATTCTTAAAAGGCTTGCATATTAAGGACTGCAGTCATCTCTTTTGGATACTGTAAAAGAGATTTTAAAACCAAAAACAACCCAATTCTCATTCCTTTGGAATATTTTATCATTAAGACCCTTAGTAAGAGGGAAAACTATGCTTTGGATGACAACCTAGTTGTCAGAATACAATTTGTGTCAGTGCAGAATGAGCTTACTGGGATAAAAAGAACATACTAATCAGTTTTTTAAACTAGGTTACCAACTTCCCATTTATACTGAGACAAATTCAGAAGCTGCTATGGTAACCAGAAAACATCTGCAAAACAAAGTCTGAATGCATGGTATACAAAGGGAAGTTCTTTTTATTTTCATGTACTTCAGTCATTTTCAGGAAAAGTTATTAAGGACAGATTTATCCTTTTTTCTACTTAATTCAAAGTTCTGAAATAATTTCTACAGTTCTATTTATGTCTTGCTTTAAACTTAATATCTTCTTTCCATAAATGGTGTATAATACTATTTGAACCTTCTTCACTACTAGGCAGCCTTTTCCTGTGCTCTTAATAATTCTCCATAGTGTTCCCCACAGTGACTGTTTCAAATGTTTTTCTTACTCCTCAAGGCCCTATTTGCACCCCTTACACTCAGTTATGCAGTTGACCTAGTGTTCATTTCATTGAGATTGAAGCCATCTGAAGGAAGCTTCCTTAATTCTTATACTTAGCTTTTAGGCCTCATCATCAAATCTAGCTTCTTTCCTTCTGGCTCAGAGGCATGAGTTTTCCTACTTCTTGCTAAAGATAATTCTTCTGTTTCTGTGTCTTTTATTCTTTTCTTTCTTTCTAGCTCCTCTAGGACCTTGATCCAACCACTTTGAACTGGAGGGGTCCCAGAAATCACCTAGTCTAATTCTCATTTTACAAAGGAGAAGACAGAGGGAAGGCACTTAAAGACAAGATAACTAAATACTTGTGTTTTCTCTACCAAGAAAAATAACCTTGGCTTTGGAAATGAGAGAACAAAAATGACTAACAGGGAGTTCGTGCCCAAAATAAGTATGAGATAGAAATGGAGTACCAAGGTGCCCTTCGATGAATTCAAAGATCAGATGAATGATACCTTCAAGTTCTAAAAGAACTGACAGATGTGAAAACAGAGCCACTATCAGTAATATTTTAAAGATCATTGAAAACAAAAAATATACTGCAAGAGTAGAGAATGGCAAATTTTGACCCAATTTTCAAAAAATGAGGAGGAGGTTTGAACATAATCCCTTATTTAGAGCAGCAAACCTTGACTACAATTTCTGAGAAAATTCTATGATGTCATTAAAAATTGCTTGCATTTATTGGCAAACATCTGGAAAGGGAGGGGATGATTACAAAGAGTTAATATGACTTCATTTTTAAAAAAAGTAGTCATCTTAAACTAACCTCATTTCCTTTCTTGACAGGATTACTAAACTCATATATGAGTGAAATGGTGTGAATATATTTTGCCTAGATTTTAGGAAAGCAGTCGATAAAGCATTATATACTTTTCTTGCGGGGGGGAAAAATGGAGTAATACTGATAATAGGAGCTTACAATTAAATGGATTCCAACCTGGTAAGGTGGCTGAACTCATAGAGTAGTTCTTAATGGTTCATTGACAACATGGAAGAAGGTCTCTGGCAGATACTCCAAGCATCTGTACTTGGCCCTATTTAATATTTTATCAATGATTTGGACACATGCATAAGCGATATGTTTGTATTAAGCTTATTATTATCTTCTTTCCATAAATGGTGTATAACATTATTTGAACCTTCTCTGCTACTAGACAGCACTAAGTTTAATCCTGTCAAATGTGTTTTGCTGGTGGTGTTTCAGTCATATCTGACTCCGTGATATATTTTGTTTTTGTTTTTGTCGAAGAACCTGGAGTGGTTTTCCATTTCCTTTTCTAGCTCATTTTATAGATGAGGAAACTTAGACAAACAGGGTTAAGTGACTTGCCCAGGGTCACACAGTTAGTAAATGTCTGAGGCCAGATTTGAACTCAGAAAGATGAGTCTTATTGACTCTAGGTCCAACTATATCTCCTCCAACTCTGAAATTCTGATTCTGACCAAAAAATGCACAGACATGCATTAAGTTCTGGACTTGGAATCGGGAAGAAACCTGCATTTGAATCCTGCTGCTGATACTTGCTAGCAAGTGTGCCCATTAACAAGTGACAAACTGCCAGTTTTCTTATCTCTAAAATGAGGATCCTACACTTGGATTACCTACCCTCACGAAGCTCTGATGAGGTTCAAATAGATAATGTGCATAAAGCACTTTGCAGACTTTTAAACCTAATATCGATATATCAGTTATTATAATGTTCCAGAATCCTGAGTGAGGGGGATTTCTTCTCTCCAGGCACTCAATATACCTACAACATTCTCTATGGTTTATAAATATCTTTATAAAAATTTCAATAGAAATTGTAATCTGTCCCTATGTTTTGCTTTTACTTTAAATAAAAGTACTATTAGTTTCAGCTAAAAGCCCAACTACACACTTATGTTATTTTTATTATTAATAAAATGTTTATCTCATGTCTAATCAATTGTAAGACAGAGAGTGCCAAGAGTTAAGCAATCAGGGTTAAGTGACTTGCCCAATGATTTGCCCACACAACTAGGAACTATCTGAGATTATATTTGAACCAAGGTCTTCCCAACCCCAGGCTTGGTGCCACTGTTTATTTATTTTGATAGGAATAGGGACTGGATCTGTGATTTTACTGGTTAGGAAACTCTCTGGTGAAGAAACTCCCTCTATCGATGCAAGTCAGCACCTTCTTTGTAATTTCTAGTCTCAGAGACATTAAGTCACTTGCCCAAGGTCACACAGTCAGGATATGTCCAAAGCAGGACTTGAACTCAGGTTCTCCTGGCTCCAAGTTTGACTTTTTACTCCTTATTCTACATGGGCTCTCTAAAGAAAAAAAAATTTATTCCTTCTCCAGGAATGAATGTCATTTTGAACTTCCTCAAAATGTAAGTTAGAAGCAGACTTTTCAAAGCTAGTTATGTAACTCTTTCAAAATGTGAAGGCCAGGGAGGCCTGAGAGTGATGGGGGTGGGAGAAGGGAGAAGAGGGGATAGGGTGCAGCTCATGCCCGAGTTAGCTGAACAGCTGTTCATTGGACATTCTGCACAATAACATAAAGTGCAGAAAGGAAATAGTAGCCTTATTGTGTGGCTGGGTTTGTTGACAAGTACTCTTTCATTTCTAATGCTCTCAGCCATAATCTCCTTGTGTGGTATAAGTAGGAAACAAGGAGATTATGGTTGTAATTAGCTTTGAAAAAGCATGTTCCACTTAACCATTTAAAGTCTTCCTGGCTAACAGAGCACCAGTCTTCCTACTGGAATTTTGGATGGAAGTCATATTAGTTGTATCAGCTTCATAAGGCAACTCTGCTCCTTGAAGGTAGAGACATCATCTTACCAAAATTTTGTATCTACCCTAGTGCCTACCACACTATTCTGAATACTATAAGAGCTCGACTTAATAAATAAAATCTAATGAGTTCATTCTGAGGCTTCTGCACAAAATATAAATAAAGGCGCCAGGCTACCCTTCATCCCATTATAATAAGAACAATAATTTCCTTTGCTCTGAGCCACGCTTTAAATGTTAGTGTGATGCCAGCATCCTTCTAGAACATTCCAACTTATTTACAATACCTACCTTGTGTGATTGATGGTAAGTTAGCGTACAGAATTTAGTTCTTACTGTGTAGGTAGTATCTTCTTTTAGATATAGGAAAAAGAAGTCCATCATTAACATAGTCACATATACTTGTAAATACAGAACATAGAAACTGGGAGTGGCTTGAAGTGTTGTTCAAGAGAACTCTCTTGATATGAAAACAATCTAGTCCTAGAGCCACTAAGTGGAAAACAAGAATTATGAAGTTCATTCAGCACTTAGTTTACACTGGTTTCTCTTGGCATGATATTCTTTAAATATTATTCTTTCTGTAAATATTTAAATATTGCTCTTTCTGCCCAAACCTAAAGCTAATAATTTAAATCAAAATCTTAAAAATATATGGAAATGAAGATATAGGAATTTTGCCTTATTGCTGTCAGCCACACGAAACCAGTAGAATGTAATAGCCTTGAGGGCAGGGATTATTGAATTGTTTCTTTGTATTCATTATGCCTAATATAGTGTCTTAAGCATAGTTTGATGCTTTTGGGGGTGAGAAGCAACATTATTGATTGTTTAGGATCATTATTGTTGGTGTTGTATTTGTTTATTTAAGCTCATCATGTTAATTATTTGTTAAAATGAAGGGAACTGTGATAGTACAGTTAGAGAGTCCTAGAGAATCAACTAAAAAACTGACTGAAATAAATAATAACTTAGCAAAGTTTCAGGATACAAAATAAATTCACACATATCGTCGACATTTCTATATATTACCAACAAAGTTCAGCAGCAAGAGATAGAAAGAGAAATTTCATTCAAAATAACTCTAGGAAATATAAAACACCTACAAGTCTACATACCAGCACAAACAGAGGAATTATAAGAACAAAATTATAAAATACTTTTCACACAAATAAAGTCAGATCTAAACAACTAGAAAAATATTAATTACTAAAGGGTAAGCTGAGCTAATATAAAAATGAAAATTCTAACTAAAATAATTTACTTTTCCAGTGCCATTCCAATCAAACTACCAAAATTATTTTATAGAACTAGAAATTTAAAAAATAATAATAAAATTCATCTAGAAGAATAAAAGGTTAAGAATATCAAGGGAATTAATTGGAAAAAAATGTGAAGGAAGGTGACCTAACAGTACCAGATCTCAAATTATACTATAAAGCAATAATTATCAAAATAATCCAGTACCAACTAAGAGACAGAATAGTGGATCAATATAGAATGGATGTGAATATACAATATACAGGGGTAAATGGTCATAGCAATCTGGTATTTGAGAAACCCAAAGATCACAGTATTTGGAATAAGAAATCACTATTTGACAAAAACTGTTAGGAAAACTAGAAAACAGTGTGGCAGGAACTAGGTATAGACCAATATCTCATACCCTGTATTATAAAGTAAAAAGGCATGTAATGTAAAGGGTGATGCTATAAGCAAAATAGGGGAGCAAAGAATAGTTTGGCTGTCAGATTTATAGGGAAGGAAATGATTTATGACCAAACAAGATAGATAATATTAAGAGATGTAAAATGAATAATTTGGTTTATATTAAATTTAAAAGGTTTTTCTACAAATAAAATCAATGTTACTAAGAGCAGAAGGAAAACAACAAACTAAAAATATTTACAGCAAATTTCCTTAATAAAGGCCTCATTTCTCAGATATATAGAACTAAATCAAATTTATAATAACATAAGTAATTGCCCAGTTGACAGTTGATCAAAAGATGTAAAAACAGTTTTCAGATGAAGAAACCAAAGTTATGAATGATCATGAAAAAATGTTCTAAATCCCTCTTGACTAGAGAAATGCAAATTAAAAGAACTTCAAGGGACCACCTCATACCTATCAGATTGGCCAATATGACAGTAAAGAAAAATGGTAACTGTTGAAGGAAATGTGGCAAAATTGGAATACTAATAAATTATTATTAAGGTTGTGAACTGATTCAATTATTCTAGAAGGCAATTTGGAATTATGTCCAAAGGGCTACAAGACTATGCATACCCTTTGAGCCAGTAATAGCACTACTATATTTGTATCCCAAAGTGATTTTAAAGAAGAAAGAACAAAATTTGTACAAAAATATTTATAGCAGCTCTCTTTGTGGTGGCAAAGAATTGGAAATTTAGGGATGTCTTTCAATCAGAGAATTGCTGAACAGATTGTCATGCATGATGGTGATAGAATACTATTGTGTTATAAGAAATGAGGAGGAGGAGGATTTCAGAAAAATCTAGAAAGGTCTAATGTGAACTGATGCAGAGTGAAATAAGCAGAACCAGGAGAATATTGTACACAGTAACAGCAACATTGTATGATGATCAACCATGAAAAACCTAGCTATTCTCAGCAATACAATGATCTAAGACAATTCTGAAGAATTTTTGAAAAAGAATTCTATCCACTTCCAGAGAAGGAATTATTAGAGTCAGAATGAAGATACGTATGCATACGACATCTAGATATAAAAAAGTCACAATATAAATAAGTTAGAGGAACAGAGAAATAGATGCCTTTCACAACTATGTATAAAAAGAGTTCTTGACCAGAAAAGGTGTAAAGTCCCCAAAATGGACAATTTTGATTGCATAATTTGTTTAAATGCACAAACAAAATCAGTGCAACCAAAATTAGAAGAGAATAGATTTACTTGGGAAAAAATTCTTGTGGCACATTTCTCTGCTATAAGCCTAATGTCCAAGATGAACTGATTCAAATATGTAAGACCATTTCCTTAATAGATAGTCAAAAGATATGAATAGGCATATCTCAAAGAGAGGAATCCAAGCTATCAACAACCACATGGAAAAATTCTCTAAATCATTAAAGCCAAGAAAAATAACAAAACAATTCTAAGGTTCATCTTTTTACCCATCAGATTGGACAATATGACAAAATATTTACTATTAGTATGTTTGTTAAATGGTCAAACAACTCTGGTAAAAAATTTGGAACTATATTCCAAAAGCCATTAAGCAATTCATCTACAGCAATGTAGAAATCAAGTAGAAATAACTGAAGAATTGTTATATTACCAGAAAGCCATGAACAACAACAACCAAAAAGCCTAAACATCATGTGTCAAGGGAAAAAAATACTGTCCGGATATTTTAGAACTAGAAAGCAAGGTAGAAATATAAAGAATTCACCAGTCATCTTCTGAAAGAATTCCTGAAATGAAAACTCCCTGCAATATTATAGCAAAACTCCAGAGTTCCAAGGCCAAGAACAAAATATTGAAACATCAAAAAAAAATTCAAGTACTATAGAACCATGGTCGGGATCACACAAGTTTTAGCAGCTAACACTATAAAGGAATCAAGGGCTTGAAATATGATATACTGAAATGCAGAGGAGATATGACTATGAAAAAACTGCTCAGAAAAAGCTGAATTTAATCCTTGAATGGAAAAAAAATTATCTTTAATGAAATAGAGAACTCTATTTCCTTCATTTCCTGATGAAAAAAGTAGAACTGAGAAGAAAATCTGGCACAAAAACCCAGAAGTCAAGAAAAGCATAAAATGTTAAAGAATAAAGATGTAGTCCCTCAAAATTCTATCATAATTAGAGGCAATCTCATTAGAAAGAGGGCATGAATGTGATTCTATTGTATTTGTATAATTCTCCAAAAAATGGAATGAATGTGGGAGTATATTACAATAAAGAGGGAAAGGAGAGTAAGAATAGGGAAAATTATCTCACATAAATGGGGTACACAAAAAAAGGAGTTTATGTAATAAGGAGGAAGGAATGGGGTGAGGGGAAAGGTGACCAAAGCTGAATCTCATTTTCATCTGAACTAATTAAAGTAGAAAAGAATGCACATACACAAACACACAGTTGGTACAGAAATGTATCACATTCAAGAGGGAAGTAAGAGGAAAAATAGTTAAGTGAAAAAGATAGGAGGAATAAAATGAAAGATAAAGGGAGGTGGTGATTAGAAGCAAAAGAAATTCTTGAAGATGGGACAGTAAAATGAAGAAGGATAAATGAGTATAAGAGAATAGGATAGATGGAGATACACAGTAACAATCATGACTATGAATTTGAATGAAATGAATCATGTATGGAAGAGTATATCAGAACTGATCAGAAACCAGAGTAAAACAAAATGCTGTTTACCATAAACATACTAGAAACAAAGATAGGAATAGACCTAAAATATGAGGATAGAATCTATTTTTAACTGAAGTATAAAAAGGCAGTAATGATAGTCATGATCTCAGACTAAGCAAAAGCAAAAAGAGATTTAATTAAAAGAGATAAACAAGAAACTACATTTTGCCAAAAGGTACCATAGATAATTAATATTGAACACATATGTACTAAATAGCATAGCATCCAGATTCTTAAAGGAAACATTGAATGAGTTATAGGAAGGAATAAATAGTAAAAACTTTGTTAATGGGGTAGGGGACTTCAATTTACCCTCCTCAGACCTGGATTAGTTTAACCATTACAAGAAAGAAGTTAAAGAGATGAATAGGACTTTTTTTTAAGCTGGATGTAATAGACCTTTGGAAAATATTGAATGAAAATAGAAATATATATGCCTACTTCTAAGGCCAGGAAATCACAAAAATTGACCATATTAGGGCAAAAAATTGAGAAATTCAGAAAAGCAGAAATATTAAATACATCTTTTTCTAATCATAGTGCAATATTATTAATACTATTCTATAAAGAGTTTTTGAAACATAGATTAAAAAGCAGTTGTAAACTAAATAAATTAATTCTAAGAAATTGGATAGTCAAAGAACAAATCATAGAAACACAATTAATGATTTCATTAAAGATAATGAAAATGTAACAAAATATGTGAGATTCAGGCAAAGCAGTGCTTAGGAAATTTTATATCTCTAAACTCTTTCATCAACAAAAGAGAGGAAGAGGATATAACTTAAACCTTACACAAAAAATCCAACAAACAAACTGCCCCCCCTAAATAAACATCCATATAAAATCATGAAAATCAAGGAAAGGATTAACAAAATTGAAAGCAAAAAAACCCCAAACATTAAATTAATAAAACCATGATGTAGGTTTTTAAAAAACATAAAACAGATAATTTAATAAAGATTTTTAAAAGAGCTCAATTAACACAGAATCAATTGAAAAAGAATTCACGTAGGAATACCAATAATTAGATTTTATTGAAGCCCTTAAAGAGGCAAATTTAAAAAATATGAGTTTTCTTTCTTTCCCTTCTGTTTCTTATTTACCTTTTCATGTTTCTCTTGGTTTTTGTTGTTGGATATCGAACTTTCCATTTAGTCCTGGTCTTTTCTGTGCAAATATTTGGAAATCTTCCATCTTGTTGAATGCCCAAACTTTCCCCTGGAAGTATATAGTCAGTTTTGATGGGTAGGTGATCTTTGGTTGTAGACCCAATTCTCTTGCCTTTCTGAATATCATATTCCAAGCCTTGTGGTCTTTTAGTGTGGAGGCTGCCAGATCCTGTGTGATCCTGATTGGTGCTCCTTGATATCTGAATTGTCTCTTTCTGGCTTCTTGTAAAATATTTTTCTTTTACTTGGAAGCTCTTGAGTTGGGCTATTATGTTCCTGAGGGTTGTCTTTTCTCGGTCTAGTGTAGAGGGTGATCTATGGATCCTTTCAATGTCTATATTGCCCTCTTGTTGTAGAACTTCAGGGCAATTTTGCTGAATAATTTCTTTTAGTATGGAGTCCAAATTTCTATTAATTTCTACTTTTTCAGGAAGACCAATGATTCTCAGATTGTCTCTCCTTGACCTGTTTTCTTGGTCTGTCACTTTCTCATTGAGATATTTCATGTTTCCTTCTATTTTATCACCTCACACCTCACACACATTTTCTAAAAAATAAATATTAATAAATGTTTTAAAAAAACAGTGGAAATGTGCATCGGCTATGGGGGGGAGGTTGGGAGATGAAGGGAAAAATAAGAGCATGAATCATGTAACCTTGTTAACTTTTCTAAAAAATAAATATTATTATTTGTTAAAAAAAAAAAGATTGGAGGGCTGGTTCAATATAAGGAAAACTACAAGAATAATTGACCATAGTAATAACAAACCAATACAAATTATATGATTTTTAATAGATGCAGAAAAATCTTTTGACAAAATGCAATATTCATTTCTTTTTTTTTAATTTTAAACCCTTAACTTCTGTGTATTGACTTATAGGTGGAAGAGTGGTCAGGATAGGCAATGGGGGTCAAGTGACTTGCCTAGGGTCACACAGCTGGGAAGTGTCTGAGGCCGGATTTGAACCTACAATAAAAAGATTGGAGGGCTGGTTCAATATAAGGAAAACTACAAGAATAATTGACCATAGTAATAACAAACCAATACAAATTTTTAATAGATGCAGAAAAATCTTTTGACAAAATGCAATATTCATTTCTTTTTTTTTAAATTTTAAACCCTTAACTTCTGTGTATTGACTTATAGGTGGAAGAGTGGTCAGGATAGGCAATGGGGGTCAAGTGACTTGCCTAGGGTCACACAGCTGGGAAGTGTCTGAGGCCGGATTTGAACCTAGGAGCTCCCGTCTCTAGGCCTGGCTCTCAATCCACTGAGCTACCCAGCTGCTCCCTATTCATTTGTTTTTTAAAATACCCTACAAAGCATAGGAATAAATAGAACTTTTCCTTATTTTTCTCCACATATCTCTTAACTCTAATTTTTCTAGGATTTCATTCACCTCTCTTATCTCTTTCTCATTTAATTTTTGGTTTGATTTATCTAGATCTGAGAGAGGAATATTTAGATCTCCCTCTAGTATAGTTTTACTATCTGTTTCCTCCTTGAGCTCTGCCAGTTTCTCCTTTAGAAATCTGGATGCTATACTATTTGGTGCATACATGTTGAGTACTGTTATTTCCTCATTGTCTATCCTGCCTTTTATCAGGATGTAATTACCTTCCCTATCTCTTTTAATCAGATCTATTTTTACTTTGGCTCTGTCAGAAATCAAGATTGCCACTCCTGCCTTCTTTGTTTCAGTTGATGCCCAATAGATTTTGCTCCAGCCATTGACCTTAACCCTGAGTATGTCCACCTGCCTCGTGTGTTTCTTGTAGACAACATATGGTAGGATTTTGTTTTCTACTCCAATCTGCTATTTGCTTCTGTTTTATGGGCGAGTTCATTCCATTCACATTCAGAGTTATAATTATCAGCTGTGTATTCCCCAATATCCTCTCCTGGTACTACCCCTTCTTCTTGGTATCCTCTCCTGGTACTACTCCTTCTTCTTATGCTATTTCCTTTTAAGCCAGTGGTTTGTTTTAAACCAGTCTCCCTTGTCCCCTCCCTTGATTTACCACCCTTTCCACCCTCTCCCTTTTTATTCCCCTCTTATTATTTTTAAGGCCTAATGAATTCACTCCCCCCACCGTTTTTCCCTCCCTTTATGAACTCCCCACCCCACTATCCCTCTTGGTTTATCCATTCTGACTTTGTCCAAAGGGTTAGATAGAATTTGATATCCCAATGGATCTGGCTACTCTTTCCTCTCAGGATTAATTCCACTGAGAGTAAGGTTTAAGTATTTCCTATTAATGCTCCTTTTCTGTATAGTCTATCTGGCTCTTCATGGCTTCCAGCTGGTCATTTCTGGTCTTGCTTATCATTTCATTTGATTTCTTAACCTCAATTTCCAATTGTGAAATTCTGCCTTTTAAACTGTTATTTTCTTTTTCAACTATTTCCCGCATTTCTTGCCAGATCTCTTCCATCTTTCTCATGATCTCAGCTTTGAACTCTTCAGGAGCTTGTGACCAATTTTCATTTTGGGGGGAAGGTTTAGATGTCTTTAATTATTTGTTGTCCTCTGGTTTCTGGGTTTTTTCTGTGCAGAAGTTATCAAGTGTTAGAACTTTTTTCTTGATCTTTTTGGTGGTTATTTCTTCTGCCTTGCTTGTCATCATTATGCTTTCTCAGCCAGAAGTCTGAGTAAGGCAAGCAGACTCTCTGTGTATAGAGCTAAAGAACAATTTTTGCCTGAGGCTACTTTGCAAGTCTCCTGGCTTCCACTGTCTGCTAGGCCACTGCTGTCCATGGCCCCTCTCAGTTTCACTCCTGTGCCCAAGATCTGAGCTCCCCAGCCTCCTAGGGTCTCTGGTCTAGCTGTTCTTAGGGTAAAGTCCCTAGTGATCCTAGTCAGCTGCTCAGAGCCTGGAAATTGGCCCACACTTGCTCCTCCACCTGAGGTTCTCCTCTAAGTCTCAGTGTGCTGAGCTGCTTCCACTATCCATTGTCTCTCTCAGCTCCACTCCCAAGCCCAAGGTCTGCTCTCTCTAGCCTCCTTGGGTCTCAAGTCTTGCTGTTCTCAGGGGCAAGTCCCAATTAGCTGCCAAGAAGCTAGATATTGTCCCCCTGCTCGCTCTAATTCTGGTGAGCAGCCTCTGACTCTGGTACTGTGGGTGGGGTGGGGGAGGGTTGATCAGCTCACATTTTGATGGGAGCTATTTCCTCCCTTATAGTGTGGAAATGCCCAAACCCCACATATCTTCTATACTGCACTCTATTGTGGGGTCCCTTCTTTCATCTAGATTTGGTTTTTGTGTCCTTTGGAGGTATGTTAGTGGTCAGTTATGAGGAAAGTTAAGTGTCGTACTTCTATTCTATAGCCATCTTAACCCACAAGTCCCTGCTACAAGAAATTATAAAGGGAAGGGTTTCAGGGAAGTCTGGAAAGACATAAATGAACCAATTTCCAATTAATTGAACAGAACTAAGAAAACAATTGATACAATAAAAACAATATTGTGAAGATAGTCAACTTTGAAAGCTATGACAAACCACAATTTAAAAGACTCATGATGAAACATATTATCCATCTCTAGATAGAGGACTTATGGACTCAGTGTGCAGATTGAAGTATATTTTCTTTCAACTTTATTCTCTGTCTCTCTATCTGTCTGTATGTCTGTCTCTCCCCATAACTAATAGAGAAATTTTTCATGACTATACATATTTACAATGGATTTTGGTTTTCCTCCTTTAGAATAGATGGGCAAAGGAGAAAGGAGAAAGCAAGAATTCCAAGCTGAAATTCCCTTGGGATAAGATGGCTCAATTTATCTCTTGCCAAGCTTTTATAAGCTATTTCCCCTCCACTGTTTCTCCCTGTTTTATAAGTATGAATCTGAAATTTAAATCTAGTCTTAGATATTTACCAGCTATTTGATCATGGGAAAATCATTTAATTCTGTTTACTTCAGTTTCCTCAATTGTAAAATGGAGTAATAGTCCCTACCTAAAATGGTCATTATTGTGAAGTTCAAATGATATAATATTTGTAAAGCATTTAGCAAAGTGTCTGAAACATAGCAATCATTATAGAAATATTAGCTCTTTAGCTATTTTTCTTTATATTCTTCCCTCTTGATCCTTCATAAACTTTTATGAATGTATTTATAATCTAAACTCTTATTGCCTTTGACAATTTTATTTATCCACTTGGTGAGAAATGAAATGTTTGCTACCTGAAGTAGTTTCCAAACTTTTTATGTCTTGCTAGTGACCAATTTATATCAGATAAACTTTCTTAGGTAATTGTGAAAGTCTGTGCTCGTGTTTGTTCTTTTATCCATTTCCCAATTGAATATAATATACTTTTCTACTAGCAGAAATACAATGATCCAGGACAATCCAGAGGAACTTAAGAAAAAGAATGCTATCCATATCCAAAGAAAGAACTTTGGGAGCAGAAACAGAGAAGAAAAGCATATGATTGATCACGTGGTTCAATGGAAACATGATTGGGGATGTTGACTTTAAATGATCACTATTGCAAACATTAATAATATAGAAACAAGTTTTGAACAGTGATACATGTAAAACTCAGTGGAATTGCTTGTCAGCTCAGGGAGCAGGGAGGGAAAGAATATGAATCATGTAACCATGGAAAAATATTCTAAGTTAATTAATTAATTGTTTTTTAAAATTAGCAAATACTCATGTACTCTGTTGCACCTTTCAAATTTTAATGGAAAGTAAACTCTGTCCTCCACTTATGCAATATCCAACTACCTCTTCTTTATGTCAGTCATATGTAACTGAATCTGAGTAAGAGAATGCCACAAAATTATTCATGAATGACAAAAATTTGTACTTATAAACTATTAGAAATGCTTACTAGCTCCTCAGGCTTATAGATAGGCTCTAGAAGTTTTGACTGATTCCTCTGCAGCATTTCAGGGGGCATGCCATACTTCAGACTGGAATGCAGATCATGTGAGGAGCCCTGAGCCCACATATTTCTGTGTGTCTTCTCCTACACTAGTATGGTTCTTGTCCCTACAACTTTAGATGAAATTCTTTTGTCAGGCTTTGAATCCATGAAAAGTTGTTGTTATCAACTAAACCTTTCTATAAGGCAATATGTAACTGAAAAGAATCAAAACTTTATTAATTTCCTCTTTCTCTGACCTCTTAAAATATTTGTAGTCTATACAACATATTTTAACATTTAAATCTTGTGTTGTTCATCATTGTTTCATGCATGTCTCATCTTATCTCTGAAAAACAAGTTGTCTACAGACATTTCAAAGGAGCATGGCTTAGTTTAGACTGCTGGTCTTGGAGAAAGAAACATGGATTAAAATCCAACCTCAGACACTTACTAGCTATGTGACCCTGGACAAATAACTTAACTTCACTTGGTCTTAGTTCCACATCTATAAAATAAAAATGTTAAACCACATAACCTTTATGGTTTTTTTCCAGTTTCAAATATGTGATCCTATATCCAAATCAAAACTCCTGGAGAGGCAGAGCTAAGATGGCAGCTTAGGGGCAGAAGCCTTCTGAATCTCCTTCCAACCTATAATTACAAAGTGTCTCAAAAAAAAAAACCAGAAATCAAAACTGGACAGGCAAAAGGGCTCTCCCACTGGACAGAGCCTTAAAGGTAGGCAGTTTTTGGGGATGCCCACCCTCTAAGGGGGCAAAACTGCATTTATCAAAGGGCAAGCTAATTGCCACATACACACACACCACCTACCACACCAGAGTCAGACTGAGGGCTGGGCAATCTCTAAATTCTCAGGGCCTATCTGAAAACACCACAGACTTACCCCCTGAGGGCAGTGTAAAGCCTTGGCAGCAAGACTTGAGACCCAAGGCTGAAAAACACAGAACCTGGGCAGCAGAGTGTGGAGCTTGGGCAGAAACAAAGCTGGACACAGCCTAGGCAGCAGGGACTAGAAAAAGCCTTAGGGCAAAACGCTTTATAGCACACTACACAAAGAACATCACATTACCTGCCATCACTCAGACTTCTGACTGGGAAGGAAAGATACTTCTAAGGCAAAGTTCTGCAAAACAGAAGCTAAGAAAGCAATCAACATGCAGGAACCTCAACCGACTAGTGGCAAAAGGAATAAGCTGCAGCAAAAAACTCAACCCTGGATAATTTCTATGGAGAAAAAGAGCAAAATACAGAAGCAACAGCAGAGAGTGACAAACAAGCAAACACATCCAAACTTTCCCCCAAAAATGGAAATTTGTCACAAGCTCTCAAGGAACTCAACAAGTTGAAGAACCAAGAAAGAAAGATAAAAGAAAAATGGGAAAAAGAAATGAAAGTAATACAAAAAGAAAATAACATCTCAAAAGACAAAAATTGCCCATATGGAAAAAGAGACACAGAAACTAAATGAAGCAATAAGCAAATTGGAGACCAGAAGCTAGAAACCGTGAATATCAGAATAGACCAAACCAAAAAGGAAAATCAAAATATCATAGCTGAAAATCAGTCTTTAAAGACTAGAATTGGGCAAGTAGAAGCAAATGATCTCATGAGACAGCAAGAATTAATAAAGCAAAATCAAAAGAATGAAAAAATAGAAGGAAACATAAATATCTCATTGAAAAGACAACTGACCTGGAAAACAGATCAAGGAGAGACAATTTGAGAATTCTTAGTCTACCAGAAAGTATGGAACAAAATAAAAGCCTTCACAACATATTACAAGAAATTATCCAAGAAAATTTCCCTGATATTCTTGAATAAGAGGGCAAAATAAACATTGAAAGAATTCACAGATCACCCCCTACATTCAGTCCCCAAAGGACAACCCCCAGGAATGTTATAGTCAAATTCGAGAGCTTCCAAGTCAAGGAGAAAATATTGTAAGCAGCCATAAAAAGACAATTCAGATATTAAGGAGCCCCAGTCAGGATTACATAGGATCTGGCAACCCCACACTAAAAGACCATAAGGCTTGGAATATGATATTCAGGAAGGCAAGAGAATTGAGTCTACAACCAAGAATCACTTACTCATCAAAACTGACTGAATACTTTCAGGGGAAAGCATGGCTATTTAACAAAGCAGAATATTCCCAAGCATTCCTAAATAAAAGGTCAGAACTAAATGAAAAATTTGATGTTCAAATACAAAATTCAAGAGAAACCTGAAAAGATAAATAAAAAAGAAAAAAAATGTAAAGGCTTCAGAAAGGTCAAATTGATTCTATTCCTATATGGAAAAATGATGTCTTTAACTCTTAAAAATTGTTTTCATTATCATAGTAGATAGATGAATTATTGATAGGCAAAGGTTTTTGTATTAAGTTGTTCAAGATGATATATTTTTAAAAATGGGGGGGGGGGGACAAAAAAAGAGGATGGTACTAAGAGAAACTTGAAGGAAGAAGAAAATAAATCAGAACTTTTCTTTACCCTAAACCCCACCTACTTCTCTATTTCTGTTGAAGGTATTATATCATCAGCCTTCTAGTAACTCGAGTTCATAATTTTAAAATCATTTTCAACTCGCCAATCTCCTTTAAACCTACCTCCCCAACCTCTATCTCTATCTCTCATACCCATTCCTTTCATTTACTTTGTCACCTAGTTAGGGTCTTTATTAGCTAACTCCAAGACTATTGTAATAATCTCCTAATTGGTCTCCCTGGCTCCAGTATCCATCCTTTTCTATTAATACACTATACAGCCAAAAAATGATATTACAAAAATTTAATCTGAAGTTTTTGGTCCATTGATCAAGAAATACAGAGGCCTCTGTTAGACATTCAGAATCCTTTATAATCTGGCTCCAACCTACCTACTTTTTCATACTTAATAGACATTATCCTTTTTCATGTATCACCTTGCAACAAGTTGGCTTATTTTCTATTCCTTATAAGGAAATATTCCATTTACTGTCTTTTAGACTTTGCACAGACTGACACCTTGTCTTTAATGGATGCCCTCACCTGCACTCCTTAGAAATTTAGCTTTCTTCAAAACTCAAGTAAAAATATCCTACTACATGAATGAAGCCTTCATCCCAAAACTGCTAATGCCCTCTCAATTACTTTGAGATTATTTTCTTATATTGTGTATGTGTTATTTCCTCCAATAAAATCAAAGTTCCTTGAGGACAAGACCTGCTTTTCTTTTCTATGTTTATCCTATGAACCCAGCCTCTTGCTTGCAGCATAAGTGGCTTTTAATATGTTTTTGACTGGTTGTTTTTGCAACCATTTGAGGTCATGAACTATGTTTCATGTTTCTTCTGTATCCTTAACAACACCTAGCACCGGTGTTGAACACAAATTCACTAAAAAGGAATTTGCTAAATACTTGTTACTTGACTGATATGAAATGACCAGAGATATGGTCATTTCTCTGATTTTGCCAAAGGTCACATTCAGTAATAACATGTGCACATTTGCATAAAATGTGTGTTGAAATTCATGTTAATCTGCCTAAATGATGCCATATGTTCTCATGCATTTTTAAAAAGTTATGTCTTTGTTAAAAATCTGCCTTTAAAAGGACAATCAGGAGTATGCACGTAAGAGAAAATGAATTATCTCCTACATATATAGGGCAGTCACACAGCACATCATCAGAATAAAATGTAAGTAGGTATCTATACACAAATTATATTTTTTTAAGTTTCTGAAATGTTGCTTTGAAGAGAACAGCAATTTCCACTCCATGGAGGAAATATTACTAAAAAAGTAAGAAAACTGTGGACATGGACTTATAAAACCTAATAGTCCAGTAATCTTAATTGCAGACCCCAGTTAACCTTCTCAAGAATCATAATTTAGTTTGATGTAAAAATCTGATGTTTGCATTCCAGTGAAATGAATACTCAATTCTGGTGTTTGTTAAAGGTCCACATTCCAGCATATCAGTTTAGAAGCTGAAAACAGCTGTCAGGTTTAGTTTTTGACATTATTACATTTATATCAGTTGTTGATTTGACTTTCATTACAGTACTACAGAATTTATTGTAGTGGGAATAGAACAGTGAGGCAAACCCCATATTTAAGTTCTGCAAATAACTTACAGTCACTTCCAAGGCACCTCAACTCAGGTTCTAAATTTGAACTTGCGGTTTTGCATGCAGTTATTTGCTGGCCCACGTTTGCATGCAAAATCACATGCTGCCATGGTTTGGGCATTGTTTGTTGTAGCTACAGTAATGGATCAAATTTTTAGCCTATTCAACTTCCCATTCTGTCTCTTTATCATTAAAAGTATGCTAAAATTTTGCTAATCATCTGGTTTTTTCCACATTTATACATCAATCATTTCCATTTGTACATAGGCTTTGGGGCTGGAAAAGTATCCTGAGGTTTCTGTTAGACTCACATTCAGACTTATTAACATCCACTTTTGGGGGGGGGGGCAAGGTGTTGTGTTACAGATTACATCCAAATCAATATTCCCATCTTTACCATGCAATTCAGATACATGTTGTCCTACAGAAATAAAAAAGGATGCTGGCTAACTCAACGAGTACATTATGTACTTTGAGTTGTCTTTCTAGTAATGAAAAAGGTTAATGTTGCTTTGTTCCTTTTTTGATCAACATTAGATATTATTGAAATGGTTGACCAGTGATAAGAATGATAAAAATAACAATAACACTTAGTATTTATATAGTGTCTGTTAGGTACCAGGCATTGTGCCAAGCACCTTATGAATATTACCTCTTTTGAGTATGAGTATGTGTAGTCTGTGGCCACATAGAGAGGAAGAATTGCTAAGTAGTTGGAGCTCTAGATTTGGGTTCAAATTCCAACTTAGACACTTAGTAGCTGTAGGACACTGGTCAAATCACTTAGATTCTCTGAGTCTTGGTTCAGTTCTGTCATCTCTTAAGTGGAGATAGTAATAGCATCTATCTCACAGGGTTGTGAGATAAAATGAAAATGGATTTAGGTGTTATATGGAGGACATATGTTATCATTATTATTGCCATTATTAATTCACATAAGCATCCAAACCATGACCGTGGGCTCATTAGCATCTTTCTCCTACCATGTGACCTAAGGGATCACATCTGATATTCCCTACAATACATCAAATGCCCTAAAGGAGTCTTAAACCTGAGGCTTTAAGGAAAATTTGTTTTTACCTTCTCAAGTGCTTACAAATGTTGTTTTTTGTCTTTTTTTTTAACATTTATTAATATTCATTTTTAACATGGTTACATGATTCATGCTCCCCTTTCCCC
>NC_058133.1:269167942-269214725 GCF_016433145.1 Gracilinanus agilis | reverse complement strand
TTTCCCATCCCCCATGCCATCTTAGATTATTTAGTGTTCCACCCTCACCCTGTTAATTATTCTTCTGATTACTATAATAGTGAATATTATAATAGTGAATAGAGTTCACTACAGAGAATTATACATAATATTTCTCTACAAAGGAATACAGATAATTAGATCTCACTGAGGCCCTTAAAAAGGCAAATTTAAAAATTATAAGTTTTCTTTCTTTCCCCTCTGTATCTTATTTACCTTTTCAGGTTTCTCTCGATTTTTGTGGTTGGATATCAAACTTTCCATTTAGCCCCAGTCTTTTCTGTGCAAATACCTGGAATTCTTCAATTTTGTTGAATGCCCATACTTTCCCTTGGAAATATATTTACCTTCTCAAGTGCTTACAAATGTTGTTTTTTGTCTTTTTTTAAAAAAAAATCTTTTTTTCTAATGTGCTTTTCTTTGCAACTCCTTTTGATAGACTCCTATGAACCAGGCTTCTACTCGTTCCCACTGCATTTTCACTGTTCATATCTCAAGCAAGGAACCAGGGTCTGCCACTGTCCGTCGTGCCAAACTCCATTTGGTTGACCTGGCTGGTTCAGAGCGGGTTGCAAAGACTGGAGTTGGAGGCCAGCTTCTGACAGAAGCCAAATATATCAACCTTTCGCTTCACTACTTAGAACAGGTAAAATTGTTTGTGTTCCTACACGGTTCTTGCTTTAACTTGAAATGTTTGTTAAACACAAATATTGCTAATAAATGCTTATTATCTTTTTTTGTGGGTAAATGAGTATCCTTTTACATCAGATTCTTTTTATTAGAATATTATTGAAATTATAAAATAGAACTGACCAAATGGACACCTTCTCAAATACTGGTGGTTCTTGGATTTGGGGGTGGGGTGGGATAGGGGTAGATAGAGTTTCTTTCAACATTCATGTTCTTTTGCACTTCTTTACAACCCATCTGCCAACCAATACATTCTATTTGCATATTTCTTTAACCAACACAATTTATTTAGTATTCACTTTGTTCCAGGTGCAGCACAAAGTGCTGCAACAAATTTAAAAACTAGTAAAACACAATCCTTCCCCTAATAGGGTGTGGAGCCTAGTCTGGGAGATAAAACATGCTTATAGGTAAGTATAATTCAAGACATAATGTGAAAGCATAATGATAAAAATCCAGGTGCTGTGCTATTTCAGAAATTACTTCTGATTAGAGAGATAATAATAGCTAATATTTTACATTTCAGTAATAATAATAATAATAATAATAATAGCTAACATTTATATAACCAGACACCAAGCTAAGTGCTTTACAATTATTATCTCATTTGATACTCATAGCAACTGTGGGAGTAGGTGCTATTTTTATTCCTATTTTACAAAAGAGGAAACCGTGGCAAACAGAATTTAAGCAATTAAGTCCAGGATCACATAGCCAATAAGTGAATGAGCCCAGACTCGAACTTGAGCCCAGCAATCCCATCCATTGCATCACCATATTTGCATTATTCTCAAAACAACATTAAAGATTATTCCTTTAAATACTTTGTAGTTAAGAACATTGAACTTCAGAGAAGCAAAATGATTTGCCTAGTATTGACTCCTGAGTCAAAAAATACTAATATTCTTGTTGCAATGGGCCTGGAAGGATGGATAAAATTGGATGGAGTTGAAGACTCTTCTGAGCATATCCTGTACATGTTCAAAGTAGCTGAACTGATTAATAGCCTGATCTGGTAGTTTGCCTGAGCCTTTTGGATGAAGATAAAACTTAGGGAAGGCAAGCAATCCTCAGCTCTTTAGTAATCAGGTTATATCTCTTCCAGTAACCAGCTTCATTGTTGTGACTCACCTCCAACTCTCATAACTGCTAAGCTCAGAATGACACCTCTCCTACAGTTGATAAAACTCCTTTGTTGTTGTTGTGATACTATCAAAATAAATTATTTGATAGGGAGTGAGGAACTGATGATGTGTTTTGAGCAAGAAATAACATAAGTTATTCAAGTCTTAGGTACATCTATTTGACAGGATTGTGGAGGATAAATTGGAGTGATGTTGTTTGATATACTGGCATGATTTCAAGGGGAAAATGTCCAGGCAATAATTGGAAATGCTAGTTTGGATCTGAGAGTGATATGGAGCTGTTGATAAAGATCTGGAAATCACTTGTACTGATATGATCATTGTAATCATGGGAATGAGTGATAAAATAGGAAGAAATAAGAACCCTAGGAAATGCCTACATTAATGGGGTAGAAAGAAGGGTATAAAGTAAGAGAAAAAAGAAAAAATAGAGAAAATGAAACATGTCGGAGAACCTAGAAGAGTATATGATAGTGAAAATAATAGTCACTGGCCTTTACATAGCTTTTTTAAGTTAATAAATCACTTTACAAATATTATGCCATTTGGTTCTTACAATAAGGCTTGGAATTAATCATTAT
Organism: Gracilinanus agilis; assembly: GCF_016433145.1. Classification (NCBI taxonomy): domain Eukaryota; kingdom Metazoa; phylum Chordata; class Mammalia; order Didelphimorphia; family Didelphidae; genus Gracilinanus; species Gracilinanus agilis. The sequence goes on along the minus strand of NC_058133.1, from coordinate 269,212,291 downwards.
TATTTCCCATTTTACAGATGAAGAAACCGACACAAAATAAGTGTTTGGAGCTGGATTTGAATTCTTGTCTTTTTGACTCCATATCCAGTGCTTTTTCTACTATACAACCTAGCTATCTTGTGCATAGTACAACACAGAAACTGAGGGAGGAAAAAGTTCCAAGAGGAAGAGTTGGTTAAATGCAACAGAGAGGTTAAGTGGGATGAGAACTGAGAAAAGGCAACTAACTGTTCTTAGTAATGAGATCAATGCTTTTGGTGGAATGCTGTTTCAATGGAGTGTTAGGGGTAGAAACCAAATTGCAGAGAGTTGAAGAAGGAATGAATGATGAAACAAAGACAGAGAGAACACACTACTACTCTTTCAAGAAATTTGACTGTGAAGAACAGAGGGAACAGAAGCTTGAAGTAGGACAAAGTGAAGGTAGCAAAATCAAGGGGAAAAAATTGGGGAGATTGAGAAGACATGAGTGTGTTTGAAGGGGAAAAGAGGAAAAAACTGAAGACACGATAGAAGAAATGATTAATGGAGAGGACCTTTCTCTATCTAAACAAAGCATAATACTACATTTCATTTCTTAATTTGTCCCACAAAAATAGGAAGCAGTCATTTCATCCAAGTTTTTGTTGTTTAGTTGTTTCAGTTATGTCTGTCTCTTCATGAGCCCATTAGAGATTTTCTTGGCAGTGATTTACCTTTTCCTTCTCCAGCTCATTTTACAGATGAGGAGTGTGAGTTAAACAACATTAAATGACTTGCCCAGGGTTACACGGTTAGTAAGTGTCTGAGACTGGATTTGAACTCAAGTCTTCCTGATTCCAGGCCTGGGTCTCTATTCACTGTGCTACCTACCTGCTTATCCATGTAGATCTTCCCAAATAAGTTAGAAGTTGATATTCAAAGACCTTGATTCCTTTCTGAGACTGAAAGAGATGGAAAAAAATGAAGGAAGAATTAAAAGGGGAACTACAAAGTACATGGGTTTAGATGTCATCAGGGTAAAGGATATAAAGAAAACCTTTTAACTACTTCATAAATCCTTTTGAGGTGAATGTACTGAATGGAAGTTGATGTGGTTCCAAAAGCCTTGAAAAGGAGATAGAGCTGAAAAAGTAGAATGTCAGGATGGAGCCTGATTCAAACATGGGCATGTAGTCCTAATGAATGAAGACAGATAATAGAAACAAAGTACTCAGTGGTCCAGACTGGCATGAAACTAATATTAGTGTAGAATTTTAGAAGACTGATAGTTCTGAGCTACTCCTGGCTCATCTTTGAGATCAAAACAGAGTCTTGACACTTACTTTAGCTCCTTAGGAATAAATATGAAGGATGGTGAGGTGGAAGGAGCCTTGCTCTGGTATTGGGAGAGAGATGGGTTGAATCCTACTTCTGTCACTTATGAGTTATGTGACTATAGGCAATTCCTATAACTCCTCTGAATTGAAGATTATGATGTACCTATTTTATAGAGTTGTGAGAAGCAAATAAGATCATGTATATTAAGCACAGTGAAAAACTTGTATTATATAAATATCCATTATTATTACTAATATCTTTTTTCATTTTTTAAAACCTTTACCTTCTGTCTTAAAATCAACACTAATTATTGCTCCCATTGCAGAAGAGCAGTAAGGGGTAGGCAGCTGAGGTTAAGTGACTTGCCCAGGGTCACACAGCTAGGAAGTATCTGAGGTTAGATCTGAACTCAGGACCTCCTATCTCTATGCCTGATTCTCCACTGAACCACCTACCTGCCCCCCTTATATTGTTAGTTTCCAATGGTGACACTTGCTTTAACAATAATCCCTTTATGTATCTGCTCATACAAAATTATGTTCATTGGCTAAGAAAGATTTTGAGATAGACTTCCAACCAATCTCTGTTGCCCAAGAGAAACTACTTCCTTTCCCAAACTGGATGATCAAGTAAACTTTTTGTTCTCTGTTTTCCAGGACTTTCCTTTGCAATGGGTTGTCCACAAGCAAATATCAAACTTTCCCACCCCTTTTTTCCTTCTCACTCCTCTTCACACACAGACACACACACTCTCTTCCTCCAAAGATGCTAAGTTATATAGTGAACATAATTAAATTATAAACAATACAGGAACTATATTTTGTTTTTTATCTCCCTACCCTAGCAAGATGCTGTTGGTGCTTAAGAATTATTCATCAAATTTTGGTGGTGGTGATTATTTCCTATGCAAATGTATATAAATGCTGATAGAAAAGGCTGTGTAAAAGGCAAGAAGTAATGGAAGAGAGGATGAGAAAGATTTATAGGAAGGAGAAAAAAGCTTGAAAAATAGCAGGTGCTTAAAAGAAAATACTTAAGAGGGAAGACTAGAAATAGGACTAGGAAGCAAATAGAAAAGAAAATGAGGAATTAGTGGGGACAATAAAGAAAAGTGAAAGAAAGATAGTGGGTTGATAAAAGAAAAAGACATCATGGAATTCAGTGAAGTAATCATGAACTACAAGGACTCTTATAATGGTTATCTCTTTAGTTAATACCACATTTTATGGCTTGTAAGTCCAGGAATCTAGTATAATATACGATTGCAGGCCTCACTAATCCCTAGTTTTGTTCTTTATATCATCAGTTTCCAGTTCATATGAAACAGATGTAGTAAGGAATACACCTATGAAGGCATTTCTATCATTGTATTGGTTCTATACAGACTTATGATTGTCCTATTAGTCAAATTTATGAGACCTCACGCCTGCTAATGGAATATAGTTCTGTTGAGAGTTGAATGCACCCTATTGTGTTCGTAAGTAAACAGCATTCTGTTTGCCAGAATCTGGTTGGTTTTGGAGTTTTCCTTATGAATTCATTGCTTTTTTCCAAAAGTTTCCTCAAAAACATTTTAAGCCACAATAGCAGGGTACATTATGGCCCCAGAAATTGAAAGTTGATGAGAGAAAAAGAAATGAAGAAGTGTGTACTTGTTCTGTGAACCTCATAGAGTGCCCCTCATGTGACCCGTGACTCTTATCAGCAAAAACCTCAAGTGAGAAACCACTGCAAAAATGAAAGTTTTGCTCCCTACCTCTATAGAAATCAGAAGCGAGGGTACATTTAAACCATTTATTCCACATGTGGGATTTTTTTTAAGAGAGTAAGAGTTTAAGTTTCTACTTGGCTTCCATTGAATGTACAACGTGTGGGAGAAAAATTAATGCTGTTAGTGCCAATTGTAACCACTCCTAATCTTTGTCCATTTTCGGAGAATAACTTTCCATACCCTTGTGAGCTTTTCAATTAAAAAAAATCATTAAGTGACCCTGGGCAGGTCACTTGACCCCCATTGCCTACCCTTACCATTCTTCCACCTATGAGTCAATGCACAGAAGTTAAGGGTTTAAAATTTAAAAAAAAAATTTTTTTTAAATCATTAAATACTACAGTTATTGATTCTAAGCAGAGTTTTGAGAAGTATAGTATGAGGTTTCATTGTCTCTAGATTAAATCAAGTTAAACTAAATTCAACAAACATTAGTTCTTTGCTGTTTACAGTGCGCTTGGCATAGAAAGAATATTATATAGTTGCTGTCCTCGAGTAGTTTATAATTCAGTAACTTTAGAATGTTTTCTAAAACATTCAGCATCATATTTATAAATGTAAGCAACAAATAGAAGTGAAATTTAGAAAGAATTCCTTGTTTAGTATGGCCACCTCCCACCCTTCCACACTATCTAAAAAGGCAGTCTGTTTTCTCTTCAACTTAGGAATGTTTTAAGTCTCACCTAGAAATGAAACCAGCCTTTACCTCGCCCATGAAAGATTTATTATTTTTGGAACACCTCAAAATTTTTGATCTGCTGAATGGGGAGTTTGGGTAAGGGCGTGCAGTTTTGTCTGGTATCCTCCCAGACTATCTTTGATTTAATCTTACAGTTGGCTTTAACAATGAGTTTAGACCCAGAACTAACTCATTTAGATAGGAGATTGCTTAGGATTGAACAAAATTCATAAACCCAGACACCTGAACTGAGTCTGAACCAAAACCAGTTTTTTGAGATGAGACAAGGAACATTCAAAAACCTGAGCCTTTTGCTCTCCACATTTTCTGAATAAAAATCTATCATTTACCTGATAATCTATAGGCATATGTTCAACCAATACACTGCTGGTGAAGTTGCGAATGGATTCAACCATTCTAGAAGGCAATTTGGAACTATGCCCAAAGGACTTTAAAAGACTGTCTGCCCTTTGATCTCACAATATCACTGGTGGTTTTGTACCCCAAAGAGACAATAGGGAAAAATACCCTATAAATATTTATTTATAGCTGCACTAGCAAAAAATTGGAAAATAAAGGGGTGTCCATCAATTGGGGAATGGTTGAAAAAATTGTGGTATCTGATGGTAATAGAATATTATTATTATGCTGAAAGGAACGATGAACTGGGGAAATTCCATGTGAACTGGAAAGACCTCCAGGAATTGATGCAGAGTGAAAGGAACAGAACCAGGAGAACATTGTACATAGAGACTGATAAACTGTGGCACAATTGAATGCAATCCAGGACAATTCTGAGGGACTTATGAGAAAGAACAGTATCCACATCCAGAGAAAGAATTGTGGGAACAGAAATGCAAAAGAAAAACATTATTGATCACATGATTCGATGGGGATATGATTGGGGACTTTAAATGATCACTCTATTGCAAATATTAATAATATGGAAATAGGTTTTGAACAATGATAGGTATATAACCCAGTGAAATTGTTTGTCAGCTCAGAGGGGGGGAGGGAGGAGGGGATAAAAAGAACATGAATCATGGAACCATGGAAAAATATTCTAAATAAATAAATAAATTATAGGCATATGTTCAAAGCACAAGGGCACATTATACAGATTGCTAATTATTACCTCTGTGTCATTTAAAAAGTTTGCAAAATGAAGGGTTTGAATCAGTTGACTTCTGTCCTTCTAGAAAACCTTCTAAGACCTCTAGAAGATCCCCTCTAGTTTTAAATGCTATAATTCTAATAGATATGCCAACTTGTATTGTCCTTGGAAATCATAACATATTATCTGAAGAAGAAATTATTGTCCAAAAGTGAAGCCAATGAGAGTGTCAGTTTCCCATTGCTGATTTAAACTAATTCTCTGGTTGAGATAGAAAAGACTCTGAACTACTTCAACCTTTTCATATATCCAGGAGATTAAAAATGTCCTGAGGTACTCAAGAACTAAAAGGAACCGGTGTGCTTTATCCATAGGAGACATTCAGCAAGTGTTTGTTAAATGAATGAATGTTAAAAAATCCATAGCTCTTCATCTTCCTAAGCAACCCTTTGCTTCATGCCACCATTATTTCCTCTACAACCCTTCCTCTTTAAGGGAGGTGAAATCTTGTTTCTGGGGAAAAGTGTGTTAATGCAGTGGTTCCCAAACTTTTTTGGCCTACCACCCTCTTTCCAGAAAACATATTATTTTTTAAAAATTTTAATAGCAATTAATAGGAAACATAAATGCACCTGTGGCCATCACTGCCCCCCTGGATCGCTACAGCACCCACCAGGGGGTGGTAGCGCCCACTTTGGGAATCACTGTGTTAATGGATGGTCTTGTTATAACTTCCATTCACCATTTTTGGGACTTTCCAGGCCATAATATAGGATTAAGTTTGGGAGGTACAAAGGAAGGTAAAAATAGTTTAGACTAGTGGTTCCCAAACTTTTTTGGCCTACTGCCCCCTTTCCAGAAAAAATATTACTTAGCACCCCCTGGAAATTATGAAACTATTTATTGAACTCAGAATAGAATGTAAACAAAAAAGTGTGGCCATCACCACCTCCCCTGGATCGCTGCAGCATCCACCAGGGGGTAGTGGCATCTACTTTGGGAATCACTGGTCTAGACCCTCAAGAAAGTTACATTCTCACTCTCTACATATATATATGGATATATAGTGAGTAATATGTGTACATAAATATATATATATATATACTATAGATCCTTCTAGCACTACATATTTGGACCCTATGTTAGTAATAATGCAATTTATGGATAGAGTGCAGGGTCTAAAGTCAAGAATACCTGAATTCAAATCCATCCTTAGATACTTACTAGCTGTATAGCTTTAGGCAAATACCTTAATCTCTGTTTTGTCTCAATTTTCCAACTATAAAATGGAGACTAAAAATAAAACATGTTTCCCAGAGTTGTTGTGATGATCTAATGAGATTATATCTGTAAAATGCATAGCATAGTGCTTGGCTTATAGTAGATACTATATAAATACTAATTATTATTATTATTATTATAAAATAACATATATATACATATATATATATAATTTAACAATCTATAAGGCTCACAAATAGGTTTTCTACCAATACAGATTGTAATGCACAGCAGATTACTTCATGTGTAGCTATGGCCAAAAATAATTTATTATATGATGACCAGCCCTCTGATAATGAGTCTCTAAGCTGGTTGTGGGAATATAGCTTTATAATCCATCACAAGTTTTTTATCAGCTTTTAACCAGTTTATAATCCATCATGTTTTTTCCAGCTTAGTTAAACCTCTGCAAAAGATTGTGATTTATTGGTATAATCTTTAGAATCCCATAGTCAGCTCTATGTCACATGAAGCGTATGATTTGAGCTTTAAGAGAAGATAGAAATGTCTATACTTTTGCCCAAATGATATGCCAGATAATCTTTGTTTATTTCATTTCACAAAAGAAACTGATGGTTTATTATTTATATATTATTTGTTGTTTTCTTAATGAACAGTAGGAATAAGAAATCATCTTGAACCTTTGTTATTGTTGCTGCAGTAATATTTTTGAATATTCTATGAGATTACAGGTCTGTTTGTTTCCATAATTTGTTTATTATGGCTAATGTAATACCAATGCTGTTATACTTCATCACAGGTTATAATTGCCCTTGCAGAGAAACACCGGTCCCATATTCCCTATAGGAACTCCATGATGACCAGTGTACTGAGGGACAGCTTGGGAGGAAACTGCATGACCACCATGATTGCTACGCTGTCATTAGAAAAAAGGAACATAGATGTATGTTGCCTCTTTCTATCAGCAATCTCAGACTTGGTTTACATTGTTATCAAGTAGAGTGGGTTTGAGGAGTTATAGTTGTTTTTCTACCTGTTTTGTGCATTTCAGACCTGACTATTGGCTAAATAGCCTAGGGAATCAGTCTCTCTAGGTTATTTACCCATGTCTCATTCATCCTAATGGAAAATTATAATCATTTATTATATACTCATTTTGAGAACTATCCTTTTTACTCAGCTTCCCATGTTCCCAGGAGATTGCTACTAGATTAGTATATACATTCAGAGAACCAAGAGAGTTGCTCTTTTAGAAGAAGGTACTCTTTGCCTTTATTTCTGGTCTCTGAGGCTCCAGGTAGTTTAGGGCCACTCACTGTTGTAGAGTGATCCTGCCCATACAGATGGCCTTGCCACCTAGGATGTCCTGGTAGTGGCCAACTACTCATTTACATATCATGTAACTCTAGTGCCAGCCATTCCTTAGTCCAGCTTGTATGAGGTGATGTAGGCAGTCAGTAACACTTGGAAACGGGAAAAACTAGGAGGCTTTACATAAGCAAACCAGCAGGCTAGTTTAGAGAAGGAGGCCAGATTTATCCATATTTAATATGATGACATCTTCCCTAAATTCTCCCACTCTTCCCTCCCCTTCTAGGCATTCTAAAATTACCTATTCTTCCCCTTTCTGAGCTGGTCCTTTTGATTTGGGGTTAAATGGTGTGGTGGTGATCATGCAGGATGCAAAGGAATGGATAGATTCCAGCAGATCACAGATCTAATGATAACCTCTTTCCTCTTCAAATTGAACCATCTTGTAAATTTCCCTGTTATGTTTAGGCACCATAAACTTCCAGTTATTCAGATTCAAATCCTTTGCATTATCTTTGAGTCTACCCTCTCACTCACTCAAATGGGATATTAATTTCATTTCTACTTCCCCATCTCATGCATCTGAGAGGAAGCCATGATAAAATGGGGATCTGCTCCAAGAGCCTAAGTCTTGCCTCTGACACTGGCTATGAGATTCCATTGTTCTAGGCAATGCTCTAAAATGGTGGTTCCCAAACTTTTTTGGCCTACCGCCCCCTTTCCAGAAAAAATATTACTTAGTGCCCCTGGAAATTAATTTTTTTTAATTTTAATAGCAATTAATAGGAAAGATAAATGCCCCTATGGCCATCACCACTCCCCTGGATCGCTGCAGTACCCACCGGGGGGGGGGTGGTGGTGCCCACTTTGGGAATCACTGCTCTAAAACTATAAAGTACATATTCTCTTATCATCTTTAAGACTATAATTACATATTCTCTTATAGTATCCAAGTCTATAAGAAAAGGTGCCCCCCACTTCCACATTGGCAAAGGTAGTTTCTTCATCTGAGAGTTCCATATATCACTGAAATCCTAGGGCCAGTCTCTATAGCATTTCTCCCATCACTCCTCTCCTCTCTACTCACTCAGCCACCCACCTCTTTAAGTCCTTCATCACCTAACTAGCATCCCTTCCTTATCTCTCCTCTCTCTAGTTTTACTTCCATATCACTGGCAAATTAATTTTTCTAAAATGTTAGGTATGACCATGTCACTTCTTTACTCAACAAACCCCAGTGGTTCCTTACTGACTCAATGATAAAAAAAAATCATTTCATTTTATCTCATCCCCTTTAGTTCCTATTTTTTTGACAGTTTCACGGTGTACATACTTTTAGCATAGGAGCACATACAGATAACTTATAAAGGAGTTTAAAAATTACATACTAGGGGTCCAGTCTCCAAAGTTTCTTCCTAATGGGTGAGTGATCAAAAATATTAGATCACTGCTATGGATCAAAGACCTTTTGAAAATGAATTGAGACAGTAAAATAAAATTATGTCATCATGGCACATTCGGGCATATTTTAGATGTGTGTTGCAAACTATTTACAAAGATAAAGTTTGAATGAGGAAAAATCCCTATCAATAATAACATTTTAAAGAGACATATTATTTCTCCAGGAATCTATATCAACTTGCAGGTTTGCCCAGCGAGTGGCCCTCATAAAGAATGAAGCTGTTCTCAATGAAGAGATTGACCCCAGGCTGGTAAGAAGCTATTAGTTGACTTTCTTCAGTATAAAAGATACAGCTGGATAGATTGCTGCTGCTTTTCATGATGAGTCATTCCTTTTGGTTATGTTTATATGTGCAGGTCTTAGTCTTTTTTTAGAAACATCATCTGCTTTAACCTTCTGGGGATAATTAGAATTAACTTCCTTTTGCTCATAAAGTCGTGGGAAATCCTAATGGTCATTACTAAAGAGAACCATACTTACATAGCTCTTCTGTTATTTATTTTAAGATTTTTTATTATTTATTATTTATTTTAGGGGGTTAAGGCTTCCCTTATGAAGTTTTTAGGAATTGGTAGCTAATGGCTTATGGTAATATAATAACAAATCTTAAAATTTAAATTTTAAAAAACTTTTTCATTAAAAAAAAATGTTTTCATCAAAAAAAATGCAAGCAACATAACTTGGCTATATAACTCACCTAGATTTTTCTTTTATGCATTTGGATAGTATTCTATAAAACATTACTGAATGTTGAACATTCAGTATTGTATTTTTTTTACTTTCACCAGATGACCAAACTTTAGATAGAAATGCTATTCATCTGCAAGCTATCCTCTCTACTTTTACCTTGCTCCTTCATTTTCTTAAGAATAATGGTGGATCCTTAAATCATACACATACATCACAAACAGTGTGAGATCTCTCACATTCAGATTTCTGTAATTACATCTTATAAACCCAAATTAAATCAACCCATTGACGATGAGTCTTTCCAGGCAACCATATGCCCATGTCATACCATACCTAGAGCATAATGCTCATTTTACAAAGATTCTTTAAGAAGAGATTGAGTAGGGGCCTGGAGACCATAAAATATACAGATCGATTAAAGAAATTGTTAATTTGCCTGGAGAAGAGAAGGTTTAGAAGGACATTATAACTATCTTAACATACCTGGAGGGCTGTCATACAAAGAAAGATTAGACTTGTTCTACTATAAACTGGGGATGGAGTAAGGGGAGAAACTCAATTGAAACCCACTTCTAAAATCCTACATGATATTTTACTCTGATACAGAAGTTATACTCTGTCCTTGAAGGCACTGTGAGCAGGACTCATGCTCTGTCCTGACATAGTGAAATGAAAAGACTTCAAGTATGGGCCCAGTGGTGAACTCTATGTCTATTGATTTCCATCAGCCTCTATCTAACTGAGACAGGTTTATCACTGGTTGGCCACAGGCTAACAGAATTTTAAGTAACAACAAATTTCAAAAGGCTTAAATCCTTAACATCATAGATACTCCAGGAATTCAAGTATCCAAATTCTATGGTAAAACAAATAAATGAAGCCAAGTAAATATTGTTAGTGTGGTTATTGTTACTTATAATGCCATTATTACTATTAATAGCTAGCATTTATTTAGCACTTGATGATATAGGCTTTCACCACTACAAATCTTAAACAGATCAAATAAATATTATCCTTTTTCAGGTGAGGAAAGGCCCAGAATGATCAACTTAATTATAGTCTATCTGTCTATTAAGAAACAGTTCAGGAACTGGAAATAAAATCTCTCATCACCTAAAGAGCCCTCAAACCTTTATTTTATATGCCTGAGAGAATTATTATCTATTCTAAAAATCATACCAAAATCAACAGTAAGGTAATTAGATCTGAAGTTCCAGAGAAACTGCCTTCAGTCACCTTCTACCCTTGGGACCTCAGGATATACTAGGTAACTAATGTATAGAGAGTAGGGCTGGAGTCAGACACTAATCACAGTATGTGACATTAGCAGGAATGCATCATGACTGCCCCAAGACCTAAATCAGTTATAACTACAGTGACTTACGGGAAAAGGGATTGTTTACATCCTAATAATTATAATGATTTGATTTTGATTTTTATGTATTTTATTTTGCTGGCCTACATAATATTGCCACTGGGTTTGACTTCCACTCACTTAATAAAGATTAAAAATATATAATTTTAAGGCAAATTTTATAGAGTAACAGATAGAACTAATGAGCCAAATAATTTCTTTTCTATCTCTTAAATATAATTTTTCACCACTCATAACTTCTGAATAGTGCATTTTTAAAGGGAACAAAAATTAAAATTCTACTACATTTTAAAAAATCATTTTAAGTTTAGGATTGGAAAAATATCAAGTTTGTCTTTATTCAAAGTACTACTCTTTGTTAACAAGTTCAAAGTCTGAGACTTCAAGAAGATTTGACTTTTTAATTCATTGTCTTGCTTTGCAATCTGCAGATTATTGTGCGTTTGAAAAAGGAAATCCAGGAATTGAAGGATGAACTGGCCATTGTCACTGGAGAGCAGAGAACACAACAGCTCACAAAATCGGAGCTCAAAAGGTAAGCTGTAGATTTTACTTCTTTCTTTCTGTTAAGTGTGAAAGTTAATGTTAACATCTTTGTTGGCCTTAATGTTATAAATTCAACTCAAAGCACCAAGGTCCCTAGGGATAGTCTGAAAGTGCATTTAGGTGCCAGTTCAGAATGCCAGCTTTCCATGAAAAGATGGATGAGACTGGCAGGGTTTTTGCCTCCTCAGCTTTGAGGAAGTAAAGTACAGACAACCTAGAGGATGAGAATATCATTCTGATGCCAGCTGAAGACAGGGGATTGTATAATAGTCATGCCATTTAGAAATAGACATACCAAACACTTCTAAGCTGTGGAACTGAGATCTGAAAGGAATTAAAGAAATGTCCTTTGTATTAAACAGCATCTTGCTTTTGCTGGAACACTAATTTATCCCAGGCCAAATAAAGCTTTTCCTTTGAATAAATAGACCTATATGTTCTCATTCAGATGCTTCAGGCCATCATGAAAGCATGTATTCAGGGCCTTACACCAGGGCTCTGTCTTTCATATTTGTTAGATTTTTAACCTTACAGCAGAGTCACACCATAGAGCTCTCTTGCTTTCACCAATCCAGAACAATAGTAGTAAGCATTCTTACTCTATCTTTTGTTATAACTAAACATTTGATGAGTGCTAATAAAGTGCTAGCTATGGAAGGCACTGGAGCTCTCTATCTCCAAGTAAGAAATAGAAATCTAGACAGGGTGGACCCAAAATGGTGGCTTAGTAGCAGGAAAAGCTGGAACTGCTCCTGAGAATCCTACCAAACCAAAATTAAAATAGCAGCCCAAAACAACTGAAGTTACAGAACCAAAAAGAAGACAGAGTGAGGGGGCTCTCCTATGGAAAACAACTTGAAAATAAATAGAGAAAACAACTTGAAAATAAATAGAGAGATCTGATTTTCATGGGATAAGAAGGAACGAGAAATAAAACTGCACCCAGAAGAGTGCCAGTTACTACCCCTCATCTACTGCCTGGGCATAGGCTAATTTTGAGATCTTGTGGCCCTGCCTAAGCCAACAGTAGAGCACCCCACTTACCTCCTGAAGTCCCAAGTGCTATCACCAGGCCACAGTGAAGCCCTGAAATCCATAGTGCCTGTACTGTGATAAAGACCCTAGCCCCCCACCCCTGCAAAATAGCTCACAATGGTGAGTCCAAAAAGCCATCAGAAGAGGCGACAGAACCATCAGTTTTCAAAACTACCAGTCCACAGACAAAAAAAGGCTGGGAAATGAGCAAATAGCCAAAGAAACACCTAACCATACAAAACTGTTATGGATATAAAGAAGAATAAGACACTGATTCAGTAGAGAACTATGAGAATAAAGCAACCATATGTAAAACTTCAAAGAAAAATGAAAATTGGTTGCAGGCCAATTTGGAAGATTTCAAAAAGGAATTCAATAATCAAATTAAGAGAGGTAAAAGAAATTAAAATAATGCAAAAAGAAATTAACAGCTTAAAAAGCAAAATTGGTCAAGTGGATAAATAGATAAAAATATATCCAGTGAAGAAAAAAGTTTCTTGAAAAGTAAAACAGACCAAATGGGAAAGGAGAATCAAAAGTTTGTGGAAGAAAATCAGTCTTTAAAAATTAGAATTGAGCAAACAGAAGCTAACGATTTCATGAAACAACAAGAAAAAATAAAATAAAATCAAAAGAATAAAAAATAGAATAAAATATGAAGTAGCTCACTGAAAAAACAACTGATCTTGAAAATAGATCCAGGAGAGACAGTCTAAGAATTATTGGGCTACATGAAAGTCATTATGAAAATTAATTAAATAAATAAAGACCTAGACATCATATTGCAAGAAATTATGAAAGAAAATTGACAGAATCCACAGACCACTTCCAGAAAGAAATCTCTAAATGACAACTCCTAGAAATATTATAGCCAAGTTTAAGAGCTCCTAGCCAAGGAGAAAATACTACAAACAGCCAGAAAGAAACCATCCAAATATCATGGAGCCCCAGTAAGGATGACACAGAACCTGGTAGCTTTTACACTGAAGAATAAGAAGGCTTGGAATATGATATTCTGGAAGACAAAGGAATTGGATTTGAAACCAAGAATCACCTATCCATCAAAACTAACACTATTCTTTCAGGGGAAAGTATAGTAATTTAATAAAATAGAAGATTTCCAAGCATTCTTGAAGAAAAGATCAGGCCTAAATGGAAAATGTGATGTCCAAATGCAAAATTCAAGAGAAGCATAAAAAAGTAAATAAGAACAAGAAAAAAACTTAAGAAACTCAATAAGGTTGAATTATTTCTTTCTGGAGGCATCTGGGTAGCTCAGTAGATTGAGAGTCTGGTCTAGAGATGGGAGGTCCTAGGTTCAAATCCGGCCTCAGATACTTCCCAGCTGTGTGACCCTAGGCAAGTCACTTGACCCCCACTGCCCACCCTTACCACTCTTCCACCAAGGAGCCAATACACAGAAGTTAAGGGTTTAAAAAAATGTTAAAAAAAAAGAATTATTTCTTTTCTACATGTAAAGTTTATAGCTCTTAAAATTTTTTATCATTATCATAGTAGTTAGAAGAAGTAAGTATACATAGATAGAAGGTGTGGCAGTAAGCCATTTAAGATAATATGTAAAAAAATATAGGGTTGAAAAAGAGGATTGCACTAAGACAAATGGAGAGAGGTAGAATGGGGTAAATTATATCACATAAAGAAGTGTGGGGGAAAAACTATTATAATGGAGGAAAAGATGAGAGTGGTGATGGGCAATACTTAAAATTTATTCTCATTGAAATTGACTCAGAGAGGAATAACATCCAGATTCTTTGGAATATAGAAGCCTATATTATCCTATATAGAATTAGAAGGGGAATAAGAAAGGAGGTGGTATGGAGGGGAGTAATATAAAGGAAGGGGCAAATTGGGGGGGGTGATTAAAAGACTGAATTGAGAAGTAGGAGGGGAATAAGAAGGATGATGGCGGGAAGGGGAGCATATTAGGGAGGAGGAATTGAAGGAGGGATTAAAAGCAAAATACATGTGGAGGGATAGAGTGAAAGGAGAAAGTACAGGTTTAAAAGGGTGAAACAATATGGAGGGGAATACACAGATGGTGATCATGACTATGAATTTAAGTGGGACAAACTCACTCATAAAACAGAGTGGATAATAAAGTAAATTAGAAATCAGAATCCTATGATGTGTTGTTTACAAGAAACAAATCTGAGGTAGGTCGATACACACAAAAGGAAAGGAAAAAGGATGAAGCAGAATTTATTGGACTTAAACTGAGATTTAAAAAAGCAGGAGTAGCAATCATGATATCAGACAAAGCTAAAGCAAAAATAGTTCTGATTAAAAGAAATAAGGAAGGTAATTACATCTCTTTTTTTTTTTGGAAATTTTTATTTAATTGAAATATTTTTCCATGGTTACAAGGTTCATGTTCTTTCCCTCCCTTTCCCAAAACCCCTTCCCATAGCCAACAAGCAATTCCTCTGAGCACAATAGTGTTCCATCATGAAGAGATACCACAATTTGTTTAGTCATTCCCCAATCTAAGGGAATCCTCTCATTTTCCAGTTTTTTGCCACCAAAAAAAAGTGTGGCTATAAATATTTTTGTACAAGTCTTTTTCCTTATTATCTCTTTGGAGTATAAACCCAGGAGTGGTATGGCTGGATCAAAGGGCAGGCAGTCTTTTAAAGCATAGTCTTTTAAAGGCCATAGTTCCAAATTGCCTTCCAGAAAGGTTGGATCAATTCACAACTCCACCAGCAATGCATTAATGTCCCAACTTTGCCATATCCCCTCCAACATTTATTACTTTCCTTTGCTGTCATGTTAGCCAATCTGTGTGTGTGTGTGTGTGTGTGTGTGTGTGTGTGTGTGTGTGTGTGTGTGTGAAGTGGTACCTCAGAGTTGTTTTGATTTGCATTTCTCTGATTATAGGAGATTTAGAACACTTTTTCATGTGTTTATTAATAGTTTTGATTTCTTTATCTGAAAATTGCCTATTCATGTCCCTTACCCATTTATCAATTGGGGAATGGCTTGATTTTTTGTACAATTGATTTCATTCCTTATAAATTTGAGTAATTAGACCTTTATCAGAGGTTTTTGTTATAAAGATTTTTTCCCAATTTGTTGCTTCCCCTCTAATTTTGTTTGCATTGGTTTTGTTTGTACAAAATCTTTTTAATTTAATGTAATCAAAATTATTTATTTTATATTTCTACTTTTTTTCTAAAAGGTAATTACATCTTAATAAAAGATAGTATAGATGATGAACTAATATCATTGCTTAACATATATTCACCAAATGGTATAGCCTCCAGATTTTTAAAGGAGAAACTAAAAAAATTGAAGAAGGAAATAGACAGTAAAACTACACTAGGGGGGCAGCTGGGTAGCTCAGTGGATTGAGAGCCGGGCCTAGAGACGGGAGGTCCTAGGTTCAGATCCGGCCTCAGACACTTCCCAGCTGTGTGACCCTGGGCAAGTCACTTGACCCCCATTGCCTACCCTTACCACTCTTCCACCTATAAGTCAATACACAGAAGTTAAGGGTTTAAAAAAAAAATTAAAAAAAAAAACTACACTAGTAGTGGACCTCATCCTTCCTGTATCAGAACTAGATAAATATAACCAAAAAATAAACAAGAAAGAAGTAAAGGAAGTGAATTAAATTTTAGAAAAGTTAGATTTAATAGATAATCTGGAGAAAATTGAATGGGGACAAAAAGGAATGAATATATCTTCTCTTCAGAAGCACATGGCATGTATACAAAAATTAACCTTGTACTATTGCATAAAAACTTCACAACCAAATGTAGAAAAACAGAAACAATAAATGTAACTTATTTCATATCACAATGCAATAAAATTATATTCAATAAGGTTTTGTGGATATAAAAAATTAATTGGAAACCAAATAATCCAGATTATCTAATTCTTCAAAATGGGTGGGTCAAGAAACAAACCATAGAAACAATCACTGACTTCATTAAAGAGAATGACAATGAGGTGACAACATAACAAAAATTCATGGGATACAGCTAAAGCAGTATTTAGGGGGAAATTTATATCCCTGAATGATTATATCAATAAAACAGAGAAAAAGCAAAGCAGTGAATTGGGCACACAACTAAAAAAGCTAGAAAAGAACAAATAAAAAAACTCCAATTAAATACTAAATTGGAAGTTCTAAAAATCAAAGGAGATACTAATAAAATTGAAAGTAAAAGAGCTATTGAACTAAAAAATAAGAGTCAGAGTTGGTTCTATGAAAAAAACACAAATAAAATAGATAAGGTATTGGTTAATTTGATTTAGAAAAGAAAGAAGAGAATCAAATTACCAGTATGAGAACAGTGAATTCATCTCCAATGAAGAGGAAATTAAAGCAATCATTAGGAGCTATTTTGCTTAATTATATGACAAAAAATTTTACAATTTAGACGAAATGGGTGAATATTTACAAAACTATAAATTGTCTAGATTAACAAAAGAAGAAGTAGAATACTGAAATAATCTCATCTCAGAGGGCTAGATGGATTTACAAGTGAATTCTATCAAAAATCTAATCCCAATACTTCACAAATTATTTGTCAAAATAAGCAAAGAAGGAGTCCTACTGAATTATTTTTATGACACAAATATGGTACTGATACCTAAGCCAGGAAGACTAAAAATAGAGAAAGAAAATTATAGATCAATTTCCTTAATAAATATTGATGCAAAAAATATTAAATGAAATACTAGCAAAGAGACTACAGCAATATATCACAAGGATTATTCATTATCATCAAGTGGGATTTATATCAGGAATGCAAGTTTGACTTAATATTAGAAAAAGTATCAGCATAATTGACCATATCAATAACCATACTAACAGAAATCACATGATTATCTCAATAGATGCAGAAAAAACCTTTGACAAAATACAACACACATTCCTATTGAAAAAACACTAGAAAGCATAAGAATAAAAGGGCCTTTTCTTAAAATAATAATGAATATCTTTCTAAAACCATCATCAAGTATCATTTGCAATGGGGATAAGTTTGAAGCCTTCTCAGTAAGATCAGGAGTAAAACAAGGATGCCCATTAACACCACTATTATTTAATATTGTTCTAGAAATGCTAGCTTTAGCAATAAGAAAAGAAAAAGAAATTGAAGGAATTAAAGTAGGCAAAGAGGAAACTAAGCTATCACTTTTTACAGATGATATGATGGTATACTTAGAAAATCTTAGAGAATCAACTAAAAAACTAGTTGAAAAATTAATAACTTTTGCAAAATTTCAGGATACAAAATAAACCCACCTAAAACACCAACATTTCCATAGATTTCCAACAAAGTCAAGCAACAAGAATTAGAAAGAGAAATTTCATTTAAAATCACTCTGGACAATATAAAATACCCGGGAATCTATTTGCAAAGGCAAAGACAGGAATTATATGAATACAATTACAAAATAGTTTTTCATAAAAAATTAGATCTAAACAATTGAATAATAGTATTTGCTCATGGGTAGGTCAAGTTAATATAATATACATGGCAGTCCTATCATACCAATCAAACTACCAAAAAATTTTTTACAGAAGTAGAAAAAATAACAACAAAATTCATCTGGAAAAACAAAAGGTCAAGAACATCAAGGGAACTAATAAAAAAAGTGAAGGATAATGGTCTTATGGTACCAGATCTTAAAATGTACTATAAAACAGTAATCATCAAAACAATCTAGTACTTGCTAAGAAATAAAATGGTGAATCAAAGGAATGGAGTAGAAAAATATGACCTCAGCAGTCTAGTGTTTGATAAACTCAAAGATCCCAACTTTGAAGATAAGAACTAAATATCTGACAAAAACTAGTGGGAAAATTGGAAAACAGTATGGCAAAAATTAGGTATACATCAACATCTCACAGTCTCTACTAAGATAATGTCAAAATGGATATGTGATTTAGACATAAAGAGTGATATTATAAATAAATTATGGCAACATAGAATAGTTTACCTGTCAGATCTATGGAGAAGGGAAAAATTTATCACCAAACAATATATAGTACATTTCAAAATGTATGCTGAATAATTTTGATTATATTAAATTTAAACATTTTGTACAAACCAAACAAATGAAACCAAGATTAGAAGGTAAAAAACAAACTTGGAAAAAATTTTATAGCCCAATTTCTCTAATAAAAGTCTCAATTCTCAAATATATAAAGAATTAAATCAAATTTATAAGAATATAAGTCATTCCCCAATTGACAAATGATTTAAGGATTGTGGCACAGTGGAGAGAATGATAAATATAGAGCCTGAGAATCTAGGTTTGAATCCTACTGCTTATTACTTACTTATGTAACCCTTGACAAGTTACATCATCTCTCTAGGTCTCAATTTCCCTATCTGCAAAATGAGAGCATTTGGATTCACCAATTTCTAATGTTTCTTCTATTTTTACATTTCTGATCCATGAATAATTTTTTTTGTGAATTTCTCCTCAGAGACTGTATGTACAGATAGGTTACCCTTACTTGTGATCTTATGGTTAGCATGGATTTGCAAAACATTTTTTCATACATTTCATACATGTGTTACCTAAAAAGAAAAAAAAACTCAGATAAGACCTTGGAGATTTTTTTTGCCCAAATCTAACCCTATAAAGAAGATCTCATCTAAGAGAACTTAATTTCCAAAAAGAAATATCATTCCTCACCTTCTATATTCAACTTTAATTGCAAGAGACTTCTAGTCAATTTTGTAATAGATACTCAATTCTTTAAACTTTTCTTGTTCTATTTTTTTATTGTTATACACAAGGAACTACAAAATTTTTAAAGATAAACCAGTTTGGAAATGAAAAATTTGTTTTTAAACACAAATTTAGATCCATTCATGAATTCCCCACATAGCTAAGGACAAGAGTGAGTACTCTTAGTACTAACCTGTTTTCAAGCCTTATCTAGTAAAAAGTCAAAGCATATGATGGACCATGTTCACATTTGGGGATTTAAGGTTTATCTAAACTCTTAAATAAGTTTAGAGCTAAAGGACTTGCATATCCAGAAAATCTGGGGAAGCATATGCTGATAGGGACTGTCAGGAAATCTGAAGGAAAGAAGAGAGACTTGGATCATAAAAGACAAAAATGGCCATAAGCCATTCCATTACTCATGGTAATTAAAAATATAAACCCCTTCTTCTACCAAACCCTTTATCAAAGCTATAAAGAAATAGAAATATGAGTTTTACTTTTGGGGTTTTTTTTCTCCTTTACACATACCCTATGAGAATTAACTAGATAAATAGAACCAGAAGTGAAGATTGCCAAAAATAACCCAGAAACCAGTCATCATTATTGAATAGTGGACCATGGGGGCATGAAGTATAAGGTAGGAAATGGCCATGAGAGTGAATAAGGACTTTGAAGCCTTTGGAAACATTCTCATATATCATATACATATTAGTATCTATCATATTATATACATATTAGAGATCAGGTCCCATCAGAACTCATAATGATAAGCTTACAAATGTACTGAAATACTAATTTAATAATAGCTCTTATTGATATAGGGTCTGAAGGTTTACAAAGCACATTAAACATATTTAAGATATTTAGTAAAATAAAGGAATTCCCAAAGAATGAATGAGTTGAGGCTATTCAAAAACCTAACAGAAATTATTTAGGAAGAGGGCTTTTCCCACTGTAAATGAACTGGATTTGTTAGGAAAGCACCATAGTACACAGATGAGACTGCATTGAGATAATTATTGCTATTACACTCTTAAAATGAAAGAAGAATGAGTAAAATTATTTGCAAGATTTGAAAAAAAGGCTCCAATAGAAATTTTTCAATCTGATATTCATGACCCTCCATTTCTAGACCACTATTTCCATCTAACTTTATGCATTCTTTTCTTTAATTGAAATCTTTTGCTTCAATTAGATCAATTTTTCACTATTCTTTTCCCCACCACTCAGCTCTCCTCTCCTTCTTTCCCTACCACCAGATATACACAATCATATATTTCCAGGATAATACTTACAGAGAAAAAGCTAGAAAGCTAGCTGTTTCTTTTAAAATTTTGTTCAAGAAGAGATTTCTGGGTTAAGATGGTGGCAGAGTGAAGCAGCGTGCTTAACCTCTCCTAACCCACATAAATAGGACTCTTCAAGAGGACATAAAACCAAATCCAGACAAACGAAGGGACCACACAACAGGGCACGGCATTGAAGGTACATGGGATCTGGACATTTCCATGCTATAAGGGGGTGAAATAGCTCTCACTAAAATGAGAGCTGAACAACCCACACACACCACCTACAGTGCCAAAGCCAGCTTACAAGAGTTAAAGCAAGTTTGGGGCATTCATTAAGTCCTTGGCAGCTACCTGGGATCACCAGGCTTCTCCTGAGAGCAGCAAGATTTAAGACCCCAAGAGGCTAAAGAACATGGACTTTGAACACAGATCTTGAGCACAGGCATAGACCTTGGGAGGACACCCAGTGTGGAGTAGTGCAAGACTGTGGAAGCAGTGCCCTAAGACTGGTAAAGGAGCCTCAGGCAGAGAAACAAGCAAGGGGACCACCAGGAGGCTTGACCCTGAGAACAGCTAGATTTGAGGCACTAGGAGCCTAAAGAGCTCAGACTGACCATGGGCAAGAGGATAAAGCTGAGAGGGCCTCACAACACTGTGACTCAGGTGAAAACTACTCCATAGCTCAATAGGGAGAGTCTGAATGCCTCACCCAGACTTCTGACTGAGAAAGAAAAATATCATCATAATAATGGCAAGCCATGCACAAGAACCTCTAAAGAGAAAGATCAAGAAGAAATCTCTAACACTTGACAACTTTTACACAGAAAAAATCCAGACAACAGAGAAAACGGCAGAGGAGAACAAACAAGTAATCACATTCAAACTTTCTCCCAAAAATGAAAATTGATCACAAGCTCTTGAAGAGTTCAAATATGAGATCATGAGAAAGATGGAAGAGATTTGGCAAGAAAAATGGGAAATAGCTCAAAAGGAAATTAACAGGTTAAAAGAAAGAAATTATCAATTGGAGAAAGATGCCCAAACATCAAACAAAATAATAAGCAAATTGGAGGAAACCATGCAAAAGAGAATAGACCAAATCAAAAAGGGAAATCAAAAGATTATAGCAGAAAATCTGTCTCTAAAGACCAGAATTGGGCAAATAGAAGCCAGCGATCTCTCAAGACAGCAAGAAAAAATAAAGCAAAGTCAAAAGACTGATAAAATAGAAGGAAACATGAAATATCTCACTGAGAAATTGACAGACCAAGAAAACAGGTCTAGAAGAGACAATTTGAGAATCCTTGGACTTCCTGAAAAAGTTGAAATTAAAAGAAATTTGGACTCCATACTAAAAGAAATTATCCAACAAAACTGCCCTGATGTTCTTCAACAAGAGGGAAAAATAGACATTGAAAAGATCCATGGATAATCCTCTACACTAAACCCTCAAAAGACAACCCCCAGGAATATAATAGCCAAATTCAAGAGCTTCCAAGTAAAAGAAAAAATTTTACAAGAAGCCAGAAAGAGACAATTCAAATATCAAGGAGCACCAATCAGGATCACACAGGACCTGGCAGCCTCCACACTAAAAGACTGCAAGGCTTGGAATATGATATTCAGAAAGGCAAGAGAACTGGGCCTACAACCAAGTATCACCTACCCATCAAAACTGACTATATACTTCTAGGGGAAAGTATGGCCATTCAAGAAGATAGAAGGTTTCCAAGTATTTGCACAGAAAAAAACAGGACTAAATGGAAAGTTTGATATCCAAACACAAAAACGAAGAGAAACATGAAAAGGTAAATAAAAAACAGAGGAGAAAGAAAACTCTTACTTTTAAATTTGCCCCTTTAAGGGCTTCAATAAGATCAAACTATTTGTATTCCTATATGGAGAAATGTGATCTATAATTCTCTGTAGTGAACTGTATTCACTATTATAGTATTCACTATTATAGTAATTAGAATAATTATTCATAGGTAGAGGTTAGAGTACTAAATGGTCTAAGATGATATGGTGGGGGGGGACTGGGGGAAAGAGGGGTGAAAAGTAGATGGTACCAAGAGAAACTTGAATGAATAAGAAAAATAGGATATTCTATACCACACAAAGAGGGCATGGGAAGGGGAGGGGATGATTACTATTATAAGAAGAGGAAGAGAGCATTAAGAGGTAATATTTAAACCTTACTCTCAGTGGAATTAACCCTGAGAGGGAAGAGTAGCTATATTCATTGGGATATAGAATTCTATCTAACCCTACTGAGAAAGTCAGAAGGTATAAACCAAGGGGAGCAGGGAAGTGGGGAGGTCAAAAAAGGGAGGGGAGGAGAGGGAGGAGGGAATTCATTAGGCCTTAAAAAATAAAAAGAGGGTAATAATAAGAGAGAGGGGTGGAAAGGGAAGTAAACCAAAGGAGGGGACAAGGGGGACTGGTTTAAAACAAAGCACTGGTTTAAAAGGAAATAGCATTGGAAGAAGGGGTAGAACTAGGAGAGGATATCAAAATGTTGGGGAATACACAGCTGATAATTATAACTTTGAATGTGAATGGGATGAACTCGCCCATAAAACAGAAGCAAATAGCAGATTGGAGTAGAAAACAAAATCCTACCATATGTTGTCTACAAGAAACACACATGAGGCAGGTGGACATACTCAGGGTTAAGGTCAATGGCTGGAGCAAAATCTGTTGGGCTTCAACTGAAACAAAGAAGGCAGGAGTGGCAATCTTGATTTCTGACAAAGCCAAAACAATAGATCTGATTAAAAGAGATAGGGAAGGTAATTACATCCTGATAAAAGGCAGTATAGACGATGAGGAAATAACAGTATTCAACATGTATGCACCAAAAGGTATAACATCCAAATTCCTAAAGGAGAAATGGGCAGAGCTCAAGAAGGAAATAGATAGTAAAACTATTCTAGTGGGAGATCTAAATATTCCTCTTTCAGATCTAGATAAATCAAACCAAAAAATAAATTAGAAAGAGATAAGAGAGGTGAATGAAATCCTAGAAAAATTAGATTCAATAGATATGTGGAGAAAAATAAATAGGAACAAAAAGGAATATACCTTCTTTTCAGCTGCACATGGTACATTCACAAAGATTGACCATGTACTCAGGCATACAAACACGGCAAACATAATTTCTTGCAGCAAAATGGCATTGTTACATTCATATACCATAACTTGGGAAGGCAAATAAGATATATTTGAATTTGTGTTTTTGCCTTTATTGTCATAAAGTTTTATAGTTTTCATAATCTTAAATCAGCTAAAAATATATGTATTTTAAAACCAATAGCAATGCATAACATTATACATATTTCATGGAATCATGATTTCATTTATTTCATTTACTCCTTGTATTTTCACTGATTACAACCTTTTTACAATCTGATAAAATTGTGGTCTGTAAAGGCAGGATGATCTAAGTTCTGAGATTCTGTGCTTCCCTTATCACTCTATAGTCAGCCTGGTGATGAACTTCTCTAATGGTAGCTGCTCTGTTCAGTGGACAACAAACATACAGTTCATAAATTAAATCTGTTATAATTTTTAGCACTTGCTTTGTTAGCAGGACTTTCTAGAATCCAAGGCTATTGCCACAATGTGATGAAGCTTCTGAGTGGGCCATTTTTTTGTTTTGATTTTTTTCAGATTTTAAGCAAATTTTTATTAATGTCTTTTGTTTTTATATTTCATTTCCCAAATTATCATCCTATCCCTGAACCATCCTTCTTAAGAGCTAAGCAAAATTCAATGGCCAAACCATTGCATCTGACAGCGGATACAATATTCCACAGCTGTTGCCCTCCACCTTTACTAAGAGAAGTATGTTTCATCATTTGTTCTCTATAATTAAGGTTTGTCATTGCAATTAATTGGAGTTTGACCACTACATGTTTGTTGCTTACAGTATTATATTGTATCTATAACAGTTCATACAAGTCTTCTCATGTTTATCTGAATTCTTCATATTTCTTCTTTCTTTTTTTTTTGATGGTCCACTGTGTCCCTTGATTTTCTTTTCTTTTTTAATATCCATTTTTAAAAATTTTGAGTTCCAAATTCTCTCCATCCCTCTCCTCACTTACCATGTGAGAAAGAAAGCAAGCCATATTGTGTCAATTATACACGTGAAATGTAATAGGGGACTTGGAAAGATGTAATATGGAGATTAGGAGAGTGTAATATGGGATTAGGTAGGATATAATATGAGGCTGAAGCTAGGGGTAATAACTGGTAGGATCAGGGAATAAGACAAGGTAAGGGACCCAAGGCTGGAGGTAATCAAGGGAATAGACTAGGTAGTAGGGAAGTTAAGGCAATATATTGGATGAGGAAGGTTCAATGATGAAGGATGGTAGTTGAGGTGGTAGGAAAAATAAGGGAATGTCTGAGTTCAGGGAGTATAACACTGAGGTAACAAGGGTTTCAAGGGAAAGGATGAATTAATCTAAGCAGACAAACAGCAGCAGGGAAATACAGACTGGGACTTAGGTTAAAGACAAAATACTGAAGGGAAATAGACTGATCCCTTCAGCCAAGTTAGAATCAGCCAAGACAGATTGAAATTGACTACAGGCTTTAGTCAGTTTCACAGGAAGGGACTTGTATTGAAGTTACACTTCCTTCAAAATGGATATCCTCAGCTTCCCTCAAACTCAGAGAGTATGTTGTTTCTCTTTTCCTCTCCTCCCTCTCTTACTAATCAACTA
Organism: Gracilinanus agilis; assembly: GCF_016433145.1. Lineage (NCBI taxonomy): Eukaryota > Metazoa > Chordata > Mammalia > Didelphimorphia > Didelphidae > Gracilinanus > Gracilinanus agilis. The sequence goes on along the minus strand of NC_058133.1, from coordinate 269,187,028 downwards.
ATGAAGTAACAAAAAGGTCTTAATTAAACACAAAGGGGTTTATTGTCTTCTAGGATAGATTGGCAGGGTAGAGGATACAAGGAAGTCCTAACAGCCACTTAGAGAAACCTCAGGTGGAGGAAGGGAAGCAGGAATGTGAGACTGAGAAAGGACCTGCCTTTACTTGGCTCTCAAGATGATTTTGAAATCAAAAGGGGTTTAGGAAGTTGGATACCAAGACTCAATAGATAACTTGTTTCAAGGGTAAGACTAAGCTATCACAGATTTGAAGTAACTCTCAGATCCACTCTCCTATTCACTCTTCTCAGACATTCAGGTAGGGGAAATGAAGGTAGGAAATAAGATAGGGTAGGAAATTCAAAGGATTTATCTAAATTAACAAATCTCAAAAAACTGCAAATCTAAGCTAGGTTTCAATCTCAAGAAGGAGCCCAGCTGGACCCTGGTTCCCTCCATGAGTTCCCAGGTCTAACTGAACTTTTTCCCAAGATTCTAAAACCTTAACTGACAGTAGAAATTCTGCAAAAACAGTTATGCCCCCTCTCTGCATCACAGAAATCATGCAAAATATGTTTACGTAATCATATTACAAAAAAAGTGATAAAAAATAAAGTGAAAAAATACACTTTGATTTGTACTCCAATTTCATCAGTTCTTTTTTAAGATTCAGATACAATTTTCATCGTGAGTCCTTTGGGATTGTCTCAGATCATTGTATTGATCAGATTAGCTAAGTCACAGTTGATCATCATTACAATATTGCTCTTACTGTGTACAATGATCTCTTGGCTCTGTTTACTTCACTTTTCATCAGTTTATAGAGATCTTTCTGAAGCCATCCACCTATCATTTCTTATAGCACAATATTACTCCACCACAATCATATGCCATTTCCCAATTTATGATCATTCCCTCAATTTCTAATTCCTTGCCACCATAAAAACAGTTGCTAGAAATATTTTTATACTGGGGCAGCTATGTGGCTCAGTGGATTGAGAGGCAGGCCTATAGGTGGGAGGTCCTGGGTTCAAATATAGCCTCAGCCACTTCCTAGCTGTGTGACCCTAGGTAAGTCGCTTAACCCCCATTGCCTAGTCCTTATCACTTTTCTACAAAGTATCGATTCTAAGACAGAAGGTAAGGGTTTGTTTTTTTAAAAAAGAAATATTTTTGTACATACAAGTTTTTTTTCCTTTTTCTTTGATCTCTTTGGGGTACAGACCTAGTGGTAGTATTATTTGGTCAAAGGGTATACATAGTTTTATAGTGCTTTGGGCATAGTTCCAGTTTGTTCTCCTGAATGGTTGGACCACTTCACAATTCCACAACAGTTCGTTGTTGTTTTTGTTGTTCAGTCATCTCTAATATTTGTGTCCCTATTTGGGACTTTCTTGGCAAAGATACTGGAGTGGTTCTCCATTTCCTTCTCTAGTTCATTTTACAAATGAAAAAATTAAGGCAAATTGGGTTAAATGACTTTCCTAGGGTCATACAAGGGAGCAAGTGTCTAAAGTCAGATTTGATCTTGGACCTTCCTGACTCCAGGTCTGGTACTCTATCCACATTGTCACCTAGTTGCACCAACATTTGAGTAGTGCATCTATTTTCTCTTATCCCTTCCAGTATTTGTCATTTCTGATAAATGTGAGATGATATCATAAAATTGTTTTAATCCTCCAATCAATAGTTGTGGAGGACCCCAAGACAGATCAAGCCCACTGAGGAAAAAGCAGCCATAAGAAAACATGTTTTGTAAGCTTGAAATTCCTGGCAAGGTCTGAATCTCTCACAGCTGCAAGACTGTTATCAAAGCTGAACATTAAATCATCGTGAACATATGATCATCATGAAACTCTGGGTCTTTCCTTGTCTTGAGGAACATTTATAATGTCAAGAATAGAACTAGACTAGAATTCTGTCTATCAATGTACGTAGGATAGATTACACTTATTCTTTCTCAACTTGCTCACTTTCATAAAGAAACTCTCATAATGTTCTTGTGTGAAGCCATTTTCATAAACAACAATCTGTGGGAAAGTAACACCCACTAAGAATGATATGATGCTTAGCATTTTGCTCTCTATAAAAGTCTTCCTTTCTGTCACAATAGAGTTGATCCACAGCACTCTTTGTTGTACTGTGTGTTCATTACTCTCCCTCAGCATCTCTCCCAGTTACATGGAGCCTGACATTTCTCTCTCCATTCCTCTCTCTCTGTCTCTATTTTCCTATCATCCAGAGCTAGTCCCCATGTGATCTATCTGTCTCCCTGTGGTTGTGACCTCTGACTTGCCTTTTCACCTGGCCCACTCAGGTGTTCCAGAATCTGACAAATAGTGATTTAAAACATTTTTCATATGAGGGAATGTCCTTTGATTGGGGAATGGCTGAACAAATTGTGGTATCTGTTGGTGATGGAATAGTAGTGAGCTCAAAGGAATAATAAACTGGAGGAATTCCATGTGAACTGGAATGACCTCCAGGAATTGATGCAGAGTGAAAAGAACAGAACCAGAAGAACATTGTACACAGAGACTAATAAACTGTGTAAAATCAAATGTAATGGAATTCTGTTCTAGCAGCAATGCAATGACCCAGGACAATTCTGAGGGATTTATGGAAAAGAATACTACCCACATTCAGAGGGAGAACTACAGGAGTGGAAACACAGAAGAAAAACAACTGCTTGAACATATGGGCTGATGGGGATATTATTGGGGAGGTAGAAGCTAAATGATAACTCTAGTCCAACTATCAATAATGTGGAAGTAGATCTTAATCAATGACACGTGTAAAACCCAGTGGAATTATGGGTCAGCTACAGGGGGGTGGGGGACTTTGGGGGAGAGGGAAAGAACATGAAATATGTAACTATGGGAAAATATTCAAAACAAAATAAAAATTTTAAATTAAAAAAACATTTTTCATATGACTATTTTGGTTTCTTCTAAAAACTGCCTGTTTATATTCTTTGACCATTTATCAATTGGGGAATATCTCTTATTTTTATAAATCTTTCTCAGTTCTATACTCAATACGCATTTGAGAAATGAGGCTTTGATCCGAGAACTTGCTATAAAATTTTTATTATTTATTATCTATGATACCTTAAATAAAAATTTCTCTTTTATTTAGGTCTGTTTTTGCTTTTGTTTCATTTGAAATCATGATTGCTAACCCTGCCTTTTTTACTTCAACTGAAGCAAAATAAATTTTGCTCCTTTAATTTATTTGAACTCTGTGTGTTTCTGTTTCAAGTGTGACTCTTGCAAACAACATATTGTTGGATTCTGATTTCCAAACTATCCTGCTACTTATTTCTGTTTTATTGATGAGCTCATCCCACTTACATTCACAGTTATGATTCCTATGTATTTTTCTCTGTTCTGTTTTCTTCTCTTCATCCTTTTCTCTCTTCTTTTATCCTGTCTCTTCTCAAAAGTCTGTTTTGCTTCTGATCACTGCCTATCTCAATCTTGCCTACCTTTTATCATTTCCTATTATCTGTTTTTCTTATCGCCTTCCCTTCCTATTTCTTTGTTAGGTAAGATAGATTTATATACCCAACTGCATGTGTGCATACAGTTATTCAGATATATTTTTCCCTTTTTTAAGCATTTCCCATGTGACTGAGATTCAGGCATTGCTTGCTACTCTACCTCACCTTATTTTCCTCTGCACTATAAAAGCTCCTCCTGATGCAGCTATTCCCTATGGAATAATTTTCCTCATTTTTCCACTGCCTTCCCACTTCTCCCAGTGTAGCCCTCTTACTCATTCATTTTTTAGTGATCATTCCAACATTATCAACTCATACCCATATCTTCTGTCTATGTAAACTTCTTCTAACTGTCCCAATAATGATAAAGTTCTTGTCTTACCATACAGGGATGTAAATAGTTTTAATCTTTAATCACTTTTGATTTTATTTTCATGTTTACCATTCTATGTTTTTCTTGAGTCTTATTTTTTGAATGCCAGATTTTCTATGTAGAGTTGGTCTCTTCATTAGGAATGCTTGAAAATTCTCTATTACATTAACTATCCTTTCTCTCCCCTCAAGAATTATACTCCCTTTTCTTGTGTAGGTTAATTTTGGTTGTAATTCTAGTTCCTTTATACCCCTGGGATATCAAATTCTAAGCCCACTCCTCCTTTAACATCTTCTGTGATCCTGACTTTGTATCTATAGTATTTGAAATGTTTCTTTCCAACTTTTTACAACATTTTTCTTGACATGGGAGCTCTGAATTTTGGCTATAATATTTCTGGGAGTTTTCATTTACGGATCTCTTTCAAGAAGGAACTGATCAGTGGATTCTTCCAATTTCTTTTACCCTCTGCATCAAAGACATTAGGACAGTTTTCCTTTAAAATTTCTTGAAATATGATGTCCAGTATCTTTTTTATCATATGTTTCAGGTAGTCAAATAATTCTTAAATTATTTTTTCTTGATCTTGATTTTCCAGGTCAATTATTTTTTCAATGAAATATTTCACGTATAATTCTTTACTCATTTAAAAAATCTTTTTGTTCCCTTTCCCCTACCCTTCCCATTGAGAAAACAGAAAAATTGCAAATAGTTATACTCAAGAAAAATAAATTCGCACATTAGCAATATTCCACTCTCAAAAAGCAAGGAAAAAAGGATAGAAAAAATAAGCTTCAATCTGTACTCTGAATCTATCAATTATTTGTCTGGAGGCATATAGCATATTTCATCATGAGTGTTAAGGAATTTTGGTTGGCCATTTGATCAGTTACTAAATCTTTCAAAGTTGGTTATTGCTTTTACTATGTAGAATTGTCTCCTTGTTCTATTCATTTCACTTTGCATCAGTTCATAAAGGTCTTTCTAGGTTTTTCTAAAACCATCCCTTTCATAATTCTTATAGCACAATAATATTCTACTCTATTCATATGCCATAACTTATTCATCTACTCCCCAATTGATGAGCATCTTTTAAGTTTACAATTACTTGCTACCATCTTATTCATCTACTCCCCAATTGATGAGCATCTTTTAAGTTTACAATTACTTGCTACCACTTGCTTCTCATCTTATTGTCATATCTAGCACTTTTAGTATAATATTGATGAATAATGGTTATAATGGACATTCTTGTTTCACCTTTTATCTTACTGGGAATGCTTCTAACATTCCCATTGCTGCTCATACTTGCTCTTGGTTTGGGATAGAAGCTAATTATTATTTTAAGAAAAGTTCCATTTGTTTGGGATAGAAGCTAATTATTATTTTAAGAAAAGTTCCATTTATTCCTATACTTTATAGTGTTTAAAAAAAAAACACTTACCTTCCGTCTTAGAGTCAATACTGTGTATTGGCTCCAAGGCAGAAGAGTGGTAAGGGTAGGCAATGGGGGTCAAGTGACTTGCCCAAGGTCACACAGCTGGGAAGTGTCTGATGCCAGATTTGAACCTAGGACCTCCTGTCTCTAGGCCTGGCTCTCAATCCACTGACCTACCCAGCTGCCCCTTTATAGTGTTTTTAACAGGAATGGGTATTGTATTTTCTCAAAAGTTTTTTTCTGCCTCTGTTGATTTAATATATAACTTTTATTACCTTTGTTATTAATATGGTCAATTATGCTTATCTTTATATTGAGCCAGTCCTACATTCTGGGTATAAGCCTAGCCCAATGAAAGTATATTATATAATATATTTGCAATATATTATTATAATTTCATTCCTAGTATTTTATATAAAAGTTTGGTATCAATATTAATTAGAGAAATTTCTCTGCAGTTTTCTTTCTCTATTTTGACTCTTCCTGATTTAAGCATCAAGACTATATTTGTATCATAGAATGATTTTGGTAAGATGCCTTCTTTTTTTCAAACAATTTATATAGAATTATAATTAATTGCTCTCTAAAAGTCTGGTAAAATTAGCTTATAAATCCATGTGATCCTGTTTTTTTTTCCCTTTCAGCAGCTCATTTATGGCTTGTTCAGTCTTTTTTTTCCTGAGATTGGATTATTTAGTTATTTTATTTTCTGTTCTGTTAATCTAGGTGATTTATATTTTTATAAAGATTCATACATGTCATTTAGATTGTCAGTTTTCTTGTGATATAGTTGATATCTCAATACCTACTTTAATTTCTTCATCATTGGTTGTGAATTCATTTCTCATTTTTAATACTGGTAATATGATTTTCTGATTTTTTTCTTTTTAAATAAAATTCTCTAGTAGCTTACTTATTTGTTGTTCTCTCCACCCACCCACCCTCCAACATAGCTCCTAATTTTGTTTATTCTTTCAATAGTTTTAACTTTCAGTTTGGTTAACGATTCCATAGATTATTAGGATTTCTATTTTGATGTTTAAGGAATTTTAACTTCTTGTGTTTCTAGGTTTTTTTTAATTATGCTTTTATTTTTCAGTTGTAGATACAATTCATTGATCTTCTCTTTCTTTTATCGATGAAAGAGTTTAGAGATACAAATTTCCATGACTTTGTTGAATCCTAAAACTTTTAGAATGTTGCCTATTGCTATCATCATCTTTAAATAAATTATTTCTATTTTTTCTTTGATCTATTCATTCTTTAGAATTAGGTTATTTAGTTTCCAACTAATTTTAATCTATGCTCCAAAAGTTCTTTACTAAATATTACATATATTGCATTATGGTCAGGAAAGGTACATTTAATATTTCTGCTTTTATGCATTTGTTTGTGAAGTTTTTCATGCCCTAATACATGGTCAGGTTTTGTGAATTGCAGATGAGAAACAGGTATACTCCTTTCTATTCCCATTCAGTATTAACCAGGGATCTGGTATATCTCATTTTTCTAAAACACTATTTCATCTTCTTAACTTCTTTCTTGTTTATTTTATGGTTCAATTTATCCAGGTATGAGAGAGATACATTGTGATTCTCTCCCCAATAATACAGTTTTATTGTTTAATTATTCCTTTAATTCTTTTGATGTTTACATTAAGAATTTGGGTACCATGCCATTTATTTAATATATGTTTAACATAATTAATTTATTTCCTATGGTACCCTTTAAGCAAAATGAAGTTTCCCTGTTTATCTCTTTTAATTGGGTTTGTTCTTGTACAAAAATATTTATAGCAGTGCTCTTTTTGGTGGCAAAAAGATTGGAAAATAAGGGGATGCCCTTCAATTGGGGAATGGCTAAACAAAGTGTGATATCCGTTGGTGATGGAATACTATTGTGCTAAAAGGAATAATGAACTGGAGGAATTCCATGTGAACTGGAAAAACTTCCAGAAATTGGTACAAAGTGAAAGGAACAGAACCAGGAGAAACTTATACAGAGAGACTGATACACCTTAACATAATGGAATGGAATGGTCTTCTCTACTAGCAGCAATGCAATTATCCAGGAGAATTCTGAGGGACTTATGAGAAAAAATACTATTCACATCCAGAGAAAGAACTGTGGGAATAGGAACATAGGAGAAAAACAACTGCTAGATCACATGGGTCAATAGGGATATGATTGGGGTTGTAGACTTTAAGCAATCACCCTAATGCAAATATTAATAATATGGAAATAGGTCTTGATCAATAACACTTAAAACTCAGTGGAAATGCTCTTTGGCTACAGGAGAGAGGTGGAAGGAGGGGAGGGAAAGAACATGAATCTTGGAATCATGGAAAAATATCCTAAATTAATTAAATAAAACTTTTCAGATAACAAGTTAATTGGGTCTGTTTTTGCTTTTGCTTTGTCTGAGATCATGATAGCCACTGTTGTGGTTTTTTTTTTTACTTCAGTTGATACATTCTGCTCAAACCCTTTATGTTAACTCTATGTGTGACTTTGTTTCAAAAAAATTTTAATAATATTTTTTTCTTCTTTCTAACACCTTTCCATCTCTCTCAGCCTCCTCCCCACTCTAACTTGAAGGTTGGAGGATAGAGCATTAAACTCCCAAACTTCCCCTTATAGAGCACAGAAACCTTGACTTTATAGATTATCCTCTATTTTCCATTTGAATCTTTTATTAGTTTGAATTCCATGGAACCTATTGCCCCTATGCCTGGTATCCTTTTGCTATCCTCTCCCCATCTTCCTTTTGTGAGTTCTCTTCCCCCATTACATTGTAAGTACCTTAAGGACAGAGATTCTCATTCTTTTCCTTCGTCATATCCCCAACACTAAACATTGTCTCTGGCATGTAGTAGATGCTTGGTATTTGTTCTTGAATTATTGAATTTAAGAGTGAGTTCATCTCATTCACAGTCAAAATTATGATTCCCATTATATATATATATATATATATGTATATATATGTATATATTCCCTCTATCCTATTCTCATACTAATCCATTTCTTTTTTTAATCTTGTCTCCTCCTCAAGAGTCCATTTTGCTTCTGACCCGTACCCTCCCTCTCCCACCCTCCTTTTTCTCTTAAAATTTCCCCTCCAACTTCACTGTTGGGTAAGATAAATTCTGTATCCAGTTGTGTGTGTATAAACATTTCTTCCTTTCACCACTTCATAGGAGGTTCAAGTTTTATCCACTTCCTCCCCTACTGCTCTCTCCATTGTATGATTTTTTTTTGCATGCTCCGTTTATGTGGGATAATTTTTCCCTTTCTTACTTTCTGTTCCTTCATCTCCTAGTACATTCCATTTCCTCCACACTTCCATTATTCTTTTGAGATCATCATAATATCATCATAGAATCACACCCAGACCCTGTCTCTAATTAGATTCCTTCTAAGACCTTTGTTATTTTGAGATATTACATGTATCCTCACCCCATAAAAGAATACAAATGCACTTTATTTAGTCCCTTTGGTTTCTCTGGGACTTTTTTGCAAAGTTTACTGCCCTCAGATCTTGTATAAATCTGCACTGAACTCTGCTTTGACTATCCAATTTTGCTTTTTTATGGGCATTATTGGGGTGTTGTATTCTGAGACTGTTAGAATTAAAATACTCTGTTCCAGGAGGCTCTGGATAATTGGGGTTATTCCGTCCACAGTTTCTTTGCTTAGCCTGTACTGTGGTATTCTTGGTGGAGTCCCTTCTTTGACCTCTATTTTAACAGGAATTGCTGATTTTAAAATCCCTACATCTGTAGAATGTTTAGCCCAAACTGCATCTAGAATATCATTGGGAATCTCAAAGATAGTTCCTTCACTTTGTTCTTGCTCATCATCCAATTGCCCCAGGAATAGCGATGGATAATGTTTCAGAGACTGTTTGGGTAGATGCAGGTAGATTTTTCCTGTTTTGTCACATTAGATTGTTGCCCCGATTTTGCATTAAAAAAACCTTCCAAGCAGTTTGGACAGATATTCTGGAATCAAGAGGAATGTGTGTTCCATTGTTAGAGGTCTGAGTTTCATCCTCTGTGTCTGTCCCGTTGCACCTTTGACTTGGACAGATCCTACGATTGTATTGTTCTCTGGAGATGTTTTGAGAATGGATCTTGTGGCTCCAGTGTCAATAAGTGCAAGATAGATTTCATTTTCCACTTTGATCATGCCTTGGGGCTCACTGTTCTCAGTATTTTGGTGCACTTGAACTTTTGGTGCTTCTATCTCTATATTCCCTATGTCCCATTCTTGTTGCAAATTAGCCACAGATTGTTCTGACTTGTACATTCTGTTTGTAGTTCTTTTTCGTTTTGCATTAGGTTTTCACACCCCTGGATAGTATTTGATATTGTCATGATGTTGCACTGACCACTTTTATCTATTGTCTCTGCACTGCCACATACTTTCAGGAGGAATGTTACTTTCTTGCATTGTTTTTTCTATTGACCATTGGAAAGGTAAAGACTTTTCTGCTTCCCTGAACATGCTTTGTTGATCAATCACAAAATTAGATTCAGGGAAAGTGCACATTAGAGGAATTTGCATGTCTGTGTCCATGTTGTAATTCCAATCAGGTGTTAACATTATAAATGATATATATGAAGGATTTAAAGGATTTGGGGATTCTTGGGTAAATATGATGTTATTTGCTTTGTTTACATGCAACAGAGATTCTGCATGATTGAACTCTGTTTCTTTCCATGTTGTATTTTTCATGTTCTCCATCTCCCAGTTATTCTCTTCTTCTTTGGCATGATATTCCTCAGGTTTCACTATGTCTTTTTGATTTAAACATTCAGAGTGTATTTCAGTTACAGGCTTTAATGAAATTATACAAGCATGGAGCTTTGGTAATGAATGAATAATGCTTTTTTTCTACAATTATTCCTACAGATGTTTTTGGTTGAAATTCTTTGACTTCAGGATTTAGTTTTGAATTTATTATTGTGTCAGTGAAATTCCTTTTTATTTTAGCCTCCCCATGTACCAATTCTTCTGCAGGTCTGCTTGTTTGAATGCTTAAAGACATTGCTTTTTCCTTCCCACTGGACAGTTTTGCAAGTTGCTTTTTACTTTTTCCCTTTGCATTTGCAATTTGTGTTTCAAACTCCTTAGAACACCCTATTAAGTTTGTTTCATCTGCTTCTGCTTTTGCTCTTGTTATTGTTTGTTATTGTATACTTTCTGTTGTTATGTTATGGTTTTGTATCTCTAGCATCATTCTTAGTATGTACTGATGATTTTTGTAAGTTTGTTTTTGTATCTTCTAACACTTTACATTTTGTGGTTTCCATATCATTGTTTACTAATACATTCATTATATTTGTTTAAAAATCTTTTGTAAGTACATCTCTGTTCCCCTCCTCTTTGTATTATTTTCCTTTATTCCATAAATTCTATTTTTTATTTCTATGACATCCCTTTGCATTAGCCTCTCTTCTTCCATTTGTTCTCTAGATTTAATCTTTGCTTTTCCATCCCAACCATTTATTTCTATGTCCTCCACCTCCTCTTTTCCCTTTCTGTTCCCATTTTCACACCCATTGTCTTCTCCTTTATGTGCCAAAGTTGTTGCTTATTTGGGAAGGGAGACACGCAGTCAGATTACAATGTTACCAAGCTGAAGAGCCCAATAAATAATATCAATTAACCCCAGGTGGGTCCTGAAGGGATATCATCCATTGACCTAAAGGATCCTGCCTGGGCAACTGTTGTAAAGGAGAGAGGTGTCATCCTAACCTCTCTTCATACTCCATCTACATCTAATAGATAGGAGTAGTGTCTTTTATTATAACACTTTATAAGTTGGAATTTCTGCCTGATCCAGAAACCACTTGTGAAAACTTGGGTTTCCACTCCTTGGGCAATGTAATCCTACATAGTTTTGAGACCAGGGGTGTGAACTGAACCTTTGTGGTTATGGTCACAACATTGATTTTGCCTATTTTGTGAATAACTATATCTTGAATTTCTGTAAGTATTATTGTAAGATCTTTTCCTGTTGTTGTTTAGGTCCAATTGGGCTTTCAGATTTCAAAATCTTACTATGTGGCCTGGCTTACCACATAATAGGCACTTCCTGGTATTATTTGATTGTCTGTTTTGCTGATATTGATTTCTAGGTTTGTATGCTTTTAGAGTGGCAAAATTTTTTTATTTCATCAATCTCTTTTTGCTTTATTGTTGAATTTGCCTCCTTTAATTTGCTGTTTAAATATTTTGATAATGTCATCTTATTCCCTAGCATTTTCCTCATTTTCCTTGTCTCCTGAATAAACATAAGAAGCTATTTTTCTTAAGTCATCTAGATTAAGTGACTCCCATCCTGGACAATGTAATTTGAAGTATGTCCTTATGGGCAAGCTACTTCCTTTAATAAATTGTCTCTGGATATGTTGGAGATTGTCTTCATTTAAATTTTGAAATCCTAAAATCATTTCCCCAGCTTCCACTAATCTGTCTAGGTACAGGGATGGGTGTTCTCCTATTTCCTACCTCAGTTGTTCAAATTTTCCCCAGGAATTGGGTCTGTTGGCAAAGTTTTTCATTGCTTCTACCAAATCCTCCCTTGCCCTCCTCAAGTATGCTAAATTCTGATTGTTAGAAAGTTCCATATCCACCTATTCCTGAGGCCATGATGTTAAGTTGGGATTGTTTCAAGTTTCCTCGATAAATTAATTTTTTTGCAGGGGTAAAAAGTTCCCCTAAAAGAATTTCAACATCCTCAACTGTGGGATCATAAAGGCAAAGGATCTAAAAATTTTTTTGCTATATGCCTTTTCAAGCCATCCAGGTCCCCACTTGTGAATTGTGTAATTTAAGATGGACCATCCCTGAATCAGCTTGTAAAGTCATATGGTCCTATATCAGTAAGATTGGTACAGCTGCCTCTGCCCCTTCTACACTCTCCTTTTCTACAGTTTCTGCATTTTCTGATGTTCACTTATTTGGTGGTATTGTGGTTGCATTCTTGTTATCTCTTTCCTCTCTTAGTTGTCTAACCATTTCTTTAAGTTTAGCTATCTCCTCTCCCATTGCTAAAATCAGAATGTTTCCATCTACTGTCTGCTCTTTGTTTCCCAGTATTTTTCTGATCAATCTTTTCAGGGCCCAATAAAATTGTAGGAATGATAAAATTAGGATAAATATTCCTGCCAAATATGAAAGTAATTGAGCTAATTCCAATTTCATCCAGTTATAGTTATCATATCATGTTTTGAAGCCATACACATATCCAGGGATTACAATGAAGAAAAGATTATAAACCATGTCCCAAAAATTATAAAGCAAAGCACAATAACTCATCATTATGAAAATTGTTCTGCCTATTTTGTTGTTCATAGGGAAAAAAGCCTGAAAAAAAAGTTTTATGCCTGTTCCTTTAAGAAGTAGCCCCCCCCCCACTTTGGAGTGAGTAGCTTCCTATTGGTCAGTGTTGCTTCAGGGTAGATTTTTTTGACACAACTGACTTCCTATAGCTAAGATGGCTACCTCCTGGTTCCCAGAGAGGCTTTTCAGTTGATAGAATTTCACAGATTCAACTGTTTCCCAAGATGGATTTCTTTCTGTATTTCTCTTTGAATTTCACAGGTTAGATACCTAGCCTAGCTCTGCCAAACTGTAATAATGATATATTTGGAGAGGTGTCTAGATGGTAATGGAATGACAGACTTGAATATTTGTGTTAGTCAGGAGCCCTCTCTCCTATCACTATTACTGGGAGGAAGAGGGGGATTCTCTGTAAAAGTGGATTACCATAGAATGGGCAAGTGAAGGTAACTTGAGAAGGGTCTTTACTTGTGGGTAATGTTGGTGGGACCCCAGCCTTGGTAAGCCAAGGACCCCTTTAGGTAAAAGCCCCTCACTGGGTTAAAGTGGCACAGCAGGGGACCTTGATTAGATGGAGTCAAGGCTTGAGCTGTCAGCCTCTCAGACTGCTTGTTCCTTCTGTGTCCCTCTGTATAAAATCTCCTTTAATCTGACTGCTATCCAAGTTTATTGTTGTAGTTATTAAAGTTTCAGAAGAATGGAGAAAGGGTAGAGGGGTTGAGGGGTCCCTAATCACTAATCCCAAAAGGTCCTTCTTCCTGGACAGACCAGGTAGCCAAAACCAGAAATTCACCTTCCCTCCCCTATTTCTTATCCTAACCTAATCTATGCTTATAGAAATATAACTGGTGTCTTTGTGGTAAGGCAGGTAAGGTCTGGAGTCTTTGAGGTTTGGCTCAGCAGCAGGCCAAGTCTGTTGACCCTTCAGGTCCTGGAGACCTGAAATCTCTTTCTAGTTGGTGTTTGAGGCTTTCAGAAAACACACAAGGTCTTTGGGTTATCAGTGTCCAAAGAAACCCTTGGGCTGACTCTTGATCAATCCCAGGTGGGCAAGCATTTGTCCTTTCTCTCTCTGAGATCCAAGATCAAAAAAGCCCTTTCCTTCAGGCTCTCCTTCCCAAGATGATCTGCTCCTTTCTTCAATGGATGTTCTCTGTCACTCAACCTTGCTTTCAACATTCCAAAGCTTCACTCTTGCAAGCCTGCCCTTAACACTTTCTTGTTTATTTTATGGTTCAATTTATCTAGGTCTTTTTTGAGTCCTGTTTTTGTTGTATTTTCTATCAGCTCTGATTTTTTTTAATTAGGAATACTGAAAAGTCTTGTATTTCTTTAAATGCCCATTTTCCCCTTAACAGATTATATTCAGTTTTACTGGATAGATTATCCTTGCATGGTTCTGACTATGGTTTCATAATACTTGAATTCTTTCTTTATGCCCTATTTGCAATATTTACTTCTGGGAGCTATGGATTTTGACTATAATCTTCCATGAGGTTTTCATTTTGAAGCTTTCATTTTTGCTTTTATTTTCAGAAGGTGATTGGCAACATTTATTCAATTTCTACTTGTCCTCTAGAACTAAGAACTTTGAGCAGTTTTCCTTTATAATTCCTTGAAATATAATGTGTAGGTTCTTTTTTGGTTCATGGCTTTGAGAAAGTACAATGGTTTCTAAATTATCTTTCCTCAATCTACTTTCCAGCCCAGTTGTTATCCTTGAATATATTTCACATTTTCTTGTATTTTTATCAGTGTTTTGGCTTTGTTTTATTATTTCTTGATGTTTCATAGTCATTCATTTCAACTGAGCCAATTATAACTTTTAAGGAGTTGTTTTATTCAATAAGACTTTGTCTTTCTTTTACTATTTGACCAGTTCTAATTTTATGGAGTTATTTTCTTCATTAATAGTTTATACCAATTTTACAAACCTGGTTATTCTCTTTTCATAACATTTCTTATAAGGTACCTACTTATTTTCCAATTTTTTTCCTCAATTGCTTTTATTTGGGGTTTTTCATCTTTTTTTTTTTTTGCTTTAAAAAAATCTCTTTCTTTTCATTCTTCTAGGAATTCTTATGGGGCTTATGTCCACTCTGAATTTTTCTGCTCTTTCAGAATGTGTGTCCAATCCATATTTTTCTTTTGGACTTGGCATGTGTTTCCTTTACTTTCACTGTCCCCTTCTGTGTCTGTACCTAGCTCTTTAGCTCCATGAAAATTCTTTGAAGTTAGGTGCTTTTTTTGTTGTTTTCTCATTTTTCCTATATAATTATAGGTAGGTTCTGTTTTCTGGGAAGTTGGGGTACCCTCTTAAAGTTCAATCCTTCCCTGATAGTATTTTTAGTTTATTTTCTGGGTTTTTACCAGTTTCAGCCTTGGAGGCTAATGTTATGGTCTGAGGGCTAAGAGCTCTGAGAGCCCCTCCCCCTGCTGATTCAATTGACCCTTGAGATGCTGATGGCTTAAGGATTTGTCTCAGGCTTGAACATAAGCTTTTGGTTCTCACTCCAAACTTGATCAAGTCAGAGACTGATCAAATTCTAGCCCCAGGCTTAGACTCAAGTTTTTGGCTTCACTAGTTCTCGATCTAATCAGGCATACCCTTGATTGAGGCTGCCTTGGAGCTCCACCCTGAGCTTTAGACAAAAAGACCAGTATTTAGTACAATCAGCCTCCCCAAAGTGTGAACTATATCCTCATCCCAAGCCCAGACTGAGATTCTTGGCTTCTCTCTGGGCCCACAGGGATCAGCCCAGACTGCCTTGGGCTGGGACTCCAGATTTCTCCACAAGTTTGAAATTTCAAGGGGTGTGGGTTGGCATGTACCACTATTTTCCCAGGCAAGATTTCAGAGTCTGATTGTTGGCATGGGCCTAGGTTCCAAACCCACGACAGCAAATGTGGGGTAAATGTTGTGGCTTGCTCATACTTGCTCTTCCCTCCTTGCCACAGCCTCTTGCTCGTTCTGCTCTCCTTTCATCCCAGTGCCCTCGATGTTCTCTGCCTACCTTTTGGGTTTTTCTTTTCTTGAAAGTTGTTTTAATCTATCTCCATGTTGGTTCTTTCATTCATGTATTCATTTTGTGGTGATATTTTAATCTTGCTCCAGCATTCTCCTGGTGACATGGAGTAGCTCTAGTTCACTCTGCCATCTTCCCTCCATCCTGGAAGTGTCTGAATTTTTCTTTTTAGTCTTTCAAGTCATTGTCTTCTATGTTTATGTCTTGAGTTTCCCTATCATCATAGTAGCACTTTATGGTTGGGTTCTTTTGTTTTGTTTTGTTTTCTCACTCTTCCAGCCTATTTCTTGGTTTTAAACTTTATTTTAGTGTTATGATCTGCTGACTTCTAGAAGTGGGATAATGTCTGATCTGAACTTCTATCTTTTTATATTTTTTTGCTGTTTTCAGTCTAGAGCTCAGTCTAAGATCTTGCAAGTTGTTGATGTTTTCAAGGTATTATGATTAAAGGAGAGGTTTGCTATCTGCTTTCCTTGTCTGAGTTCCTGATCTATGTTTGGGTGGTTTGAATTGTGTATGGTTAAGTTTCAATAGATTGCTGTTACTCAGTCGCTATTAATTCTCTGAAAAGTTCTATAGTTGGTTCCGGGTTAAGATAGCGGCAGAGTAAGAAGCAGCTCTTAACCTCTCCTGATCGAAACACACAAAACTCCTCAAGGGGACATAAAAACAAGTCCAGACGAACGGAGGAACCCCACAACAGGGCACAGCATGGAAGGTATGTGGAATCAAGGCATTTCCATGCTATAAAGCAGTGAAACAGCTCTCACTAAATCGCGGGCTGAGCAACCACCCCACCCCCACCCCCTCCACACACACCACCTATAACGCCGAAGCCAGCTAAAAAGAAATAGAGCAAGTTTGGGGCACCCATCAAGTCATTGGCAGCTCCAGGGCCTGTTCCTGAGAGCAGCAAGATTTAGGACCCAAAAAGCCAACGAACGCACACAAAATCTGAGCGTGGGAGCAGGCCGCAGAGAGCGGACGCAAGGGGCAGAGCGCGGGCTCAGAGTTCAGGCACGGGCAGAGGCGTGGGTGGAGGCAGACACAACCAGGAGCCAAAGCTCTGAAACTCTGAGTGGGGAACCAGTGCAGACGGCATACGACTTTGGAAGCAGTGCCCTGAGACTTGTAAAGAAACCTCCAGGAGAGGATCAAGCAAGGGGGTCCACCAGGGGGCTTGACCTTGGAAAAAACCAGAACTCAGACCTCAGGAGCCAAAAGACCACGGACAGACCCTGAGTGCAAGGATAAACCTGAGAAGCTGCTGGGCTAACAATGGCTACCCAGTCTCAGGAAGTTAAGAAGAGAAAGATTAACAACAAGAAAAAGAAGTCTTTAACACTCGACAACTTTTACACAGAGAAAATCCAGACAAACGAGCAAACAGAGGAGGAGAACAAACAAGCAGCTGGACCCTCCTCAAATACGGAAAACTCCTCACAAGCTATGGAAGAGTTCAAAACTGAGATTTTGAGGAAAATGGAAGAGATATGGCAAGAAAATAACTTTTTAAAAGGTAGAATCTTGCAAATGGAAAGTGAGTCTCAGAAACCAAATGAACTGATAAGCAAATTGAGCACCAGAAATGACCAGATTGAAAAGGAATACCAGAAGATTATGGCCGAAAGCCAGAAGATCATAGCCAAAAACCGAAAGATTATAGCCGAAAACCAATCCCTAAAGGCTAGAATTGAGCAATTAGAAGCTAATGATCTCTCAAGACAACAAGAACAAATAAAACAAAGTCAAAAGACTGAAAAAATAGAAGGAAACATGAAATATCTCAATGAGAGAGTGACAGACCAAGAAAACCGGTCTAGAAGAGACAATTTGAGAATCATTGGTCTTCCAGAAAAAACAGAAATTAATAGAAACCTGGACTCCATACTAACAGAAATAATTCAGCAAAATTGCCCTGAAGTCCTACAACAAGAGGGCAATATAGACATTGAAAGGATTCATAGAACACCTGCGACATTTGATCCAGAAAAGAAAACACCCAGAAATATAATTGCCAAATTCAAGAGTTTCCAAGCAAAAGAAAAAATCTTACAAGAAGCCAGAAAGAAACAATTCAAATATCAAGGAACACCAATCAGGACCACACAGGATCTTGCAGCCTCCACGCTAAAAGATCGCAAGGCTTGGAATACGATATTCAGAAAGGCAAGAGAGCTAGGCCTGTAACCACGGATCAACTACCCATCAAAATTGCCTATATATTTCCAGGGGAAAGTATGGGCATTCAAAAAAATTGAAGAATTCCAGGTATTTGCACAGAAAAGACCAGGGCTAAATGGAAAGTTTGATATCCAACCACAAAAATCGAAAGAAACATGAAAAGGTAAATAAGATACAGAGGGGAAAGAAAGAAAACATATAATTTTTAAATTTGCCTTTTTAAGGGCCTCAGTGAGATCTAATTATCTGTATTCCTATGTAGAGAAATGTTATGTATAATTCTCTGTAGTGAACTCTATTCATTACTATAGTATTCACTATTATAGTAATCAGAAGAATAATTCACAGGGTGAGGGTGGAACACTAAATAATCTAAGATGACATGGGGGATGGGAAAAAGGGGGTGAATAGCAGGGGACACCAAGAGAAACTTCAGTGAATAAGAAAATAGGATATTCTATTACACACAAAGAGGGCATGGGAGAAGGGACAAATACTATTATAAGAAGGAGAGGAAGAGAGCAATAAGAGGTAATAATCAAATCTTACTCTCAGTGTAATCAACCCGGAGAGGGAAGAGTAGCTATACTATCCATTGGGACATAAAACTCTTATCTAACCCTTCTGAGAAAGTTAGAAGGGATAAACCAAGGGGAGCAGGGGAGTGGGGAGGTCAAAAAAAGGGAGGGGAGAAGGGGGAGGGAATGCATAAGGCCTTTAAAAACAAAAAGAGGGGGAAAAATAAGGGAGGGGGTAGAAAGGGAAGTTAATCAAGGGAGGGGATAAGGGATAGTGGCTCAATAGCAAACCACTGGTTTAAAAGGAAAAAGTATAAGGAAAAAGGGGGTAGGAATAGGGGAGGATACGAAAATGTCAGCAAATGCACAACTGATGATTATAACTCTGAATGTGAATGGGATGAACTCGCTCATAAAACGGAAGAAAATAGCAGAGTGGATTAGAAACCAAAATCCCACCATATGTTGTCTACAAGAAACACATATGAGGCAGGTGGACATACACAACTTTAAGGTTCAGGGTTTGAGCAAAATCTTTTGGGTGTCAAATGAGAAAAAGAAGGCAGGAGTGGCTATTATGATTTCTGACAAAGCCAAAGTAAAAATAGATATGATTAAAAAAGACAGGGAAGGTCATTACATCCTGATAAAAGGCAGTATAAACAATGAGGAATTAACACTGCTCAATATGTATGCAC